>NC_136742.1:28014755-28614755 GCF_936440315.1 Barbus barbus
ATCACATTAAGCCTATTAGTGTGTTTATGTTGAAACTGTAATCCAAGTGCAATATGCAATTCAAGTACATCAATCTTAAATTTAGGCCTAAATATTTGTTTGTGTACAATTTCAGAGTTTTTAATGCATGCCATCTCCTTCCTCAGCTTAAGCTCTTAAAACTTTTGTATGCGACTGCCTCTTATATTACATGTGGCTGCAATGAGTTAGACTTAACCGTATGTTTGTGTGTGTGCAGAAGAGATGGATTGCCTTCTGCCTGCCTCACCTCAGCTCACTTCCTGTGAGTCACTTCCTGTCCCAGGCCCAGAATCCTGCTGTCCTCTGGCTGATGTCATGGCAGTTTTCCACTCCAGCCTATGGAACATAAACATCTGGCCATAAGATCATAAAGCGGAGACGAGTGCCAGTGCTCCGCTTCAGCCCACCCCATCAGTGACTGCATCCTAGCACATTATAGTCAAAAACTGATTTATTACCAAGAGTAAAGCTCGTTTCGTGTGCAACATTTCATGCTTGCACTCTTTTCATGCTTTTTCGTTTCTTTATTGGCATTGCTGATTCCAAAAAGAACTTTTAACATCCAAGGAACCAAAAAAGGTTCTTTTTTGGTTCTGATTATTAAAATGTTCTTCAGAAAAAGTGGTTCTTGTAAGAACTGTTCACTGAAAGGTTCTATGAGCAACCAAAAAGGGTTCTATGGAATTGCTGTGAAAAGTCAATGTTGGAAACCTTTTATTTTTAAGGTTTTTTCAAGCACTTGGTTCTTCTCGGCATACCCTCCTGATAAAGATGGCATAATTCATTCCAACGCATGCTGCTAAGGCTCAACGTCTCCAAGTCGACACCTCTATGTTCACAAGGAGGGCAGGAAATGCCGGAGAACGGTCGTCAGGCAAAGAGGAGGAAAGTATCAGGGGGTCAAAGGTCGGAGGTGAAAGCAAAAGGGCAATGGGCATATTTCAGCATTCATTTCCCCCCTAATTCATCCTTTCGGTGCATCGCTTTTTTCGTGTCTCCTCTTTCATTCGGTTCCGCCCCATTTGTCCCCGCCGGCCGCCTGTTGACAGCAGTGCAGCACTAATAGTCTGCTGTGGGAAAGTTAGTGCGGGGCATTACGAACACCAGAATCTATTCGACAGAATGGTTGAAAGATCACATATCCGTACAGATGTGTGAGAGAACGGGACGGGAATGTTTGGTTAGGGCCAAGCGCCGACTCTCTCTTTTTTCTGTCCCTCTCTGGCTTAAAACACATTCTCAAGCTCTTCTTGAGCCATCTTGTGTTTGAAGTCTACATGTTTGTCAAAGGCAGGTTTTTAAAGGAACAAATTAATTCTGTAAAATGTGCATCACAAGTAGAGCAAGATGGGGGAAGATGCCATGTGCATTTACTGTTAAACTAACAAATTTAGAGATGATTAGCACAACATGATAATGCATCATCCAAAATATTCAATATTTAGTATATTTCATTTTAAATATTGAATTGAATTGAATTTTAAATTATTAAACAAAAAATGTCACAAACAAACAATAAATAAATAAATATTGGAATAGGACGGATGGATAAATAAACAAATTCATAAATAAACAAACAGTTAGTTAGTTACATACGCAAACATATATGCACAAAATTTGATCTTCAGGTGAAAATTCAAGATTAAAGGCAGCATAATCATTTGATAAATGTTCCAAGATGAAATCTGGCTCGTTTTCAACTTTTCAAAATTAAAAGCGGGGAACATCATAGCCCATCTTACCCTACTCACCCCTTAAGGGCCTCCTCATAGATGGCATGAGATTAGGAGCGACTAAACAGAAAGCTGAAAATGCCTCATTTTAGTCATTATTTCTATGCAGGACACGTCAGTACCCTTTCTAGCCGTGCGTAACAGAACGTACCAGGACATCCCATAACTCTTTCAGTAAAACAGTTGTGCAACATTCTCCGAGACAGTTTTACTAACACTTCCCCAAATATTTAGATCGGAGGAAAAAGGCAGCGCATGGCACAGGAGAGCATTAATCATATAACTCGACTGAAGCGCTCTATAAGAGTGCAGAGTATTTGCAGAGTTTGTAAACATCTCCGACCGTCTCAGCGAAAGCCAATTCCATCGGCATTCGAACACAGCGTGTTTGTTGACTGTGATATAAAATAGTGCTGTGGGGTTTTAGGTTTCCAGAGAGGGAGCTGGGCTTGAGTATATTGAGTCCATGTGGGGAAGACGGTTTTAATCGGAGCGTTACCCACATTTCTTCCTGTTTCTAATTTGGAGCTGCGGTGGTTTTTGTCCCCTGGCCAGCAGCCTCTCATCCATCGAGTGTCCATTTCCTCTGAAGTGAATAGTAGCAGGTGTGTTGGCATGGCTCGAGGAGAACAAACTCCTCCTTTTTCTCTGTCTGCCCTGCATTTGTCTTCCTTTCAAAGTTAGAACATCCTGTAACAACATTGTTTAGAGTAAAACTAAATGGGGAAACAAGCACGCAGATGCAAGATGTCATAAAATTGTCCCCGTATCGCATCTACGCCCATTTCCTCCACCTCTTCCTCACATGACTTCAGAGCTGGAGAGTTGAACCCACCCACTGTGATGCACCACGAAAAACAAGCGGGAATGTCATCTCCGGGGAAAAGGGGAGACCTGTGATTGGCAGAGAGGGGAAGAGAAAGTCAAAATCTGTTCGAGCTCATTAGGTCCAGTGAAAGCAAACGCATGACCTTGTTCAATCACAGGAGACGTGCTGTCAGGACGCTCGGATCGGCATTAACCTCGGCGACCCTGTCTGTAACTTCCGCAGCTCCTCGTTTTGGACCTAATGAAGGTTTGCTTTTAAGGGGAATCGTCGCTTCCCTTGATCTCCGCTCGCAGTCGGCGCAGATTAAACAAATCTGATATGGCTGTTGCAGCATGAATTTATCCTGAGGATGTAAACAGACAGTTTGTTACATTTCGTCAATCGGAATGAATCCAATCTGATTTCAGATTCTGAAAGTTCTCTTATATATTCGTAAAAACATATTTGAATATTTGTTTACATGCATTCCAAAACAAAACTCACCGTGTTCAGAATTGGTGAAAGCTGCTTCGATAATGTCACCAAAGTCACATAATTGCTGTTTTTGCCTTGATGACATATTCAAAAAGAAAACAGACATATGTTTTTGAGCAAATATTTAGTATACTTTCAGTCTCATCCACTGATCAATTCACAGTGACCGGTGCTTTTGAAGCACTGTTTCATGAAACTAGTCATTTGGAGCACATACAAAACTTCCAAAGTCATGTGATTTTAGTAAACAAGGCTTCTTTACATCATACATCATTCAAAGCCTTTTGAAATTTCAATGGTTTGCTGCTAGTGCTAGGATCTCTGTGAACCCATGAACCAGTTTTTACCTGATATCGGATCAAGTTTTATCAAATTGTAGACGTTTTTTCAACGATTTTGTATAACGAAGTGGAAAAGTTGTAGTTAATGGTCTGGTATTGGCCTGATTAACCAAGTTTTCCATAAAACAAATAAAATAAGTTCTACAATTTAGTCCTTGTAGGACATATTATACAGACACTTCATATTTAATGTTATTAGATGATTTGTTAAAACCATTCAATATATTACACTAAAACATTTTGCAATTTGTTTGTAAAGCTGTTTTTATGCATGTTTTCATTGCGTTTACAACATTCTGGCCAGCAGGTGTAACCAAAGTGTGGCATTTCGAAAGCTTCAAATCAGCGAATGATTTTGTGAAGCAATTAGTGTGACTCAAATTTTAAAAAATCTTGGTTTCTCCCATTACTACCAGTTCATAAGACACAAGACTTCAATAAATATTTGCATGTTTGCATGACATAAAATATATGAAACCACACATCATGGCACTGCACATGTGAGCACAGTATTTCTGAATCTGATTCATTCCTAATTTTTCAGTCCGATTGTAAATCCATTGAGATCAGCTCAATCGGATCGATTGAGGTATTTAAGGCTTTTTAGTCCCATTGAACCATCATTCTGATCATTTGGGTGCATGCAAATGTAGCTATAGAGAAAGTCATGACTTCTTCCAAGCCTGTATTTATGGTCCTTATGATCCATGCGTTCCTATTTGCTCAGGGCTTGAGTAGGACATACACATTGCCTCGATGATGAATCACAAAAGTTAGTACGCCCACCCGTGCAACAGAAACAACAACAAAACGATTGTTTCCTATGAACCGTGACTTACCTCCACACTTGGACCAGAAGTGATTTAATCTCAGTGTGATTAGTGGGCTGCGTTATTCAAAAATCTGATAAAGCGTTCATTTTGCATGTGAAAACCGCATCCAGTCGGGCTGTAAACATCAGCCAGAAATCTTTTCATCTCTGAGAGGTTCCAGGTTTTTCTTTAATGTGGTGGAGCTTATATCAATAGAGGATACAGTCCCACATTAATCTTCACGCTGTGAGTTTCACAGCTTTGAAATATGAGCCATAACCATGAAGGGAACATTGTTGTGAGCTGTGTTTCAGGTGCATCCTAAATCGGGCAGCTTAAACGCATTTTCTAGACTTTCTATGAATGTTTTTTATTTCACTTTGGCCTAATTCGCTTCCTCCACATGTGAACTCGCACAACTGTGCTGGAGCGTGTATTGCCTTGAGGTCTCTTTAAATGACTCCCTGCTGTTAAATGAAAGAAAAAAAAAAATCACGCTTAATCATGTCACAATCATGAAATAAAAGTCAAAATGATGAGATAAAAAGATAATAATGACAAAAAAATAATTACGAGACAAAAGGTCATAATTATTACATACTAAGTTAAATAAGATCAATTGAAATTATTACATACTAAGTCATAATTCTGACCAAAATAATAAAGCCAAAATAATGAGATAAAAGATGATTATGACAAAATAAATCACAAATATAAATATAAATTATGAGAGGCTAACTCTCAATTCTGAGATAAAGACAATTATGACAATAAGTCATAAAATAAATTGTGGCATATAATTATGACACATTCCCCCGGTTTCACAGACAAGGCTTATGCCTAGTCCCAGACTAAAATGTAAGTCTGAGCTGTTTCAACTGAAAGAAACTTGCACTGACTGCCTTTGTTTTGTCTCAAAAAGCACACCAGTAATGCTTTTTTCTAAGGACATTTATAAAAATTACTTAAAATGTCCTAATTGAACTTTGGCCTAATCCTGGTTTAGTCTAAGCCCTGTCTGTGAAACCGGGCCATTAAGTTATAATTCTAAGTTAAAAAGTCAAAATTGGCAATTGCATTTAAAGAACTGTTGACAAAGAAAACATCTCCAACAATATTTCCCCTGGACACCCCTTTCTCCTCAGTTCAGCCACTCAATGGAAACATATATTATGAGGACAAAGTCTCCAAATGAAATACTGTCAAAATGCTTGACATCCAATTGACGTGAACTTTACGGTTTGTTCAAATGACTCCCTGCTATTCACTACACCCGATCGGACAGGCATGTCCCGACTCGGTGTCGACTTTGATCTGGGATCAAATCGGAGCGAGTAGATGTCCGCCTAATTGTATCACATTATCTCGTCATTGTTCTCTGCATCCTTCTGCAAGGAAAGCTCATCATAGGGACTCTATTAACCTCTGACCCCCGTTCCCTGTGTACAGACCCAGTTGCTCCTCACACCCAACCCTGGGCCCATTAACACGTCCACCTTGCGGCGGGACCCTTTGAAAGTGTGAGATAATGAGGGGTGGTTTTTGTTGGAGGACGGCACCCAATTACATGCTCCAAATCGAGAGCGTCGAGTGCTGATTAGGTGATGCGTTCCCTTTCTCGGAGCCTCCGAAGAGACCTTCCTCAGGTTTGAGGTGCATAATGAGTTTACATTAGCTACAAAAGGTCAGGGGCCATTAAAGGTCATGGCATTTCCTTTAAGGCAGCGCACTGTGCAACAGGTGCTGCCATGAGGTCATTGTGACTCGGGCTGACAGTGAGGAGAAAACCGAGGGCCCAGCCCATTTGCAAACTTCCAGAAACAAAGTTGTGTTTGTTATGATGGTGTGTCGAGCCAAATTGATTTTGCGTTACTTTCCTCCAGGACACTTCTTGAGAAACCGGTGGGAATGGAGCAGATCTATTCAAACAGAGCTAAATATATATGTGTGTATATAATTGCCTCTGCTGGTTTTGTTTTGCGGCTTGGGCTAAATTAAATTCTGAGGTAGAGATCTGTTCACTGAGGCTCCAAAGGTATGAGATACAGGATATATTCAGTTAAAACATTTCTTTCTAGGCTTATTTTTGTTTAAAAACCTCACAGAATTCATTGTGTTACTTGTGAAAATAATGTTCTAATCTGTGCAAATAGGTCAATGATAAACTGAAAAAAGAGCATGGCCTTAAGAAAAAGAAAAACCACAAATGGGATTTCTTAAATATCTCAATTATGGCTCCTAGATGCATTACATGGAGATTAAATCATTTAAAAATATTGAACGTTCTAGAGTTTCAGAAAAGATTTAAATAATGTTTCAAGCTATGCTCAGATTTATCTAAATATGAACTCAAGTATTTCTCATTGAATATTATCAAGACCAAATGATCAGATCCAATGCTATCTGCATTAATTTTATCTGCATTAACGTTATGGAAGCCTATTTCTGCACATTAAAAAAAAAAGTTTTTTATTTTTTTTGTAAATCAAGACATACTAAGTCATAATTATTAGATAAAGTCATAATTATGACATAAAAGAATTATGGTTCTCATAAAAAAACTTTTATCTCATTTTGATTTTTACCCTAATGTCTTATGTCATTATTAAATCATAGTCAATATTATGACAGTCATAATTATGAAATAAAAAAGTTAACATTATGACAATGTCATAATTGATATGATGAAATTCCAATCTCATGATTTTGACATTTTATGTTATAATTTCTATTATTTATGGGATAATTATAATAATTATTTTCCTTATGTGGCAGAATTAGGCCTCCATAGTATGTTACTCATTTGTTTCTATTTTAATTTCTTTTTATTTCCAAGAAGAGACATCTGAGACAACTGAGACATAACTGAGAACTCCATTAAGTTTCCTGAGCAATGAAAATCTCACCAATAATTTTCCATTGGGCAGCTCTTACTCCTCAGTTTAGCCACTCATTGGAAATGTACATTATGAGGACAGAGTCTCCCAATGAAATGCTGTCATGCATGTATTTTTAAGTCTGACGTAAGTCAAAGAGTCGAAGAGGCATGGGAGACTTTTAATACAAGTCTATGAGTCTGTCATTATGAAACTGGAAACCACCTATCAGAGGCAGAGTGACTGATGTGGGGAACTCTGGTCCAGTCCGCTCGTTTCCTTTTGCCAGTCATTTTCAAAACTACACACAGCTATAGCGATGGGTGGCCAGTGACGACGTCATCACACTTTTTAGACCTATCATAGATGGAAATGGTGTACATGTAAAAAGCATTTGTGTAAATAACAAATTCATGCATTTTTTGGCAGGCTGGCACAGTGTTATAAAAATATTGTCATAAAATAAAGGTATTATATATAATGAATTGTGAATATTACCTGAATTATGAAAAACCTCAGTAATCTTCCTCCACCAGCTGACAGACACTGATAAATATGGGGTGTGTGGCATATATTTCATTGATAAATTTTTCATCACGTTAACAACGTGTGACCTACTACTTTTAACGCCCACTAAGTGGCAGTCTGAATCAGTGACTCTAATGACTATACATTTACATGTATGCATAAACAGACACTTTTATCCTAAGTGACTTATTTTGCATTCAAGGTATGCATATTTAAAAAAAAAAAATTATCAGTGCATGCATTCCTTGGGAATCAAACCCATTACATTGGCAATGCTAATGTTTGTGCAACAGAAATGCCTGAAAGTTATATAAAACGTTTTTGCACTTCATAAATTATGATCATATGAAGGTTTTTTGCACTTCTTTAATAATAAACAAAGTGAAGGCAGTGAGTTTGCAGATTGGTGCATTAAAAAAACTTTGTGGGGCAGTATGCCTATACAGGGAGAAAAAAACAAATGAGATGTTAATTACGTTGCAGAGACAGATGAAATTAAAGAGATAGCATAGTTGCTTAGTTGACTATCACAAAAGAACATCTCAGCTTGCTTTCAAAAACTATTTTTAACAGCCTAAAAGTGCGGCCACCTTTATTTTGTGGTCAAAAACAGTCCATTGTCTATTAGTTTAGCAATGAATAAAGCACAGCTCACACAGGAGTCACTTTCAAAGCAAGCTGTTCTGTGCAAATATTTGTGATGAACTTGACTCCGTTGTGAAATCTGCGTGAGGAAACCTTTGCCCTCATGCCCAGATTCCAGATTCCTATTGAAATCATGGATGTCCCCTGTGAAAATTCACAGAATAATGTTAAATTAAATGAATGCGTCCTTAGGGGAAGTCGTGGCCTAATGGTCAGAGAGTTGGACGGTTGCAGGTTCGAGTCTCAGATCTGGCAGGGATTGTAGGTGGGGGGAGTGAATGTCCAGCGCTCTTTCCACCTTCAATACCACAACTGTGTGTGTACGTGTGCACTTGGATGGGTTAAATGCAGAGCACAAATTCCAAGTATGGGGACACCATACTTGGCCTCAGGTCTTTAAAAAATTATTTTTCTGTGCTCTTATTGTATCTTTCTATATTTCTACTGGGAAAAAAAATGGTGTAGGATTTACTTTTATTATTATCATTTAGAAACTGCTAGTACATTTAATAAATAATTACAAAGAAATAGCAAGTAACACATCTGAGACAGTTGAAACTGAACATAAATGAGAACTTTATTACATCTCCTGACCTATTAAAGATCGACCCCTGAGCAATAAAAGACACCATGAACAGCTGAGATCTTTTGTAACACTCAGCGTTGTCCTTCAAAAGCAGCCCAGATCGCTCTCTTCCCACAGTCCAGTAACCTCTCCCAGCCCAATCCTCATGTGACTTTGTGGATGAACACCTGCACAACACAGTAAGATTGTTGGGCAATTAGAGGTCTCTGACCTTTTCAAAGGGAGGAGAATCAGGCCCTGGTTTGGCCCTGTTGGGAGTGGTATCACCCTACTCAATAGGCCTGTTTCTGGCCTTGCTTGCTTACTGTTCCATGAAATGTGCCTGTGGAACAGTGCAAACTTCACTGAAACAGACTGGACACTGTTAGACAACAGTGCTGCCTTTGTGTGGAATTGTCAAAGCTGGCCCTTTCCTGATGGTCCTCCCTTTCTTCTGTGCCTCAGCTGTGAGCAAACAAAGCAAGCTCCAAGGCCATGTGCTTCTCCACAGCCGGCCATGTCAGAATGCCTGTCAATTACTAGAAGTGTTGGCATTTTTGTCTCAATGTAGTTTTATTTCGCTTTGGGCAGGGAGAATGCAAGTCGTGCCCTGCTACGGATTCCGACGAGGTCGTTATTTTGTGCCCGAATAGAGCGGAGCCGGAATGACGTATTTTTGTAGGCCAAGACCCAGAAACGAGTTTGCAATTTAGCAGTTTTGACATCATCCCAAAGTCAATGCATGATTTTGAATTGGTTAAATGTCCGAAATAAGGTCTGTGGTGAACATAAGCTCAATATATTTTCATGTTTTAGTGTACAACATCAAATACATCAGCAATACACATTTTGTATCATTCATTCCCTGAGAATTTAACCTATGCTCTACTGTTAGAACAACAGGGATACCTAAATACAAGCGTTTGCACTTCATAAAGTATAGAACAAAATGTTTTTGCATTTCTTAACAAAACATTTGAAGGTGATGAGTTTGAAAGTTGGTGTTTTAAAAAAATTATACAACTGCACAAAGCAAAATGATAGGCTTTATTCAAGCTGTAGAATTGCAAAAAGACCACTTCTGGTTCAATGTTTGTTCAATTTCATGTCTGTTACAGCAGCACTGTGTTGCTAGTCCTCTAAGATCATCACAGAGTTTGTTTTACATGTTCCCAGATCACAGTTGAAAACACTCCTTTACTCTGTGGCATACAGTTGCCCCTAGCTTTTGGGACATTGACCAGTGATGGATATGTTGTGTATTGTGTCTGTTTGAGTCATTTTTCGACATGTAAACACTATGGTCAACTGGTGTTGTTTTAAATGTGCTATAAAAATAAATGTTGATTGATTGATTGATTGATTGATTAAGTCAATCGTTCAGAATGCAATGGTTTATAGTTAAATGTCTGAAATAAGACCTATATCCTCAGGATATTTTTTATGTTTTATTCTGTGACATAAAATACATGAGTAATACACCCTTGAGGTAAACTCATCTGCTCACTAGTCGCTTTGACAGCCTTGTTGTGTTCAAAATCACACTCGTGCATATTTTAACTCAAACTTTCAGGAAAAATGTGTTTTAAATTAAGACTGAAAGAGTTATCGGAAGAGTAATGTTTAAGTCATGCAACCTGGCTTTTTACGTCTGATGACAGTATTTAGGCTTCATTGGTGAAGAATATAATGATGAACAGAAAGTTTAAGTATCATAAGCCTTTGACGGTCACAGAGCTTATTTTCTGCAATAATCCAAAAGCTAATGAAAAAAAAATCCCACTGGGTTTTTGTTGAGGGAACCAGGGTGAAGCAAACTTCCGGGTTGGCCTATAAAAATATGTCAACACTGCAGCACTCTTGAGTTCACGACAAAGTATATCACAGAAACAGGGTACCACACACGTGCAGTTGCAGATCCGGTGTGCGATATGTTACAGCAACGTTATCTGTTATATTCATTGCAGGAAACATTTCAAGAGCCAAACGACCCAAAGGAGATGCTAAAGCGACCAGCACAAGACTTTATTCCTCGCTTTACTCCCAATTTGCTCCTAGTTTTGAGAGCTGGCCGTCTGTAACTTAATTGCTTTTCCTTTCTAACAGCTTTTATGTTTTGTCACCTGTATCAGACCATCACAAAAGCATAACTACATGCTGGTTCAGTCTGCAGTTCTTACAGTAACCAAAAACTGAGCAAAATGTAGATGAAATCTATAGAAGTCTGGCGTAAAAAACCCGAATGAACTACCCGAGGCACTCTGGACCCAACAGCTTACGCCCAAGGCAAAGATAGATTTGGGGAAGCGTTTATTTAGGCAGATTGGTTTTGTGACTGAGGGATTTTTTCCTGTCCAAATGAAAACCAGTAGCACTCGGTTTGAAGCCTCCATTCACTTTGCATAATGGTTCCCAAGGTTGCTCTTTTTTATTTCTTGGCATTCCGTGCCAGTATAATTCAATTTCTCAATCCAAGCCAAATATTTGCAGTGTGGCCTACATTTCCACACTGAGCTGCGTGCAGGTTGGCGGCATGGGCACTTATGCATTCCTCTGAGACACAGAGTTATGGGCCGAAGAGATGACTGACAGCTGAGCTTTGCCATGATACCTTGCTGTTGTAACCTTCTTGTAAGACTTTGCTCTTGTCTTTCATGAATGACTTGTTTCACTCTCTAAATTTTATAAAAAAAATACTTTTCATGAGATAGTCCACCCAAAAATATACATTTTGCCTACATTTACTTGCCCCCGTGTTGCTGCAAATGCTGCATTTTTTTCTTTATTTCAGCAGCTATATGTTTCTGCAAAAATAATATAAAATGAATAGATAGATAGATTTGATATTTGATCGGTCCGATGTTTTTGAACAAATAAGTTGTGGAAATGACTCAAGTGATTCTTTCATAATACCAGTCGCTTTTTTAACAAATTGGTTAAGTGAATGACTCAGTGACTCACACGTAAAATAATAAATGAATCAGTGTTGTTCAATGACTCATAAAACTCTAGTCAACCAATTACTGGTATAACAATGAAACCTGGAGAAAGAATAAAAAAAGTTTTATTGTGTATATATATAAATTTAATATATATACAGTATACATTAACACTCGTTTTTTGAGTTGACAGCTTATAAAAACGTAGTTCTGGGGTTTTTAGCTTGTTTACTGTACACCTTGTCACATAGCAGCTTTTAGAGATTGTTCTGTTTTTATTATAAATCAGAAATGACAAGGAGGCAGCTTCCCCCAATACAAAGTCAATGGAGAGTGTTGGATTTTGTTCCCCCCGGTGGGCGAGGTTTTCAGATTATGGCGCATGTCGCTCTGTGCTATTATATTTGAATGTTGTCAGGTGTCGGTTTCCATTTAGTTCCGTTTTGTCCTTATTTGGTATTTCCTGTCCTTGTTTAGTTAATTATCATCCAGATCACCTGTGTTTCATTAATCATCTCATTTACTCCTTTGTTTCCGTTTCTTTACAAACATTCAGTTTCGTTGTAGTCTTCGTCGTGTCTTAAAGTTATGTTTATGCCTTATTTATGTATTGAATATGTTTGCACCAATAAAGAACCTGATTACCTTGAATCCCTCGTCTTCCTGCATTCCTTGAAGGAGCATCTCGTAACAAAGGTTTGTTTGCCAAGTATTTTAATGCATTATACTTTATAAAGGTGTAACAATATTTTTTTTTATAATGTTTTATAACTGTAGTTACAATTATTCGTGAGATCATACAATGCATTATAATGTACATTACAAGGCATAATTAATGCATTAAAACTACTTACATAATATTTTATATAAAGGCTTTAAGTGTTACCAGTTTT
Source organism: Barbus barbus (assembly GCF_936440315.1). Taxonomy (NCBI): domain Eukaryota; kingdom Metazoa; phylum Chordata; class Actinopteri; order Cypriniformes; family Cyprinidae; genus Barbus; species Barbus barbus. Next base: position 28,027,412 of record NC_136742.1, read on the forward strand.
ATAAGAGAATAATTTAATGAGAATAATAATAATCCAAAAATAAAACTTTAAATGCATAAAAAATAAACAACCAGACACATTGTGATAATGAAATAAAGTTACAAAAGCACATTTCTTTATTCAATACACACACACACACACTTACATATGCATACGTGTGTGTGTGTGTGTGTATAGATAGAAACTATAGCTACTACGGACACTACTTGATTTGGGGATTTTTTCTTGCATTTTCTGAGATAGTATCCACAAAGAACTGATTTCATTCAGAGCTAAATGTCTTTGTTGGCCTTCACGGGTGCTTGAATAGTTCCTTTAACGTTCTTTCCTTGAAGAAAACCTGAAAGCAGACACGTATAAATTGTATGTTAGGCCAAGAGAAGATGGGCCTCAAAGGCCTGTACATATGACAGTTTTCTGCATATCTAGGATGAAGGCTGATTTACAATACTGTGTCCTTTAAGTTCCTAATTGTATAACCAAAATAAACCATCTTCAGTCCATAAAATAAGGTGCTTTATAGCAACCCAGTGGTATTTTCCATAATGAAGTAGGTCATGCGACAGGTGAGAGGGACTCTGTTTGTTTGCTGGCGGTCGGTGGCCATCTTTTCCACGTAATTATATGACTTCTATTCCAGACACGCAGCTGGCCGTCACAGAGGCCGCCTGTGTCTCCGTGTTGCTGTGGACCTGCTGTATCTTCACCGCGACCCAAAATGGGACTCGGAGCTTCCTGTGTTGAGAGACTTGTCGGGTCTCCTAGAGAGAGAGAGAGAACGAGCGAGCCAGAGAGAGCGCTGTAAATCTGGAAATGTTGAGGAAAGTTTGGGAAACACCTCAGTCGACGCCCTGCGAGTTTGATTCACACAGCTGTGTCATAAACGTAGGATGAAAAGCATCACGCCACTTCGTGTCACCTCTCGACATGTGCATGCCATTTCGTAGCAGTAAAAACAGCTCGGCTGAAATCACATCAACGCATATCGTCTTCGAAATTTTCGTAAACTGTGTCTGAGGTTATTTCCTTTACGCATTTGATGTTTATACACCCTGTTTTGTAAAAGCCAATGTGTGTTGCCCAATTATATCTGAGGAAATGAAAAAACACATCTGCAATTCAACAGGTGCCTCTTGGCATCCAGCATGTTCCATGTCTGGAAAACATCTGCATAGGTGGTCTCTCTCTCTCTCTCTCTCTCTCGCTCTCTTTAGTTCTCCAAACTCCTGCTTTTTCTTCTTCTCTCTAGGGTCCGAGTGAAGGGAAGGCTGATTGTAAATACGGCAAGGACCTCAGAGCCAGAGAAACAGCCGTATATTTTGGGAGAAGAGAGGCTGGCTTTTACCAGAGCATATTTTTAATCGCACAACGCCAGCATGGATAGGCCAGAGTTGCACAGCTGCTCCTCTAATTTGTTTAAGCATGTACAAATAAGCCGTCCCACACAAGCCAAAAAAAAAAAGTGAGAGGAGGTTTTGCTCAACATGGCATTTTTGTCTGACCAGAAGAGAAAACAAAATCAACAGTGATACAGACGGACTGGTCATTTTGAGTGATTTTACAGCAGGTTCCCATCGGAATCGCCATATATATAAAAAATCTTGCAGCTTAGAACTCGATCCAGAACGATCGAGTCGTGCGCTCCAAATTTGTCAGCATTAAAAAAGAAATACGATAGACACATTTGGGAGACCTTGCATGTTTTGAAGCGTACAAAAAGGGTCGTCTCGATTTCAGCAGATCTTTGGAAGGAACGCAGAGGTCCTGTTGAACGATTCAAGTCATGGAAAAGATATTTATAATAAAGCCGTTCTATGTTCTTTATACTGGGAAGGATTAGAAGACAAATCTGATTTGACCCTACCTTTGAGCTGTGACTATGAAACTTTATGGTTAGCAGCATCTAACCCTGTAACAGGGTTTCTCTAGTTAACTAAAATAAAACCATTAAAAAAATTACTTGAAATAAAATACTTTAAATTAATTAATTAAATTAAAAATAAATATATATATAAAAAATATATTTTATGTCAGCTAATTGCCAAAGAACATTTAAAGTAAATTGATGTAAAATACCTCAAATTTAAATACAAAATAATATATAATATAGGCATATGAAAAAATAGTAATATTTATATATATATATATATATATACACACACACACACACACATATATATATATATATATTATAATATATATATATATATATATATATATATAGTAATATATATATATACACATATATACATATATTACTATAGCTATTTAGCAATACTAAAAAAGCATCTCAATGATATTAAATTCATATTTCTACTTTAAATTGACAAAAAACAAATTAAACAAACATAGAACCAGATTGGTTTTTATTATAAATAAATTACATTACCACCATAAGATTTTGTGTTCCAATGATATATCAAAATACTTAAATGTGACTCTTGAAAACAACCTGAATTCCGGAAATGTTGGGACGTTTTTTAAATTTGAATAAAATGAAAACTAAAAGACTTTCAAACCACATGAGCCAATATATTATTCACAATAGAACATAGAGAACATAAATGTTTAAATGGAGAAATTTTTACACTTTAATCCACTAAATGAGCTCATTTCAAATGTGATGCCTACTACAGGTCTGAACAAAGGGCTGAAAAATCAAGAAATTTAGAAAAGATTCAGCTGGGAGAACATCTAGCAACTAATTAAGTTAACTGACATCAGGGGTCTCTTTTATAAAACTCCGTAGATTTCATCCTAAAAGTGTACGTATGCACAAAAGCTAGATTTTGCGTATGCATGAATTTTTTCAGATTTATAAAACTATGCGTATGCCAGAACCTGCGCAAAAATCCCTTTATGAATCCCAGTAAGGGGAAGATTGTGCGTACGTGCATCTCCACCCCGTCTCCTCCCAGAAATAACTATATATATGACCCTGGACCACAAAACCAGTCTTAAGTCGCTGGGGTATATTTGTAGCAATAGCCAAAACTACATTGTATGGGTCAGAAAGAATTATTGATTTTTCTTTTATGCCAAAAATCATTGGGATATTAAGTAAAGGTCATGTTCCATGAATAAATTTTATAAATTTCCTACAGTAAATATATCAAAACTTCATTTATGATTAGTAATATGTATTTATTTATTTATTTATTTATAAATAAAAAATAAATATATAATAATAATATGTATTGCTAAGGACTTCATTTGGACAACTTTAGAGGCGATTTTCTCAATATTTGGATTTTTTTGCACCCTCAGATTCCAGATATTTAAATAGTTGTATCTCGTCCAAATATTGTCCTATCCTAACAAACCATACATTGATGGAAAGCTTATTTATTCAGCTTTCAGGTGATGTATAAATCTCAATTTAAAAAAATAATGACACTTATGACAGACTGGTTTTGTGGTTCAGGGTCACATATCGAGCTTACAACGCCTCGTTTTACTATGCATAACCTCATCTGCATATAATTTCCATGCATATTCCCATCCACGTGACACATGTTTAACACCGTCAAAGGTATAAGACATTAAGGAGATATGAGATATGGACCATAATTCCATTTGGGCCACAGCCTACACATCCAGTATCCTTTTTCGTTTTATAATGAAAATGTCCATAAAAAAACGGTTAAAAATAGACAGGTCATATAGCATTTCAATTGTTTTAAACAATTCAAATCAAATTAAATTTATGCAGTTTTGATGATAAGGTGAACATAAGCGGAACATCTATTTTTAGTGGACCACCGTATCCAGCTGTGACCGCCATAAGTAATTAGTAATTGTACATCATGATCATTGTTCTCGCTAAAAAAAAAAAAATCCTTGTAAAATGAGATCTGCAATTTAGTTTAAAAATGAATTATTGTGCGCCTATAGCACTCCTCGCTGTCATTAAAACATAGGATGCCACATGAAAAGTTATCAAATGCATCCACTACATGTCTAAATTAAATTTTAACTTCTGTGTAAAGATTTTTGTCATTTCAGTGCTTATCTCCATTAATGAGAGTGGAATATTTATTGTAAATGCATATCGAAATGAAAACACAGTTTAAAATTGTGTACTTCATTACTTCTCACTCCAAAAGTGTTCGTACACATGGTCTAGAATGTCCGTATGGTGAGTACATATTTACGCCAAGTTTATTTTTTATAAATCCGGATATGTGCGTGGAAAATTGCTTACGCATATTATATGCCCCTTTTGTGCGTACGCAACGTTTATAAATGAGACCCCTGGTCTGTAACATGATACATAAAAGGGATGTCTTAGAGAGGCAGAGTCTCGCAGAAGTAAAGATGGGCAGAGGCTGTGAAAGTCCAATCTGTGAAAGAGTGCATAAAAAGATCGTGGAATACTTTACAACATCAAATTGCAAAGGGTTTGCAAATCTCATCATCTACAGTTCATAACATCATCAAAAGATTCAGAGAAACTGGAGAAATCTCTGTGTGTAAGGCACAAGACCGAAGACCTTTGTTGGATGCCTGTGGTCTTCGGGCCCTAGGACGACACTGCATCACTCATCGGCATGATTCTGTCATTGACATTACTAAATGGGCCCAGGAATACTTCCAGAAACAACTGTCGGTAAACACAATACGCCATGCCAGCTGCAGATGGCAACTAAACTCTATCATGCAAAAAGGAAGCCATATTTGAACATGGTCCAGAAGTGCCGTCATGTCCAGTTGGCCAAGGCTCATTTAAAATGGACTGTTTCAAAGTGGAAAAGTGTTCTATGGTCAGACGAGTCCAAATTTCACATTCTTGTTGAAAATCATGTACGCTGTGTCCTTTAGGCTAAAGAGGAGGGAGACCTTCCAGCGTGTAATCAGCGTACAGTTCAAAAGCCAGCATCTCTGATGGTATGGGGTGCATAAGTGCATACGGTATGGGCAGCTTGCATGTTTTGGAAGGCACTATGAATCGTCTAGCCTTTTCTGCCCTATTACTCACTTGGTGTTCTTACAGCTTAAATATCCAAGCATGCAGCGCTGCCAGGGCTCCTTGCCGGGCATGGGGCCTGAAACCGAACCAAGCAGCCTTTTAGTGGAGCTAAATGCACTGGGCCTTATTACAGGTGCCACTAAACGTTAATGGCAGGGGTGTTCGGTTAAAAGATGGTGTCTATTTTCCATGGGGACTCCAACTTTTGTTTATTTTCACTGTTTGTGCATGTAATGAGACTATCTGGATGAAGTCTGGTCTGGCCAAGAACTGCCTACTTATGCTGAGACTGTCTAGCTGACATGTAAAAAAACAAACCACAGTTTTGTGATGCTTTTACATGTTTTTAAGGAATGAGTTGATGTGAAAAAGGAAAAGTTGATTTCATAATACTAACATGAAAACTGAAAACAAAAAACTCAATATTACATTCAAGATGGCAAAAGCATATAATATCGTACGACTTGGATTGTACAAAAATTTACTGCTTTTATAGTTTTTTTTTCCCTACAATAATCATAGCTGGGTTTGGTCTTTATGGTTAGATTAACATTTGGACCATAGGTTTTTGTATAAATTAACTCGATTTCACCATCTCATACAACATAGTGACATCTTATGAGACCAAGCTAAAAACATAAGAGAAATAAGCAAAAATCTGTGTAGACTGAATTTCTATTTGACCAAAAGTACTGATTAATTCACAGAAATCCCTTCAAAACCAAGTAGAATATCTATTTATGCTCATGTACATGTAATTTGCTGGATAAAATGGATTCCGAGAGTTTTAAAGTGAGTGTTTAATGACTGCAAAAGAGAGCTACACTGCAGTTTGGGATCAGTAAGATTTTTTAAATGTTTTTAAATAAGTCTCTTATGCTCACCAGGGCTGTATTTCTTTGATTAAATATACAATAAAAACAGTAAAAAAGTGAAATATTATATATTTCTATTTTCATATATTTTAAAATGTAATTTATTTCTGCGAAGTAAATATTAATTTTCAGCAGCCATTACTCCAGTCTTCAGTGCCACCAACCTGGAAAACTTGGACAAATCCAGCAACTAAATCTTCCTCAAAAGTACTTGGTGTATCATCCTGCTACGTTGAAAACACAACCTATCAGATTAAACTGACAAATTCAACCAGCTCTTGATATTTTTGTGTGCAATTAGAACCAGATGTGGGCTGAGACCAAGTCTGAATTAATCACACAACCCTTGATGACAAATCTGACAGACATACTGCATCAGCTGAAATAATATCACTCCCTGTTAACACCCCGGACTGCTTTTGTGTTTAGACGACATCCGGCGCAACACATCTGTTGATAAACTACGAGCTTGGCTTTTATGCCTCACGAGCGGCCAGATCCTATACTGTCAGATCGCAAAATACATGTACTTTTATTTATCTCCAGCACACTCGAAACGTGTGTAGCTCACAGGGGGGAGATGTCTACAGGAGGGAGAAACCGCAATCTATCTGGCAGATTACCTCCATCAAAACATATGGGCCTGCTCATCCATATCTTTCACGTTTCTGGGCCACAGAGATATAAAACACCAGTGGCTTCCCTCTGTATTGTAAGCTGCTAAAGAGTAGCTGTGATTATTCAACATGATATCCCTTCCCAGAGCTGCTCTATACCTTTAAGGGCAGATGAGAGCTGTATGGCTGGTCTTTGCATACGACAAGTCATATTTATGGCTTTCTAACCTGACAAGCTGCAAAGTTATATTTATATCAGATGGCTCCATGTGAGCGGAGGCTATGGGACTTGGCTGATTTTTATGGAAAGTTAAGATCTGCGAGCGGACGGAGTTAATTGAAAATGCCTTTGGATTTCTTCTTTTTTCCTGAATCTGTGCATGTGTGTGTGTGTGTGTGTTTATGTTGTGTGTGTAAGTGCATGTAGGGGAGGGAGATGGTGACGTGCATGAATGCGTGTGTGTGACTTTCTGTTTTTTTTAAGATACACCTGGCCTCAGTAACAGTTTCATAAGCTCCGATGGAAAGATCTACAAGCAGAGACATGGTTTTGCCTCTTTAATGAACCGACAAAGGTCCCACCCTTACAAATAAACAATTAATTATGGAAACAGAAAGGCCATTTATAGAGGGTCAACACATGGACACACAGACTGTCTAGTCCAATAACTGGCACACTTATACAGCTATATACATTACAGATATTTTCTATCACCATTTCATAGGCAATCTGCCAGATTTCCAATCTGACAAAAAAAAAACCCCAAAAAAAACATCTGAGACGTTACTCAGACCAACAGTAAACTAGGGTTGCACAAGAGAAAAAATTCTGACTAACGGCAATAATTATTTTCATATTATGTCGATATATATATATATATATATATATATATATATATATATATATATATATATAAAATCGATGCTACTTTGTCTATATATACTAAAAATTACAATTTTAAATTTTAAATGCTACAAGAGAAATTAGGCATCATATTAAAATGCAACATTAAAATGTATATTCCGAAAAATTAGATTTGCTCAAGATTATGTTTTATTAGATTAATAGTGTTTTAAAAGATTAAGTTTAAATAGTGTTCGATGACAGCAAAAGTAAAATGCATGACCATTCAAAAATTCGGGGTTAGTAAGATTTTTTAAATGTTTTTGAAAGCAGTCTCTTATGCTTGCTCACCAAGACTGCATTTATTTGATAAAAAAAAAAAACAGTAATACTTTGAAATATTATTACAATTTAAAATATCTGTTTTCTATTTGAATATATTTTAAAATGTAATTTAATCATGTGATGCGAAGCTGAAGTTTCAGTATCATTACTCCAGTCTTCAATGATCCTTCAGGAATCATTTTAATATGCTGAATTGCTTCTCAAGAAACAATTATTTTTAATATTAATGTTAAAAACAGATATGCTGCCTAATATTTTTGTGGAAACAGTCATATATTTAAGATTCTTTGATGAATATAAATTCAAAAGTACAGCATTTATTTGAAATAGAAATCTTTTGTAACATCATAAATGTCTTTACTGTCAGTTTTTATCAATTTAATGTGTCCTTCATGAATAAACGTTTTAATTTCTTCAATTGTTTTTACTCACCCCAAACTTTTGAACAGTATAGTGTCTATCTAATATTGGTGAGACAATAAATATAAAAACACTAATTTCGATAACCAATATGGTACCGACATATCACGAACATCAGATTTTCTTGCCATATCCCCCAAATTTGTTTAAATAGCAAATCATAAACACTCTCAATCATGAGCATTTGCTGACATCAGGGTTCACTACATGTCTGAAAAAAAAAAGTGCATTTGAAATTAGCAAGATGGCAGAAGTTATCATAACAACTGAAATCAACCTCAATTAAAACCCCCATATTTCCTATAAACATGGAAGTTTGGGATGGACAAAACATGCCATTATTAGGCTTAAAGGGGTCATATGATGGGATTTCAAGTTTTCCTTTCTCTTTGGAGTGTTACAAGCTGATTGTGCATAGATAATATCCCTGACATTGCAAAGACTAAAGTCTCAAAACCAAAGAGATATTCTTTATCAAAGTTAAGACTCTGCCACGCCACACTAAAACGGCTCATTCAAACACGCCCCCACATGTCTATGTCACAATGTGGAAATATTTGTGTAATGCCACCCAAATGTTCACGCAAAGAAAGAAGGTGTGTTTTCAGTAACCGCAGTAGTGTTGATGCAGCCGTGTCAGGGAGAAGCTGTGTGTTTCTATGCGAAAGCAAAAGCACTTTATTTGGTCTTCCAAAAGTAGATGCATTTAGGAATCATTAAGATTACTTACAACAGAACAGCACCACCCATATGTTGTCACAACACATTTTATGGACGACCATTTCGTGAACCTAGGAGAGGAGGTAATTTTGACTTTGCTATGACAATCTGGCACTTCTGAATCTGCGACTGTAAGTACGTTTTGTTATTAGTTTAAGTATATCGGGTTTGGTCTCGTTCTGTCTCGCATATCTTGTCAGTGTCTGCGCTTGCTTGGCTATTTGTTGTGGAAAAATAAGGAAAGTGTGTCCAGCTAAATTGAATTAGTATTTTGTTAGACGGGTATAAAAAAGCTTAGTTTATCGCAGCAGTGTTCGCGGCAGTTGTTGTGTGATGACCGAAGAGTGTAAAGACCATCACCGTGCGATTTTTGAATGTGTTGTTTGAACATTAAAGCATGTCAACATATTCTGTTACACCAAATACACAAAATAATGATCTTTAAAAAAGCATCATATGACCCCTGATGCGTCACAACCTCAAACATGTTTTGAATTTTGCACTGATGGTATTAACAGCAAACACAACATTTGTATAGTGCATTGAGAGTCTTCAATATTTTGGCTTTGTTTTTCTAGAAGACAAAGACTGTAAAAAGCTCAAGCTGATGGCCTCAAAGTTAACAGACATGGAATAACAGTCACAAAACTCTAATTCTGATTTCATGGGGTCTTTAAATGTCAAGCGGCTGACGTTTACTGAGTAGGCCTATTATTCAAACATATGCTCAAACCCACCCGGCACGTTGTGTTTTTTGCGGCCAGAGTACATTGTCTCTGACCAAATGGCAGAGTGCGGCATCTCAGGTGCAAAACCAGAGTGGACTGTACCAGCGCCAAGCGTTAAACCTCTCCAAACCTCGAGCCTGACTCATAAAGCCAGCCTAAAGCTGCGTGCGAGAGAAAGGTCAGGTTCTAGATGCATTCATGAAAAAGGAAAGAATGAAAGAAAGAACGAGGGGAAAAAAGGCAGCAGCCGGGGCTTTCATGAATGGACCATTGTGATGCACAGCAGTCTCGTCAGTGAATGTTTTCAATTCCATTTGATCCTGTAGTAAGGCTGCTAATTGGTGAAGCGTGTTCCACAGGTCAGCGTAAGGTTTCTCTTTCCACAAACGCACACTGCTCCCTCTGTGGATTGCAAAAAGAGCGAACAGGGCCACGAGCGACCATTTGGACGGTCGCATTGATTTACCGTCTTGCATCGTCAGAAGTAGCTGTAAATCTCGTTGGAGGACGGTGACTTTCGCAATGGAATCATTTGTGGTTTGCGCACCATGTGTCAGGAATGATGCATATGCGAAACGACAAGGACTTGACTGTATTCAGCACACATTCCTCCATCCAGATGATGTCCTTTTTTCTAAACTGAGCGTTTCTCAAGCCTCAACTTGCACCGCCATCAAGGTGCATGTGCACCAGTTTGTTTGCCTTGAATAACAAACAATTAGATTGTGATCTGGTCTTTAAGCAAAAACACACTTCCACCAAATATGCGCCTGGCCCACAGTGTTTGCATCCCTCAGTTCTAGCATCACTCACCCTTTCACCTCTATCTCTCCTCTGCTTCCTTAAGAGGGACTGGAGTTGGATTACCGCTCTAATAAAAAACAGGTGCTTTCTTAAGCGTCAGTTGCACGCACATGCGAAGTAAATGCAGAGATGCTACAGTCAGGAGAGCATGCACGAAACGCAACTCTGATTCACCCACTGGTTTACACCGCCACCTTGTGCTTACTTCACAACCTGCACGTTTCCAGCACCTCCAAACAGCCTCTGGTTTTCCAATCTAATCAAGTTCAGGAGAAAACTAACCCAACCCTAACCCTAACCATACAAAAGTTAAATATAGTAGTTATAATATAGAAGTTCTGTGTTTTCTGGGTTAGCAGATACTTTTATGCAAAGTCACTTCCAAATAAGAAATCAAAAGCAATTTGTCATTTACCTTAAATTCAAATGTACTCCATGTTCCTGTCCTGTTACCAGAGCTGGGAAGTAATTGATTACATGTAATCTGGATTATGTCGTCAGACTCCAAAAATTAAGTACTTGTAATTAGACTAAATTACTTTTTAATACACTCATAATCAGACTACAGTTACTTTTTATGGATTACATGATTACATATCATTTACACAATAGCAATAAATTATTCATAATTTATTGATTTTAATTCCTCTTTTTCATTTTTAAAATTTTCTTTCAAACATAGGCTACTGCTCATCCAGTTTTCTGGACATTCACATAAAGATCAGTCATTAGTCAGGTGGCGACACAGCATATGACCACTGCATTTCAAATCATTTCAGATTTCAGAAGTGTTTTATCATTGGATGAACTACTTATGAACACATTGATTTTTATTTGAATTATCACACTGTATGTTATTTAACCATGCATTTCTATGTCTTTGTATTTCTTTTGTCCTTCAAACTAATTAAAATGCACAAAATAATTCACAATTTTTTTTGTCATCTGATACTCTTTCATCTTTCATCTAATATTTACCCCTGAGTACCCCTGAGATTTTAAAATAAATATTTTAATAATTAAGTCTCACATTTGCACAAGGGCATACATTTCATCTAACAGTAGGGGGACAATAAACCTAAAATTTCTTAAGAGCAATTTTTGAAGGGGACACAAATAATACAGTCAGAATTGTAGCCTATTTGTAACATGTGTACATAGCTTGGATACCATGTTTAAATATGGGTTTGCTTCATAGGTTCACCACGCAGTCATATTATTAAATTATTTTGCGTCCTCCACATAGTATTTTAGGTTTCGTCTGGGACTGAGGACGTCTCACAATATTAGCCTAAAATCAGTTCACACACAGGCTTATCGCCACTGCGTTCACACTATAGTGACTTTTGCCGCGGATGAGTGCGGACGGACGAGCTCGACATTCCCCTCGCGAATGCCCTATTATACGCTCATTGTCCGCGCGGTCTCCAAAAATTGCCTGCACGCGGACGGGGTGAATATCTTGATGAATATCTATTGACAGGTACTGGGCCATTTGTGACCCTCTGAGGCACAAAATGAGGGTCACAAATAACACTGTGGCTGTATTTACAACACTAACATGGCTGTTTTCATTTCTCTATAGTTTTTCTATTGGGAAAGGGAAGGGGAAGTGGTGTGTGGCCAAGTGTGGTGACCCATACTCGGAATGTGTGCTCTGCATTTAACCCATCCAAGTGTACACACAGTAGTGAACATAGACCCGGAGCAGTGGGCAGCCAATGCTGCGGAGCCTGGGGAAACATTTTTCAGAGGTATATTGTGTTTTCAGGGGTAAACAAAATCGGCTTGGACTCGTTCACCATGCTGGTTTATTGTGTGGGATATTGTGTTTGGTTTTTTAACAAACAATGGGGTCTTATTTGTTCACTTCTCACATTCTTTCTTCCTGGGCCGATCATGAGCTCTCTATATATGAAAATCTTCCACGTTGCACGAAAACATGCAAAAGTTATGTCAGAAAGAGTGACTGTGGCAGCAGCAGGAGGGATAAAGTGTCACGGAGCGCTGCAGGCGCCGTGGAAAAGAGAAAGTGCAGGTAAGATCCTTTAATAAACAAACAAAAAGGCCAACACGGCAAAACAAAACAGGTTCAAAAACGGGATACATAGAACGGCAATGCAGTGCCTGTATCCCCAGAGTTCAAACAGCAACCAATACCATAAATTACAATTAATCTCACCAGACAGAGTAGCGGGAGTGTGGTGCATAAATAGTCCTTGCCAATGGGGAACAGCTGGGAGTCTGATGTGTTACAGGTGTGTGTAATGTGACCGGTGTGTGTAGTTTAGAAGAGTGGAGTCCGGGAGGAAGGGAGATGGTGACCTCTGGTGGAGAAGGGAAGAACTGCCGGGCCTGGACTCATGACATGAAGAGCCAAAGCTCTGCTCAAAGAAAAAGAAAAGCAGCTAAAACTATACTGCCGCTACTGTACTCTACAAAGCGCAAACATTTCACAATTAGCTGTTTGGTCAGCTCGGGTCATCACAAATACAAGTTTGTTTAATTCTAAATGGTGGCAGTTATAATTCAGTTAACGTTTGCTTTGCCATTCTGTCCGTTTGGTGCTGGCTGTACATTATGACTCCGCTATTATTATTAAAATAATGTTTCTATTTGCTCTCCTTTGCATTAATGTGATGGAGTAAATGTACGTTGTATAATGTGCCCTGGGAAATACATATTAAACAAGAGTCGGATTCATGACTTTGTTCCTATTCTATCTGGATTACGTTGTTGTGTGGAGTGTAATATGCTTAATATGCTGGACTGACAATTGTTAAATTCTTGGAAAAATGTTCATCTGGTAATAAATGTTGTAATTTTAAAGTAATTTATCATGATGTGGTAATTTGAGGGAAATGACTGAGTAAATTGAGATATACGCTCAAATGTATCGGAGATCAAAGACTATTTAAAAAGGGACTTTGCTGGAGACGGAGAATACCATCCAGCGCTATTTTAACTGCATTATCTCACGAGTCAGAGCTCTGAGTGGCCATATAAGTTACAAACAAGTAAAAATTTTATTTCTTTATAGATTATATAACAACAACTTGGAAAACAGATAAAACAGAAAAGGTAAGAAGCATTATTTGAGAAAAGGGCACACTAATCCCTTACAAAAAATTACTGCAGTTTTTAAAAACTAATACTGCAGTTTTTGTTACATGTAGAAAAATGCAGTTTTTTTGGACATGAAAAAACTGCATTATTGCCGTTTTACTGCAATACAACTGAAGTACTATTGAAATACAACTGCAGTAGAGCTGTAGTATTACTAACAAACTGCAATAGAACTGCAGTATTACTGCAATACAGCTGAAGTAGTACTACAGTTGGGGGAAGTCGTGGCCTAATGGTTAGAGATTTGGACTCGTAATCCGAAGCAATGCAACAATAAATGATTTTACTTTTCTTTTAACTTAAATTAACAGGCTGAGAGTTACACTAAATGTATTTAATGTTTATTTACACGCAATCATGCACATTTCTTCCCTCGTTATTCAGGCAGGTTTCATTTTTTGAAGAGCTTGTCCTCATCGTTCCGCTTGGTTCTTATGACTGCCTTTATCTCAGATGTGGAAACACTATTGTGGATGTAGTCTGGAAAAACAAACAAACAAAAACTATCAGAAATTTTCAAGTTTCAGTTACACTTTTCACTACAGGCATATTTAGTATGCTTAAAATAAATATTGAATTGTGATGTGATGTCGTGTGAAAAGTATTCATACCACTCCCAGTTCATTTCTTATGACATATTGGTCAGCATTAACAATGTCTCCTAGAAACAAATACACAGTATATTCAGTACAGTTTTGTTCATTCCATTATTATAAATGATGTACTGATGCTATTGAGAACGAAAGTGAGCTGGACAATGACATGACTAATTTCTACAGATCTGCTTATAACAAATTGCTGAGCCATAGCATAATTAAATGCATCTATACAAGGGTTGTCACTAGTTGGACTGAGATGTTGATGTTTTATTAGATTAGATTTTATAATATAATTATGATTTGTTTTATTATAGTAAAAGTGTAGTAAAACAGCATTAAAGCAGTTGTTTTGTCTCTCTATCAGACTTCAGTTCTGTGTGTTCCTCGCGGCGTTTCCTCTCATTTTCCTCATCTCAGAGGGTTAAATACGATATCCGTCAAGTCTTTTTACATCTCTCTCTAAAATCATAACTAAAGATATATGAGGACATTAAACGGTATACTCACCGCTAAACTGGATGACTTGAATTTTATAGGAAGTCTACAACATTTTTTAATAAAAAATAAATAAATAAACACTTTCCATACAGAGCCTATACAAGACTTTATTGGCAATGAAAAGAACCTCTTTGCCATTAAAGTGAAATTACTGAACCTAATCATATGAGCTTCATTTAAAAAAAAAAAATGCTCATAAAAAATAAATAGGTAAAATAAATTTAATCAGACAGACTAAGAAGTTCCCCTTCAGGAACTCGAGCTGCGTCGAAAACGCTAGAGGAACGTCTTCAGCGTGACCGCGCTCTGAATACATGTGTAATCTGTCCAATGGAAGGGCGGGTGACGTAATCGACCAGGAAGCATAAAAGCACGTACGGTGGAGCGGCGTCAGCTTTTTGTCATTCAGCAACCACTACACTGTGTGTGTGTGTGTGTTTGTCCATCTGTGTTGTGAGTCTTATTTAGTGTTTTTTGACCCTAAGCACAATCACTTGAAATAAGCTCACAATGTGTGCAAGCACTTGGGCGAGAGCAGATCGCATTACAGGCTGTATGTTCCTCCCTGCAAAGTCCCTCTCGAGGGAGCTGACTGCCACTTTGTGAGCATTTGTCACTGCGTCTGCTTGCTCTCAGAGGGCTCTCTTTGAGGAGTGAGCTTTCACTAGCGTTCCTCGCGGTGCTTTTGGCGAAGAACGAGAAAAAAAGGCGGAGCGGCGACTGCACTCGTGGGAATCGCACATGGATCAGGTGGAGGGAATGAAGACGGGCGAGCCCCTATCCTCTTTCTTTCCCATCAGATCCAGCGCCCTCTCTCTCTGCTCGGAAGCCTACCCCGCGGTTTCTTCCCCCAGAGAGAGGGCTCGACGCTCAGCTTGTCTTCCTCCGAGGAGGTGGACGTGAAGGATGTCGATGAGCTTTGTAAAGCTGCAGTGTTTGCACAAGCATATTATGAATGACGACATCATTATATTCGCGCTGTCAGCTCTAAGATAAAGGGCTGATTGTGCTTTTCCCCACCGTAAGATCTCGCGGTTCCGGTCCGCCACTGCTGAGGCATGGCGGCGAGTGAGATTGCGCGGCGGGGATTGCAACATGGATCTGGCAGATGGGTTCGCCCTATCTCCACCTGCATTCCCCAGATCTAGCACTCTCGCTTGGGGCTGGAAGCCCGCAGTGTGGTTCTTCCCCCTTTGAGTGAGAGCTCGCTGTTGCAGCACGCGTTGCCGAGGCGACCGCATGCATTACGTCATTCTTATTATGAATCCTTTTCATATCAGACCGTGTTCACTCGTCTGGTTGTCTTTCTGCATTTAATTTGAGGAATTAAATTATGTATTTCATCTAAATACGAGAAGTTAGATGTGTATATATGTATACACATACATATACTCTATGTGTATATAGGAGCCTCTTGGGACTTTTCTCGAGTGAGAGCACGATGCTTTACCTCTCTTCCTCTGAGGAGGTTGAGGTGATCAGAAGGGGCTGCTGGGCGGAGCAGCCCCAACCGTGTTCCAGCTCCTCATTTAAGGAACATCACTTCTCGTATCCCCGATAATATTGGAGTCAGAGTCGCACTCCCATGCCAAAGGCTTCTAGCAGAAGGCGGATCGTCATTCTCGCTGGATAGTCTTTGGCTAAAACATCCTGCTGCCTATGACCCAGGACTTCTGAGGGCCGGCCCCTCTGGGGAAGAGCAGCGTACATCGCATTATACGGTGCCCGTCTCTCCACAGTGCCCTCGGGAGATCGGACTGCCAACCCTGCCAGTGTTCCAGGGCGCAGCGGTCTCCAGCGAGCGCTTCTCTCAGTTACTTCCACCCGGAAACGTAGCGGAACTGAGAGGCTCGTCGCCCCTTTGGGGGTCTTTAGAGCAGCTAGAGCGGCCGTCCCCTGCCGGTCTTCCGCTTCAGGGCACCAAGCTAGCAGCTCTAAGCACACCAGAGGCCAGTCTCGAGAGACTGGTTCCCTTAGTAGTCTATTTGGCTGCATGGAAACTACTGCCAAATGTGTCTAGATGGGTCCTGCATACTGTAGAGAGAGGCTATAGAATCCAGTTTGGTTCTCCTCTGCCTCAATTCAACGGGGTGAATCCCACTTAGGTGGGCCCTGAGCAGGCTGTGGTAATGGAATGAGAAGTAGAGTACTCTCTTGAGGAAGGAGGCCATCGAGGTGGCCCCTCCTCACGAAAGAGAGTCCGGGTTCTACAGCCGGTACCTCATAGTTCCCAAGAAGGATGGAGGGTTGCGTCCCATTTTAGATCTGCGTCAGCTGAACCGCTCAGTCATGCGACTGAAGTTCAAGATGCTCAAAATCAAACATGTCGTGTCTCAAATCAGGTCCGAGGACTGGTTTGTCACGATAGATCTAAAGGACGCGTACT
This sequence comes from Barbus barbus, assembly GCF_936440315.1. Lineage (NCBI taxonomy): Eukaryota > Metazoa > Chordata > Actinopteri > Cypriniformes > Cyprinidae > Barbus > Barbus barbus. The sequence goes on from NC_136742.1 coordinate 28,044,343, forward strand.
TCCATGTCTCCATTCTTCCCAGTCACAAGAAGTTCCTGAGGTTTGCTTTCGGGGGCAAAGCTTACCAATATCGAGTTCTTCCCTTTGGCCTAGCACTCTCACCCCATACTTTTACGAAGTGTGTGGATGCGGCACTGGCCCCGCTGCGGCTTCAGGGCATCCGCATACTGAATTATATCGATGATTGGTTGATCCTAGCTCAATCAGAGCAAACGGCGGCTCGACATGACCACGATGCAGGCACGTCTGTACCCTGCTCATATTGAGTCGATCCTCACAGTCAAGAAAGTGAAAGAAGGCCAGTCACTCACTGTCAAGCCGTTTCAGAGACTGCTGGGTCTGAGGGCAGCTGCGTCCAACGTGATACCTTTTGGCCTGCTGTACATGAGACCCCTACAGTGGTAGCTCAAGACCAAGGGGTTCTCCCCGAGGGGAAAACCACTCCGCACTTTCAAGGTCACGAGATGATGCATACGTGTCTTAGACATGTGGAGGAAACCTTGGTTCTTGTACCAGGGCCCGGTGTTGGGAGCTCCTTGTCGCCATGTAACACTAGCGACGGACGCGTCCCTCACCGGTTGGGGAGCGGTCATGAGTGGCCACCCTGCCCGCGGTCTGTGGAGTGGCTGCCATCTGACATGGCATATCAATTGGCTGGAGATGCTGGCCGTGTTTCGAGCACTCAAACACTTCCTCCCAGACCTAAGAGACCACCACGTGTTGGTGCGCCCCTAAGAGACCCTTGTACAAGTTGGCGCACCAGATCCTTGTGTGGTCCCAGGACAAACTCCTCTCATTAAGAGCAGTGCACATTCCTGGGTAACTCAATGTGGGAGCAGACGTTCTGTTGAGACAGGGGCAGAGGCCCGGGGAATGGATGCTTCACCTCTAGGTGGTGAAGCAGATATGGAAAGTGTTTGCCCAGGCACAGGTGGACTGGTTTGCGACTATAGAGTCAGCTCATTGTCCCCTCTGGTTCTCTCTGACTCCTCCAGCTCCTCTGGGACTGGATGCTATGGTACAGACTTGGTCGAGGCTTCGTCTGTACACTTTTCCACCATCGCTCTGCTCCTGGGAGTTCTGGCGAGAGTGTACCGGGACGAGGTCAGTCTACTACTGGTAGCGCCATTCTGGCCGGGCCGAGTATGGTTCTCGGACCTGATTTCTCTCCTTGACGGCACTCCAAGGGAGATTCCCGTCAGGAGAGATCTCCTCTCACAGGCGTGGGGCACTATCGTCCACCCTCGTCCGGAGTTGTGGAAGCTGCGGGTGTGGCCTCTGAGGAGGCACAGCTCCTAGCTTACGGTCTCTCAACCGAGGTTGCTGAGACCATCCTCCAATCCAGAGCTCCCTCTATGAGGAAACTGTACGTCCTGAAGTGGAAGCTCTTCACTTCATGGTGCGGAGGTTGCCAGCCCGATTGGTACAGTTCTGGAGTTTGTGCAGGCCTGTTCCTCCGCAGGGTTAACCCACTCCACCTTGAGGGTCTACGTGGCGGCTATATCGGCCTACCACACCCTTCTCGGTGGCCTTTCAGTGGGTAGACACCCCCTAGTACAGGTTTCTTCCAGAGGCTGAGGCCTCCGGCCAGAGAGCTTATGCTATCTGGTGGATCAGGATGCTATTCCATAGCCTCGAGTCCTCTGCTCTCCCCTTTCCTGGGGATCAAGACTCACTTCTTAGAAGTTGGCCTTTGGGACGCAGGCCCCGCCGACTTTAGCCACTCGTGGCCTTTTTTCCCTCGCCCTCGTTGTGCTCCCGAGGGATACACACAGGGCAGGGACTTGGAAGTCTGGCAGCGTGGGCATCTCGTTCCCCTAGCGTTTTCGATGCAGCTCGAGTTCCTGAAGGGGAACGTCTCAGGTTACAAGGCAAAAACTAAAGTCCCAAAACCAAAGAGATATTCTTTATCAAAGTTAAGACTCTGCTACGCACCCCCCTAAAACAGCTCATTCAAACACGCCCCCATGTGTCTATGTCACAATGTGGAAATATTTGTGTAATGCCGCCCAAATGTTCACTCAAAGAAAGAAGGTGTGGTTTCATTAACCGCAGTAGTGTTGATGCAGTCATGTCAGGGAGAAGCTGTGTGTTTCTTTGCGAAAGCAAAAGCACTTTATTTGACCTTCCGGAAGTAGATGCATTTAGGAATCATTAAGATTACTTACAACAGAACAGAAAAGCGTTTTATGGACGACCGTTTCATGAACCTAGGAGAGGAGGTAATTCTGACTTGGCTATGACAATCTGGCGCTTCTGAATCAGGAGGACTGTGTGTTTTGTTATTAGTTTAAGTATTTCCTATTGACTGTTTAAATGTGGAATTTTGAGTGTCGTGTCAGTGTGTAAATGTGTGTGTGAGAGAGAGAGTCACAGCGCAGCGTCTTGTGTGTGTGTGTGTGTGTGTGTGTGAGGGAGAAACGGTCACACAATCGCGGCTTGTGTGCAAACACAAGCTTCATCACTGTGTCTGTCACGCGACTCTGTTCCCCTCTCGGGCTTGAACTGATGGTAAAACTAAGGACATTATTTACTGTCTTTACTATAATTTTGAAAGCTGAAGCTAGCGATTATGGAAAGGGGCGTTACATTTCCGAAGCGGCTTGTGTTCGGCCAATCACAATGCACTGTGCGAGGATTAGGACTTTGTGGAAAATTACGCGTCTGAGAGAGGCGGGGCATAGAGGACATTCAATAATGTACAGCATTTGAAAAATAATGTGTTTTGAACAATAAAACATGTCAACATATTCTGTTACACCAAATACATAAAATAATGATCTTTAAAAAAATGATCCCTTTTAAAATTGTATCAGGACGAGACTGCAGACGAGACTTTTAAAAAATAAAGGTGCTTCAAAAGGTTCTTCAAGCGATGCCATAGAAGAACCATATTTGGTTCCACAAAGAACCATTCAGTCAAAGGTTCTTTAAAGAACCATCTCTTCCTTACCTTTTTATAATCTGAAGAACCTTTGTGAAACAGAAAGGTTCTTCAGATGTTAAAGGTTCTTTATAGAACCATTTAGACAAAAAGGTTCTTCTATGGCATCGTGAAGCACCTTTATTTTTAAGAGTGTGGAATATTGATGTTGTGTGAAAAACAAGTGTAACTCTTTTTATTTCAAATGCTTAAACAGAAGTTAGAATTGTCGATACTGATGTTTGTGCAGTTTCCCAAGAAGCAGTCAGGCTCTATAACCTTTAAAACAGTTGAAAGTATACAGGTGCATCTCAATAAATTAGAATGTTGTGGAAAAGTTCATTTATTTCTGTAATTCAACTCAAATTGTGAAACTCGTGTATTAAATAAATTCAGTGCACACAGACTGAAGTAGTATAAGTCTTTAGTTATTTTAATTGTGATGATTTAGGCTCACATTTAACAAACACCCACCAATTCACCATCTCAACAAATTAGAATACTTCATAAGACCAATAAAAAAAAAAAACATTTTTAATGAATTGTTGGCCTTCTGGAAAGAATGTTCATTTACTGTATATGTATTCAATACTTGGTAGGGGCTCCTTTTGCTTCAATTACTGCCTCAATTTGGTGTGGCATGGAGGTGATCAGTTTGTGGCACTGCTGAGGTTGCTTTGATAGCGGCCTTCAGGTCATCTGCATTGTTGGGTCTGGTGTCACTCATCTTCCTCTTGACAATACCCCATAGATTCTCTATGGGGTTCAGGTCAGGCGAGTTTCCTGGCCAGTCAAACACAGTAACACCGTGGTCATTGAACCAGCTTTTGGTGCCTTTGGCAGTGTGGGCAGTTGCCAAGTCCTGCTGGAAAATTAAATCAGCATCTCCATAAAGCTTGTCAGCAGAAGGAAGCATGAAGTGCTCTAAAATCTCCTGGTAGATGGCTGCGTTGACTGTGGACTTCGGAAAACACAGTGGACCAGCACCAGCAGATGACATGGTAGCCCAAATCATCACTGACTGTGGAAACTTCCCACTGGACTTCAAGCAACATGGATTCTGTGCCTCCCACTCTTCCTCCAGACTCTGGGACCTTGATTTCCAAATGAAATGCAAAATGTACTTCCAGCAGCCCAGTTCTTTTTATCCACAGCCCAGGTAAGACGCTTTTGACGTTGTCTCTGTTTCAGAAGTGGCTTGGTAGCCCTTTTCCTGAAGACGTCTGAGCGTGGTGACTCTTGATGCACTGCCTCCAGCTTCAGTCCACTCCTTGTGAAGCTCTCACAAGTGTTTGAATCAGCTTTGCTTGACAGTATTCTCAAGCTTGCAGTCATCCCTGTTGCTTGTGCACCTTTTCCTACCCAAATTCTTCCTTCCAGTCAACTTTGCATTTAATATGCTTTGATACAGCACTCTGTAGCCACACCTTTCAGTAATGACCCTCTGTGACTTACCCTCTTTGTGCAGGGCGTCAATGTTTGTCTTCTGAATCATTGCCAAGTCAGCAGTCTTCCCCATTATTGTGGTTTCAAAGAACAATAGATACTCGGAATTTATACTGTAGGGATGGTCATTAATTGAAACTCCAATGTAAATATTCTAATATTTTGAGATACTGATTTTTGACTTTCATGAGCTGTAAGCTCTAATCATCAAAATTAAAACAAAAAAACTTTTGAAATGTTTTACTTTACATGCATGGAATCTAAAATATATGAAAGTTTCACTTTTTGAAATAACTTACAAGAAAAAATTCACATTTTCACAACATTCTAATTTATTGAGAGGCACCTGTATGTCAACTTATTCTACTAACCTTAAACCTAACCAAACAGTCTACTCTGAGAGTTAGTAGACATGCAGTTGCAAATGAATAGAATTAGTTGACATGTAATTACAAAGTTACTTATAGTTAGTAGAATGTCTAAAGTGGACTATTGAAATAAAGTGTAATGTTTTTTTTTTTTTTTAAGTAGGCCTTTTTTTAAGGCAGAATTTAAAGGTCCAAATAAAATATAATTCATAATCCACTTAGGGATCTTTAAAAACTTTTTATTTACTCTGAACACTTTTCTCCATCAAGTGGAGATGGACAAAAAAGACTCTCTATTAATTTTACAATTTAATCTTTGTCTCCATGTGGTGGATCATTATTAAAAGTGAATATACACAAATGTTTTTACAAAATATATAGTTAAGGAATAATTCAAAAACATTGAATTGTTTTGAAATTTCAAAATGGAGAATCAATAGAATTTCAGTAGTAAATAAACGCACAATGGCCACAAGCACCAAAGAACATTTTGTGTCTAAAGAACAGGAGACGGGAATTTATTATGGATTTTGGGAAGTATAGGAAGTTGGGTTTAAGATTTGATCTAAAGGTTTGGGAGAAGAAAAAAAGCAAAGAGGAGATCAATATTAAAGTTTGGTCAATTACAACATACGCCCAGGGTTTGTTTATCCATTTTCTTCTGCTATAAACTAAAATAGTGTAGAAACATAGAACCTATAAATAAATTACTTTAATACAAAGTATTGTTTAAAAAAAATTAAAAAAATAAATCCTACTAGCAGACAGGATATGGTGGGGTTTTTTTCCTACTTTTTATAGGTTGCGGTTTAATAGATTACATTTCATGTTTTATCTTTGTTGGAGAAACAGCATGTAATAGTGGACAATGATCACAAAGACATTGTAATATTTATAATTTATTTAGAATCTCAACATTTTAGAATTTCATGAGGGGAGATCTAGGTGTGGTTTGACTCAAAAATGGCAAATTGGCGATATCATCTGGAGATGGTTCAACATGACACTGAATGACGGTGTAAGGTGCAGAGGGTTTCGTGCTCCTAGAGAAAGAGAAAGATCATTTATAAATCTATTTCAAAAATATATTTAATCATTTTCTGATGCTTGATACCGTCATGAATCTGGTCTATGAACTTCCGTTAACTCGCCACCAGAGGTCACTCGCTCACCACCTCAGACTACAATTCCCATCATCCATTGCACTGACAACACACAGCTGATAGCACTGATCACACACCCTACATAAATCATGGACTTCCTCTTCCTCTCTGCCGAGTATTGTATTGCGTTTATCACTCCCCTAGTGTTAGCTGCCTTACCGAGCCATTCTGTGTTTTTCTGTTTAGTTCCATTATTGTTCTGCATTTATAACTCTCCTAGTTTAGCTGCGATACGGAACCCACTTTGTTGTCATAGTCTTGCCTTGTGTGTTTTTCTAGTGTTTCCTGGATTTACCCTTTGCCTTGCAGTTTGGACTCTGTTTGCACCTCTCTTGGACTACTGCTCGTATACCTGGATTATGTCTCTGCCTTGCCCTGTTGGATATTTTTTGCCGATCGTCGACTCTTGCTAGCCCTAGGATTGCTCTGTGTCTTGCCCGTACCATATCTGTTTACCGTTGTTTGACCCTGCCTGTTTATTGACTATGTTTATAAATAAAAGCTTGCACTTGGATCCGCACGTCTCGCGTCTTGTTCACCCCGTTACAGATACATCATTACAAGATTTTAAAAGTAATAAAGTATATCCTTACAGTAAATCTTTTTTAAACTCAAACATATTGTAACAACCCTTTAAAAATGATACAGCAGAATGTGTTAAAAAAAATAAACACCTTGGACATTATAAGGGGTGGTGATGGCGCAGTGGATAAGACACATGCCTTTGGTGTGAGAGACCCGGGTTCGAATCCACTGTGAGACACCAATGTGTCCCTGAGCAAGACACTTAACCCCTAGTTGCTCCAGAGGCGTGCGACCTCTGACATATATAGCAATTGTAAGTCGCTTTGGATAAAAGCGTCAGATAAATGTTAATTACACATATTGTTAACTGTTAAATAGCCACAGTTTTGCTTATGTACAATTATCTCTGTGATAATATATGTGGCTTATTTAGTAAAAACTTTAGATTTTAAATAATATAACTGAAAAACCTGGTTTTATGCAATTAGCGAATAAATACATCTAGTGAATTAATACAACTTTTGTTTTTAATTCCGTTCTGTATTATCTGCAATGTCATTGAAAGACTTACTCTTGCATTAGGCAAGCCACAAACTCTTGACCCAGAAGTGACATATGTAGTCTAGAGGTGCTTCTTGTTGTTTTCAGCATAAAACAGAAATAGAAATAGTTTTTAAAATTCATCTTTGCAAATATTTGAAAACTCTCAAGTTCACTTTTGTATTTGATGCATTTTGACAAGGTTCAAGCTTATTGGTCCACATTTCTTTAGTCTGTTTTCACATCACTAATTGAACAAGTGTGAATTGAAATTATATTTTAATAATCAGTATGCAACAGTAATCATTAAAAAAAATTAAATAAATTTAAATATTAATTTAAATAATCTCTATTCTTTGATGTTGTACCTTGAAACAGATGCTTCCACTTTACCAAAGCTTTCAGAGGTGTTCCTGCATCACCTGTGACAATATTCCTGCTCCAGACGGACACAAGTCACCTGTAAATTTCATTTGAAATCTTTTGTACAGTGACAGCATAAGTAAAATTTTGCTCAAATGTTGCCTCCACTGTATTTATATATATATATATATATATATATATATATATATATATATATATTTATATATATATATATATATATATATATATATATATATATCATATATAATACATATATAAAACACTTACAAGATTTTGTTTTGGGCAAGACCCTCTCCACACCTTCGACAAAGTCGTTCTCCTTATACAACCCACCAGGTTTCAAGTTTGTGAGATGGCCAGACTCTATAATTCGCCTAACTTGCATGTCTTTGGGCATAGTGACATGGGGAGAACATGCAAACTCCACACAGAAAGGCCCACGGACCGTCTTGCTGTGATGCAACAGTGCTAACCACTGAGCCACCATGCCACAGTCAGCAAATAAAGGAGGGATGGGATGTTATCAATTTTTTGTTGCTATAATGCAGTGCTGGTGTGTCCAATCCTTCTCCTGGAAGGGCACATTGTTGGAGCTTGCAGCTGATTGGAGTTAAACTTGATGGGACACTGGCCCTCCAGGAGCAGGATTGGACACCCCTGATATAGTGTTTCTCAGTCCTTATGGCTTCACCACTCTTAATGAAATTCTTCATCTCATTAGTGATCTGGGTGATTGTATGAGGAGCAGAGATGAGAAACATTGATAATATATCTGTATTAACCAATTTCGATGGAAGATTGTGAGATTCCTTTAATAATAAAATAATAATAATAATAATAAATAAATATATATTTTTTTAATCAAATCGTAAAGCTATTCCATGTAAAGGTATAATAATATTTTGGGTGGGTTTTTTTCTATTCGACTAACATAAATTGCAACACATTTACCAGAACTTATAAAAATAGGACTCCCACTATCTCCGTGGTCTCCAGTTTTATCAAAAGCAAATTCATTATGATAAAGGAAATTAATCTTCCTTAGATTTGTTTAATCTATTTTAGTACATTTAACTTTTTTTTAAATACCTTGCATTTGCTCTGTAAAAATTAATTTCTTTTTGGTTTTCATATTTAGTTACTTCTATGGGTTTTATGTTTGGAAGTTGATCACAATTTTCTTGCAATTTAATTCTTGCAATATCATCTTTTTCAAAAAATATATTGTTGGGGTTAATATTATAGATTAAATCATTTCTTTTAGTTGGGAAATAGACAAATATGTTATTATTATTAGATATTTTTAGAACATGTTTAGCTGTCATTATGATTCCAGACCCAGTATAGAACCCAAGACCTCTGGATATAATATTAGAATCAGAATTACAAATTAGAAATTTCACCAGTAGTTCTAGGATCTATGAAAGGGTTCCTCCAGTGCAAAAGCCCTTTTTGCTACACCAAATAAATGCAATATAGCTAGATTTAAATTCAGATCATTTACACAAATCATTTAGGCATGGCATAACAATATTATTTTCTTTAAAACTGCTTTGAAACTATATGTATAGCAAAAACATTAATTAATTTGACTTGACTGTGTAACATGTAAGAACTTGAGTCACCTTTCTGACATCTGAACGTTGCAAACTGCTGTTACTAGTAGCTAAAAACATCCTTCAGTAAATGAAAGCATTTATGTCTTTGGAACAACTTTGAGTTTTCCAGTTCATCCTGTTCCATACCAAGCATATTGTATATGCTTTAGACAGATCAGTGTGCTGTCACTGCCTTCTCTGAAAAGAATTAATGTCATTACAATCATTTTGAGTTTCTCAATGTCTTTGAGTTCTTTCTTGTAAAAAAAAACAAAAACAAAAAAAAACAAGCATGTTGCACAGTACATACTTGACAGATCAGTGTGCTGTCAGAGCGTTTCCTGAAACCATCATTATTTGGATATTTGGATGTACTTTTGATCAGTCACACATTTGATCAGGAAGTTACACTAAATTGTCTGTAGTGTGACTGTTAAATTTGAATAAAACTGTTATTGCCTTGGGAATGATTTACAACAAAGTTCAATTCAATTCAAGTTTATTTGTATAGTGCTATTTACGATACAAATCGTTGCAAATCAGCTTTACAGGAATTTAATTGTCCACAATATATTTATATATTGCAGAACCTTAATATGTTTTGACTTATGGCAAAATTTGGTAATTCTGTATGTTGTCTGAGCTTTGGCATCCTCTGAGGTCCTCTGAGAGGTTGGCATTATCTTTTCTCAGGTGTTCAGTCATCTCAGATCATTTAAGGGTTGGATCCAGACTGAAGCTTCTGTCATTCCTAGTTACCATGGGATGTTAGAAACAGAGAAACAAATAGAGACATAATTAGCGTAGATGCTGTTCCATCTAAGCAAAAATGATTTGTTTAACCCAAGCTAAAGATTAATAATAAATGTACATTTGATCAGATATAACTGAAGTACAAGATTATAAGATGCATTATGTGAATGCTTGGCTAAAGAGATGTGTCTTTAATCTAGATTTAAACAGAGAGATTGTGTCTGAACCCAGAACGTTATCAGGAAGGCTATTCCAGAGTTTGGGAGCCAAATGTGAAAAAGCTCTACCTCCTTTAGTGGACTTTGCTATCCTAGGTACTACCAAAAGTCCAGAGTTTTGCGACCTTAGGGAGCGGGTTGGATTGTAGCGTGGTAGAAGACAAGTTAGGTACGCAGGAACTAAACCATTTAGGGCCTTATAGGCAAGTAATAATATTTTATAAATGATACGGAACTGAATAGGTAGCCAGTGCAGAGACTGTAAAATTGCAGTAATATGATCATATTTTCTTGACCTGGTAAGAACTCTAGCCGCTGCATTTTTGACTATCTGTAGCTTGTTTATTGAAGATGCAGGACAACCAGCTAGCAGTGCATTACAATAGTCCAGTCTAGAGGTCATGAATGCATGAACTAGCTTTTCTGCATCAGAAACAGGTAGCATGTTTCGAAGCTTGGCAATGTTTCTAAGATGGAAGAATGCTGTTTTTGTAACATGGGAAATATGATTTTCAAAGGACAAGTTGCTGTCTAATATAACACCCAGATTTTTGACTTTAGAGGACGTGACAGTACATCCGTCTAGTTGTAAATTGTAATCCAAGAGATTCTGTGTACTGTTTTGTTGTCCAATAAGTAATATCTCTGTCTTATCTGAATTTAATAGGAGGAAATTATTGGTCATCCAATCTTTTACAATTTTTTACACAATCTATTAGCTTAGATAGTTTAGACGTTTCATCTGGTCTTGTTGAGATATATAGTTGAGTATCATCAGCATAACAATGAAAACTAATCCCGTATTTTCTAATAATATTACCAAGAGGCAACATGTATATTGAAAATAGCAGAGGACCTAGGACAGATCCTTGTGGTACTCCATACTTTACTGGTGATAACTGAGATGACTCTCCTTTTAAATGAACAAAGTGGTAGCGATCGGACAGGTAGGATCTAAACCATCTTAAAGCCTGCCCTTGAATACCAGTATAGTTTTGTAATCGATCTATGAGTGTGTCATGGTCTATAGTGTCGAACGCAGCACTAAGATCAAGTAATACTAGCAATGAGATGCAGCCTTGATCTGAAGCAAGAAGTAAGTAATTTGTAATTTTAACAAGTGCAGTTTCTGTATGGTTAGGCCTGAAACCTGACTGAAATTCTTCATAGAGATAATTTTTTTTGCAAGAAGGAGCACAATTGAGCAGACACAAATTTTTCAAAAATTTTAGACATAAACGGAAGATTTGAAATGGGTCTGTAATTTGCCAGTTCATTAGAATCTATGGTTTCTTAATAAGAGGCTTAATAACCGCCAGCTTGAATGGTTTTGGGACGTGACCTAAAGATAACGATGAGTTAATAATATTGAGAAGCAGTTCTTCTGCTACAGGTAACAACCAGGTCGCGGATCTGCTTCTCCACGGCTTCCAGCTCCAGCTGCACCGAATGAAGCTCGAACGTGTCCTCACCTGCACTCAAAGGTAGACACAAATCCGCCATTTAAGCAAGTGAAACAATGGTAATGTGTGTGAATAGAGTATTAGCAATCTAAGCGAGATTAGCGGCTGCCACGCTGCCGATGCTAACGGGCTATAAGCTAATAGCAGACACGAGAAATCAAAATAAAACTAGTGATAACAAGGCACTCTGATTGGTTTTGTTTTAGAATGCTATAGTGGATATCTTCACACGTTATAGAAACGAAAAAGATAGTGTATAAAATTGTTTTTAAAATAGAAAATAGACGATAAAGAATCAACTTGACGGAGCTCAAACTCAAAACACGCAGTCACAAATCAGCGCATGCGCAGATTTGAATGCTAGTTGAATGCACAATGCTATTTTTCTTTGCTGAACGGGTCTGTGATACCTAATATGGATATAATTTTGTCAGTATAAACACATACCTCATATAATGTAAAAAAATAATATATGGCATATTGTCAAATTCTTTGAACACTCAAAGTTCAGAGAATGTATAAAACTACATTATTATTTGAAAACGAAGTTTAGTGTGTACTGTTATGATTTCTTCCATCAGTGGAGAAAGATGTGTTTTGCAGCCAGATGGTCTACATCATCTACCAGCATGGGCTAACTGTCCAAACCTTGACTCTTTGGTTAGCACACATTTTGACATACAGTATTGAACTGTGGTGCTTGCATGGAAGCTGTGGGTGTGAATAAGTAAATATGCAAGAATGAAATATGAAAAAACATTGGGCCCTTCCCTACTAGTAACATGTTGGCTATAAATTTGAAAACCAGAGTTGATCAGGTCGTTGATTGTGGCCTGTGGAATGTTGGTCCCCTCCTCTTCAATGGCTGTGCGAAGTTGCTGGATATCGGCAGGAACTGGAACATGCTGTTGTATACGCCGATCTTTAATTTTTTATTTTTTTTGGTCAATTACCTACCTAAATAAACAAGAATAAGGAATAAACGCTTTGTGGAATGAAGTGCGTTCAAGACAAAAATTGACTGAATTGAATTGTGTGGATTACTTTGGATTTATATGACGGATTGTGGAGCAAATTATTTCATGGACTTTGGGGAAACTGGATGGATAAAGGCTTCACTGCTTTATTAGTAATGGGTTTTAAACGAAAGATGCTGAGCCTCCATGCTCTCAGTGCTTTGTTTGTTGAAGTTTAATTAGTTTGTTTGAAGATTTGCAAGACAAGAAAATGAAAAAGGGGCATCATTTAAAAATGGATAAAAATGGATCGGAAGGAAACGAGGAAGAAAGGTTTTTTAAGTTGCTTGCTAAACGAAGAGGAAAACTTGGAGCTCTTACGCGGAAACAGAATGAAATCAATAACCTCATGGAAGCTGGTGAAAATAAGGAAACAGTTAAAGTTCAAGTTGAAAAGTTTAATTGTATCTTGGCGGTTTGCAAGTTGCCGTTCAAAGCTTGTTAAAAGACCCAGATGAAAAGGAAGCAGATCATTCTGACTGGTATGAACATAGGTTAATTAGTTTTCGAGAATTTCTTAGCGGAATTAAAAGTTGGATGGGTGCAAGTGACCATGAGAAGCAAGAAGAAAATTATGAGGGTTTAGCAGATGCTATTGGGCCAGATGATTGTGTGTCTCAAATAGACAAAAGGCACGATCAAGAAAAGGAGGCTGAACTTGTGAAAGATGCCGCTGATAGAGACGGCCTCTAGTAAGAGCAGCAAAACGTCCAATGCATCAGTAGCTTGCTTGCAAGCTGAAGCAGAGCACGCTGCGCTTAAGGTAAAGGCAAAAGCTCTAGAACAAAAACATGTCCTGGACATGGAGGAAGCCCTGTTTGAAGGCAAAGAATGAAAAGCTTACCTTGAATGCTGAACTGGCCGCAGCTGATGTAAAAGTGAAAATTCTCAATCTGCATCAATATAAAAAAAATCAAAGCAGTGTTTCAAAACAACATTCGTCTGACACATTCAACTCAGAGTCTAGTACATCCACTAATTATATCCTTCCTGCTGTTACACCATCAAAACCTTTGGCTCAAATATTATTAAAATAGCCTTCAGTCAAAATAGCAGCTCCTCACCATTCTGCAAACAAATTAATAAAAAAAAAAGTGATTAAAACTGAACCACAGGATGCTCAATCAAAGTCATCAAATTGGTGGCTCCATTAACCTGAAAGGCAGTGCTCTTGTAGGTGTCACGAGAAAACAAAATGAGATCACTGAGAGGTTGCTCAAGCAACAGCAGCTGTCTCTTCTTCCAGTAAGGGAGATTCCCATATTTGATGGAAATCCGCTCAAGTACAGAGCATACATAAAGGACTTTGAGCAAATTATTGAAAGCAAAACAGATAATATGCAAGACAGTTTGTATTATCTTGAACAATTTACTTCAGGATAACCTAAACATCCTCAGACAGGTTACAACGAAGCAAAAAAAAACAGTTGGAATGGAAATAATGTTAAAATAACATCTGCATTTGATAAAGTTCTAAACTGGCCTGTTATAAAAACAGCAGATGGTCCTGCTCTGAGATCTTATGCACTTTTCTTGAGAGGCTGCTTCAGTACCTTGCATGAAGTTCGTTATTGTGAAGATTCGGAAATTGCAGCAAACATGAAGGTCATTGTATCTAAATTGCCTTTTAAATTACGTGACAAATGGAGATCTGTTGTCTGCAATATGCAAGAGGATGCCCAACAAAGGCCAAAGTTTAAGAATCTCCTTGAGTTCATTGAGAAACAAGCACGAGCCATGCTTGACCCTGTTTTTGGAGAAATGCAGTGTTCAGCAGATAACAGAAGAATTCCTAAAACAAAGCCGACTGCAAAACCCAATGTAAGAATGGCTAGTAGGGGAGCAGTTTTGCCAAAACAATTGTCAAAGGCATTTGATATGTCAGATTTGTAATACCAGTCATCCTAAAGTACTTCATATTGATTGAAAGGAGAATCAAGAAAAATCAAACGAATCAAAAGTTGGTCAAATTGAATCAAAAGAATCATCACTGTCCAGTGCCCTAGTTTCCATGGATGCTGGAAGCCATACTGGGGCCGGCACAAAAGACTGTGTACTCGCTGTAATTTCATTGAAAGTAAAGTTTAAAAAACAAAACTGTACAGACTTATGCCTTTCTCGACCCATGGCAGCTCTTCAATATTTTGCACTGATCAACTGATGAAAGAACTGAATGCTCCAGGGTGAAAGCTGGATATAGTTTTGAAAACAATGGGTCAAGAAAAACTAGTTTCTAGTTACAAAATCGTCTTTCCAGTTATTGAAAAAAAAAAAAAGTCACCGCGTAGGTCTTTAGCCGTTTTAAGCCTCATGAGACACACAAAGGCAAGAAAACAAAGACAAAACAAGAATGTGAATATTTCTTTTAAGTGAATAATACAGTCCCCTCATCACTCCAGTTCACACGCCTTCCATCTTTTGACATTTCTTACTTTTCTCTCACCGGCTGCTATTTACATGACATGTGTTTCTTGTTACTGACGTGACTCGAGCCTCAGTGCTCAATTTCTGATTGGCTGTCTGTTGCCAAGCGTCCAGCACTGAAATGCAGGGTAAAAACCGCAGGTGCTAACACCGCTTTCAAATTACAGGTGTAAAACGTTTCTTTACCCGGGGTTAAAAGTGGTGTTTAGAATGATGATGACCCGGGGTTAAGCGCAGTGTGAAAAGCCATTTTTTTGGAGTAAATGCTCCAAAAGCCTTGGAGCCCTGGAGAGTAATTAAGTCTGGCTCCACTCCAGTATAAAATTAAAAACATAAACTAACATATCACGATTACAATTATTCACGCCACAATTATATAATCGTTCAAAGGTGCAATTAAAAAAAAAAAAAAAAAAAATTCTCATAAATGTGCATGTTTTTTAGGTGGGTTTTTCCATTGTTTTAATTTAAATTTTAGTCAAACATTATAATACCATTCATACTCTTTCTTTCTTTCTTTCTTCCTTTCTTTTCTTTAAAGAAGAAACCAAATATATAGTTGACATTTGAATCTTAATGCTATAGAAAAGCAATACAAATCTTTTTAGGAAGAATCTTTTTTATTTTCAAACAAAAATATGCAAGTAAGCAGTTGCTTCAAACAATGGTATAAAGCTATTCAAAACACCATTCAATGTAAATTTATAAAACGGATAGTTCTGGTCCTTGATTCTGATTGTTTGAGCCACATTCAAAGCTGTTGTAACAATGAATTTATAGCAGCTAAGGGGGTTAGGCACTCCTCTCTGTGTCGTGCCTAATAACTAACTTAGCTGTTATAATTTCACTGTAAACCACAGTTTCTTGGGGCTTATTGCTTTATTTTATAATCGTAATTAATCATCAAAATTACAATTTCAAGGGAATAATAGACAATTAAGATTTCTGTCATAATCGTACAGCCCTAACTCAAACTGACAAAGCACAAAACGTACAACAACGGAACAATTCAAAGTGAAGTGACACAGATTAAAAAAGTCCCAGTTCAGTTTACGTGTCCCTTGTAGGGAAGGGCTCAATGGTATGTTGTTTCGTAGCTTCAGGCTAACAACAGACAACTTGACAACATATAACCTTTACACACTTATGTGCATGTTTCCATATTCAAACTCCCAGCTACCACGTACCCACCACAGTTCAATGTGTCAGAGCATGTGTGCTAATCAAGGGGTCGTTGTCTACATATATCTGACTCCAAAAATGCATCTTTCTCCAAAGACAGAATGGGTTGCACTGAACAATCAACTTTGTTTTTATATAAAAAATATAATGTCAGACATTTCAGGTAACATGCTGACAGCACACTGATCTGAGAAGTATGTACAATATACTGTATGCTTTGCATATCTTTTTGTTATAGAAAGAATGCAGAATGCAAAGATTCCTCTGAACCAGTCTAGTTGCATTGTTTATACATAGTTAGGGCGTAACATTTAAAGGTACAAAGTGTACATTTTTAGATGTTTTGATTGATGCTGAAATGTATAATTTGGATGTACTGAAACATTTAAAACATAAACATAATTAGGTATTTACAGCTTAAAAATGTGAAATATTTATGAATCTTTTATATCAGACATATTTTTATTAATGCACTTTTAGCATTTTATTAATAAACTATTTACATTTTTAGATCCCTTAATTAACCCACGCCAAAACCTAAACACAACTATTTCACAGTGAATATAAAAATAATGAAATATGTAATAAGGCTATTAAAATGATATTTTGAGTCACTATCATCTCCTTAGCATATTTCAGTAAACAGCACTTAATAAATGACTGAAAACATGTCATTGATGATGCAACTGATTACAATATAATCAAAATATTAATGCTGCGATTTCAATATTCACAAGGATTAATTTCTAAGTCTGTAAAGTTGTTATTATTTCATTTTTTTGGAAAAACGTCAATATTGTGTGTGCTGTCAATATGTTAGTATTGTACATTTCGGTGTCCATGCAAACTTAAGGAAATGTACATTAGAACAACGTTTAACATAAAACAGTTTTACATAAAATTTTACATGAACAGCAAGATACGGTGAGTGATTGAGAAACTTGAATGCTTCTTGAAGGGTTGGTTTCACTGATGAATGGTGACAGGCATTACGACACAAACAAGTTTAAACAACCATTTACAGTATTTGTTTTTTTTGTCGTTGTTGCATTAGAATGTTTTGTCTAGTAACCAGTGCTTCGCATAATAACACCTTCAGCCTAATCAGCTCAAAAATAATATTTAATAAGACTATCAAAATGATTACATAACCTTATACCAAAGTACATTTTTAAATGTCATTTTACTTTTTATTTTGTACTACTGTACATTTCCTTATGGTTTCACTTTAGCAAAAGTTTAAGTGTAACTTAATTAATTTCCACCCCCAAAGAAACTCCCATGTACAACCCACAAAGAATGATTGGTTCAGATCCTCTATAAATCACCAAGCTGTCCAGATGATCTCTGGAGATACGCCAGAATTTTTTGTAAGTATCACTTCTTTTCTAAATATATAGGCTACACAACTTATATATTACACACATTATATATTATATTATATATTATACACAACCAAAATATTAACTTATCTAACATAACTAATCTATTGTTATATTTGCAAAGACAGAATATAACAGATGATCTATTAGAAAGAGTGGTATCTGTATCAAACACAGATCTTATATATATTGTGTTGTTTGTGTGTGTGTGTGTGTGTGTGTGTGTGTGTGTGTGTGTGTGTGTGTACAGTCAAAAGCTTTTGAACAGTAAGATTTGTTATGTTTTTTAAAGGATTCTCTTCTGCTCACCAAACATGCATTTATTTGATCCAAAATACAGCAAAAGCAGTAATATTGCGAAATATTTTTACTATTTAAATTATTTGCTTTCTATTTGAATATATTTTAAAACTTAAAAGCTAAATTTTTAGCATCATTACTCCAGTCATGTGATCCTTCAGAAATCATTCTAATATTCTGATTTGCTGCTCAAAAAACATTTATTATTATTATTATTATTATTATGTTGAAAACAGCTGAGTATAAATTTTTCAGGTTTCTTTGATGAATAGAAAGTTCATAAGAACAGCATTTCGGAAATAGAAATCTTTTGTAACATTATAAATGTCTTTATCATCTCTGATCAATTTAATGCATCCTTGCTAAATAAAAGAATTTTTTTTTTTTTATTATAATGACTCCAAGCTTTTGAATTTTATAGTGTATAATGTTACAAAAGCTTTTCATATCAGATAAATGCTGATCTTTGGATTTTTCTATTCATCAAAGAATACTGAAAAAAAATGTACTCCACTGTTTTAAATATTGATGATAATAATAATAATAATAAAAATGTGCATGTGGATCATGTGACACTGAAGACTGGAGTAATGATGCTGAAAAATTAGCTTTGATCACAGGAATGAATTACATTTTAAAATATATTCAAATAGAAACCAATTATTTTAAAAAGCAAAAATATTTCACAATATTACTGTTTTTACTGTAGTTTGATCAAATAAATGAAGGCTTGGTGAGCAGAAGATAATTATTTAAAAAACACACACACACACACACACACACTTTATTAGCGCCCAGATGACAAATATTAATTTCACATGTTATATTCCACAATTAAGTCTATTGTGTAAGTTTTAAATACTGAAAGCACTTTAATATTGTCTAATAACATGCATTAACTTTTGTTTTCTCAGGCAAAACTATGGTTCCTATTATTGCTTACGAGATGTTGAGGAAATGTGGATCATTTTTTCATTGGATACTAGAAAAAATAGGTTATGTTCCTAAAAAAGATTATCAAATTGAAAATCATTATTACAATAATTGTGATATGCATCATGCAACAAATGTCTACATTTATCAAATAGTAATAAACCAACCACAATCTAATAATCTAATTTCTGTTGTTTAATGAAAATTAATCATGATCTAGTTTCATAATCTTGCCCCTTGCACCCCTAATGAGTTGATGAGTTAGATCAAGGTGGTAGATAAAGGATGAGACCTTGAAAGAAATGTGTTTAGGGTGAGAGTGGAGGTGGCGGGGTTGGGTTGGGAAGCCATAGGGCAGGGCCACCAGGGGCAAGATTAAGAAACCCTTTAAAACCTCTATAAACATTTTGACAGTAACAACAGCTGTAACACAATTGGCATGGTTACAAGTTCTCAGAAGTAATAATACTGACCATAGTTTGTATCTTCCCGAGGAGAGATCTTGTTATGTCTTGGCCACAAAACCACGTAAGTCCTTTAATAAAATATTGTTAAAACAACCTGCATAAGTGTTTTATTTTTTTATAAAAATGTCACAATCCATATGTAATTTTCAGGTGTTATATGCTGGTCTGGAGGAATCTTCACAAAGGTGGTGCAGGAATGCTTCTGAAACTGTTTGGTATGGAACTAAAGTTAGGATCATGATTTATCAGTTGTATTACAGCTCACTGTTTATGATAGCATGGTTTGTTTTCCAACAAATCTTTCAGATGAGTTTTTAAAAGAACCATTATTTTCTTAGTGAGGAGAACATTTTAAAAATCTAGAGAATCTTTTTCCATAATAAAGAACCTTTTCTGCAAATTGATGCCAATAAAGAACCATTATTTCATGCAGACAACAACTAGAAGCACCTCCAGACTGCATACATCACTATAAGGTCAACAGACACATCTCTCTTCGTTAAACCTTGTTCAAGTGTCAGAGCGGACCCGGTGGAACAGAACACAAGCAGTGAAGGATTGACTTCACTAAGACCACCGGTGCAACTCTACCTTGAGGGAACGGCCCAATGGAACGGCCCCACAGAATGAAGAGAGCCTTTGCAACGTTTTATTATTGTAAGTACATTTTGAGATATATTTGGATTTATATCAAATGTAAATAATATAGCTATATTAAGCTCCCTCTCTCTCTCTCTAGAAAAGGTGGCGCTTTTCCACTGCATAGTACAGCACGGCACGGTTCAGTAGAGCTCACTTTGGGGGGGGTTCCACTGGGTACAGTACCTGGTACTTTTTTTAGTAACACCTCGGCCGAGGTTCCACGCGCGCGAGCCGTACATTACTAAAACATGACTTAAACTCTGCTGATAACTGATTTAACTGATAACTGATCTGACACAACAGATTTAACGGAAAAAAGCACTGCCCGCGAAGGACCGAACGCAACTGTCTTAAATGGGCTTCCTGTAGCTCAAATAGCAGAGCATGGCGCTAGCAACGCCAAGGTCATGGGTTCGATTCCCAGGGAAACCAAGAGCTGATAATATGTAAAAACTTGAATGCAATATGCTAAATATGTAAATGTAAGGACAGATGCTCCTCTGGTTGATAGCCGAGGAGCGGCTCCAGCCGGAGTTTGACGCAGAATTAAAGTTTTTCAGGAGTCATGGCAGTAGAGGCAGCGCAACTATAACGATACGTGAATAATCTCGCCCACTCTAAAGGCCCTTTCATATAGGACGCTGCATTAGAGGGTGACACGGGAGTGAATTTTCAAACCTCTCCCGTCCCACTCCCACAAAAAAATCCTGTCCCATCCCAATCCCATAAAAAACTGGGGGGAAATCCCGTCCCGTCCCAATCCCAGAAGAATGACTCCCATTCCCTCCCACTCGCGTGTTGTTGCCTCTACGCTGCATGCGCTTAGTTGAACTACTTTGAACTTTGCTCACATATGGTGCACTCCACTGCACATGCGCTTTGGTCAGCGCAGCAATGAACCGCCCTCGCGAGACGCAAGCCATTGAAATGATTCAAGATTCAAGATTTTTATTCGTCACATACACAATTATACAGAGTATAACCAGCAGTGAAATGTAGGTCAGGTCCGCTCCAACGACAGTGCAAGTCAGTATGTTGTTGACTTAAATAGTAATATAAGAGGAATATGCAAAAAAATGTGCAAAAAAGTTGTACAGGGTATTTAAATAGCAGCAATATGAGGTAGAAAAAATTATAATTTTTAATTTTAATTAAATATATATATACATAATTTGTGGGTGTTTTGAATGGGTTTCATAGCGCAGCGCATGCCGCGTCCTGTGTGAAAGGGCCTTAAAGCGGAGCTAAACTGCAGTGGAAACACAAAACGAGCCGAACTGAGCCGTGTCGTGCCGTTCTGAGCAATGCCGAGCCGAGTCGTACGACGCAGTGGAAAAGGGCCAAAAAGCCAAAGACCGCCGGTGCAACTGGTGTGGACGCACACTCCTTGAGCGAACGGACCAATGGAGCGGCCCCGCAGAATGAAGAGAGCCTTTGCAAACGTTTTATTATCTAAAGTAAATTTTTAGATATATTTGGATTTATATCAAATGGAAATAATATATCTATATTAAGCTCTCTCTCTCTCTCTCTCCCCCCAGAAACCCCTTGCTCGCCATCGCTGGTTTCGATCATGTGTGCGGTGTGCGTGTGTATGGCAGATGCCAAGACTTCAAGACAGATCAAGAGAAATGCCTGGCATGCCAATGCGTACACCCGAGAAAAAATATATAAATGATGAAGAATATTAGCATAAACTAAGGCGCCCGATACTGCGCTCCTGTACTCATACTCTTAAAAATGCCCTGATACCAAAAACTGCTACCTGACACAGCATGTGAACAGCATGTGAAGATAAAGAATCACCGACAAACGTATGCAATTAATATGCTAACCATTCGATAGCTGCTGCAATGGAACAGCTCTAATGTGCTAATAAATTAAATATTAAGTACTATAGATTAAAAAAAATTAAATAAAACTGAATCGTGAAAGTAACAAAAAGCTTGTAAAATATATTAGCTCCTGTACTCATACTCTTAAAAATACACTAATACCAAAAACTGATACCTGAACCTGACACAGCATGTGAAGATAAAGATATGCTAAATTTGTGACCCTAGCCACACCAACGCCAGGAGGGCCCGAGTTTATATGCTGTACAGGGGGCCCAGAATCCGTAGCGGTGCCCCTGGCTGCTGCAATGGTACAGCTCTAATGTGCTAATAAATTAAATATTAGGTACTACAGAAAACAAAATCAATTAAAACTGAACTATGAAAGTAACGAAAGCTTGTAAAATATATTATTATGGGCATAATTAAGTGTGAAAATAACTGCAGAAAAAATTTGCTAAATGAACTAAGCCAACTACGATTATACTCTTTTGGTTTCTGTATTTTAAAAAATGATGAATGCAATCAAAATACAGGTATTGGTTCTCGGTATCGGCAAGTACCAAAAATAAAAGTAGCGTTATCAGCATTGTTCTGGAAAAAGTGGTATCGGTGCATCCCTAGCGCAAACACATGCAGGATGAAATAATAAATGATGAGCATTGTAATGAGTCTGTTGTCATTTTTCACTACTGGCCTTTTAAAAGAGAACATTTTTGAAATGGCATTTGTACTTGACACTTACACAGCTTCGGGATTCATTCTACATTTCAAAATTAATTTGATGGCATATGAATGTACCAATATGATACAGAGAATATGAAACATAAAACTTAAAAATAGGTACAGAAATTGAAACAAAACATGTGCAACACTCCTCTGTTTCTTCATAAAGCATGTTTCAAAAAAAAAAAAAAAAAAACTTCCATGCTAAACCACAATATCAGAAAAAGAACAGGATTTGGATCTTGGTTAACAGGCTATAGGACAAAAAAATAATAATTCTCATTTGTAAAATGTACAATCTTTTTGTTTGTGTTCTTGGCCAAAAAAAAAGGAAACATAGGTCTACACGACATATTATGAATAGTGAATTAAAACATAGCGATGAGTGATTTCAGAGGAACTTTTATTTACACATCTAACTCATGCAGGACTGAAGCTGAAAACCTTGAATTGAGCAAAATCATATTATATGAATTACATCAGAGCAAAGTTTATTTCCAGCCTGCTCCAGCACACCTGTGTGTGAATTTTTACCTGTTTCAAGTGGGTTTGATTAAAGATTAGAGCTAAAGTCTGCAGGACAGTGGGTTCCAAGGAGCAGGGATAAAGAGCTCTGAATTATTTTATTATATAAGCAATATGACAACCAGATTGCCTCATTTCCTTAGCCAAAAATGTCTGCTGACCAAATATTGTAATAAAAAATAAAATAAAAGCTTGCGGTGGGGTTTCACAAAGAGGGCTCAGATTAAACCAGGAGTAGGCAGGCCTTAGTTAAATTAGAACATTTAAATAGCTTCCTAAATATGCCATAAGTAACTTCTCAAGGTTGATTGTAGGGCAGAAAAATATTTCTGGTGTACATTTTGAGAAAAAAACTGTGGAACTAACGTATTTTAAAATATGTTAGTCCAAGTTGCTTTTAGATAGGACAGCTCAAATGTCCACTTTATTCTAAATAATATAGTTTTATCTGGATAAGAGAAGGGATTAATACTTTAAGAAGACAAAAGGTTTTAAAACTTTTTTTAATAGCCGAGTAAAAACATGTCTTATACTTGGTTATGCAAACTCAACATTTAAATAACTTCAATGTTAAATCGTTTAAAAACAATTTTACATGTCACATCAACACCAGTATCTGCAGTAAAATTAATTTTTATTTTTACACCCAAATATCAATATTTCAGTTTTGTCAGTGTTTCAGTAATCAGGATGGTTCGTCTGTTTGTGGAGACCGTCAGAGAAAATGCATATCCAGGCCAAATAATTTCTTATAATAGCATTAACAGGCCTATTTGCAAGAAGCAAAGTTAAATTCATTCCAGTACCAAGGTGTTGGAGTCATTGCAGCCACAGATATAAGTGGATATGAGAATCTTAAAGGCTTTCTGAACGCAAGGATACCATAGATCAATGGGTTACAAGTGGAGTTAAAGTATCGAACCAAACCAAAGCATCAAAAACATCGCCAGGAGTCACGAAATTGAGGAAAGGATCGACAGCAGTGGCGGTAAAAAAGGCAGCCAGCAGAGATAAAAAACACCCATGACAATAGCCAGAGTTTTAGCTGCCTTTCCTTCTCTTTGAGCAGAGCTTTGGCTCTTCATCCCTCCTGCTGCTGCCACAGTCACTCTTTCTGAAATAACTTTTGCATGTTTTCGTGCAACATGGAAGATTTTCATATACAAAGAGCTCATGATTGTCCCAGGAAGAAAGAATGTGAGAAGTGAACAAATAAGACCCCATTGTTTGTTAAAAAACAAAACACAACCTCCCATACAGTAAACCTGCATTATGAATGACTCCAAGCCACTTTTGTTTACCCCTGAAAACACAACAGAAAAGCTGTATAGAAATGAAAACAGCCATCTCAAACAGCCTCATTTTGTACCTCAGAGGGTCACAAATGGCCCAGTACCTGTCAGCAGATATTAAACTGAGATGTATTAAAGAAGAGATGCTGAAAGTCATGTCCAAACTAGAATGAATTTTACACACAACATCTCCCAGATACCAGCAGCCTTCAACAGATCGATGATCATGCTGTACGGCATGACCAAAGAGCCCAGCAGACAATCGCAAGCTGCCAGTGACTGAATGAACATGTGAGTTGGAGACTGAAGCTGTTTGAAGTGAGAGATGGAGATGATGATCAGCAGGTTCCCAAAAACGGTCGTGAGGATCATCAGCACCATCAAAACATACATCGCCACTGAGGATGGTAAGTTGAGGAGCTCTGGGACAGGAATCCGGCCGGAGTGGATAGCAGAGGAACACATTCTCAATATCAGTTTCATTTGAAATCATCACGTCTGCTCCAAATAGTGACTGAATTCAAGACTGAAACACAATATTTGTGTTTTACATGAAAAAAGCCACTTAAATATTAACCAAATTGTGCCTAGAATTATTTGATAAATGATGACATGATAAAGACAAATATGCAAAGAAAGACTAATATAAATACAGTACATGCCCCCTCAATATAATATCTTAAATGGACTCAGAGCAGCTCAGGCTTGTCCATATATACTCTCAGATTCGTTAACCCTCCTACATCTATCAGTGTTACCCATCGATAGTTACAAAAACAATTAACTCTGGAGATTAAAACAGAAATTTTTAAATTTGCATTGATCTCACTTTAATACATTTATCTTACATACATCTTTTGAATGTAATCTTTAATCATTACTCAATAAGTGGTAACCTATAGAGTGAATAAGGTCTTTTCAGAGAAGTTGTGTACCAGGAACGAACAAGCCTTGCCAGACATCTACATTAACAGGCAGTTAGTGATGTGCAATGAGTAACATGATTGGCTTAAAACTCTGATCTGTTTTCAATGTATCTTTTTGAATTATATAAAGTCTGGGCTGTGAGCCCAGTTAACAAATGCATTTCAATATAATTTTTCCTCCCATCTCATATTTTTTTCATTGCTATGTTACCTAAGATGCTCTGCATCTGTTGGCTCCAGTTACATTCAAAATGTGGCCCAAATCTGATTTTTTTTTGCTTACATGTGACTCAGATCTGTTTTTCTCATGACAGTGTGAACAGCACAAACCACAGGGAATCCGATATTTTCAATTCCGATTTGTGCCACTTCCATAATGTGGTACTAAATCCGATACAGGTCAGATGTTTTATAATGCGATCGCAGTGTGAACAGTCATATCAGAATTCATGTGACTTTTATGTCACTCTGGATCAACATTTGTCACGATTCAGCGCTCATGGGAGACACTTAAAAGATTAAAGACCCAAAGTTATCAAGACAGTTGCGAAAAGTAATCAGTGGAAGTACAGTGATGTGTCAGAACTCTTACTGACATGCCTCAGCTCAGAGATTTTGGGCAGAAAAAAGTCCAGAGTCTCCCACTCGTAATTACAACTTTGTGGACATTCATGTGCGTTTATCTCATAAATATTATCTTTCTAACATGACACGAGCACACGATAAATGATCACATTTTTTTTTCGTGTCATGCAACTACATTTTGTTAGAGATTGCACTGATGCCACACTAAATGACCCAACTCTCTTTGATTCTGTGTATGAGAAAGATCAAAAGGCAAACGTAAATTAAGCATTTTCCTCCCATAAAAAAAAAAAAAAAACATTATAAAGAAAACAACGTGCCTTAAAGGACAAAGAAAATTATATAAAAATAACAATTCTGTATTAGGGATGCACAATATTGAATTTTTGCTAACATTTGATATGCAAATATGTTTATTAACTAATTTATTGACCAATAGGTGATTCTAATACCAATATATATTTCCTTTTGTTTTGAAACAAGACCAAGTCTCTTCTGTGCAGATATTATAAACAAATTATTTTGAATTTTGTTTACTTTTGAGCAAAAAAAATTTAACTTTTAATATACTATATACTACTATACTACTATAAAATACTTTTAATAATGAGAATACATTAAAAGCTTTGAAAATAACTCAAATAAAATCAATCACTGCTTGTTTTTTTTTTCCCTCTCTTTTCTTTTCAGACAGGTGGTCAGGGGTGTCAAACCATCAGTCCATTCCAAACGGGATATATCACCCTCCAAAGGGCACTTCGGAGTGAAAACAATCATGGCCGCCATATTGAAGGGTCGATTGAAACCAAAGTGCTCAAAACTGGCCACTTCGTTGGGCCCTTCGGAATGAAGGATTTTGTAGGGTACAACCGATGGACGCTTCGGCCTGCATGATTTTTTGTGCAGATTCTTTGCATGATGATGGTTCCTCCGTATGGGCATGGGATGATGACGCAAAAGGGCACTTCAATAAACAGTTGTTTGATCCCCTACACCAGGGGTGCCCAACCCTGTCCCTTGAGATCCACCTTCCTGCAAAGTTCAGCTCCAACCCTGATGAAAAATCCTACATGAAAGATGACTTTTTAAACTATTTTTACAGACACTTAACACCTTAACACATCTGTATCAGTAAGATATTTATGTCTTCACAAACCATCAGATACGTCAGTTTGTGGTGTGATAAGATGGACTTATCGAATATTTGCATGTTTCTTATATCAGTTATTTGATCAAATCTTAGTCAAATAAACCTATATAGACCAGTTGTTTTTATTTTAATAAAACATTATACTGCGAAAAAATGATACATTTAAACTTTTCGGTTAATAATTCCATTTCTAAAGTGAGAAAGAAAGTCTAATCTGTTGTAAAGATTCTGAGAAGCATTTCTGACACCTTATACTTTTGTTGCAGACAACCTTATGACAAGTCATTTTCAGTCTAATATAGTTCAAATTCATAAAGAACAATCTCTGTAAGTGTCTTGCGTTACTCAGAGGATCGTTTGACTGCTTCTAATCCTTGCTCTAGACGATCATGATTTTAGGTTTGAAAGATCTAAAAACTTATTTGTTAAAACAAAAGTTATATCATTGTTTAATCATGCTGCTTTTCATCACCTTGTAAAGATACCCAGTGTGATTCTAAAAGCTTTTATTTATAAAAGGTTTGTATGAGACATCATAAAAGTCCAAATATTTAACTGTATGGTTGTTTATGTGGATGTTTATGTGTAGATGTGT
Organism: Barbus barbus; assembly: GCF_936440315.1. Classification (NCBI taxonomy): domain Eukaryota; kingdom Metazoa; phylum Chordata; class Actinopteri; order Cypriniformes; family Cyprinidae; genus Barbus; species Barbus barbus. The sequence continues at coordinate 28,071,704 of NC_136742.1, forward strand.
TGAGTGTTTGTGTTTGCATTTGCAGTGTTTGTGTTGAGGGTTGAAAAATATGAGTGAAAAAAGAAATAACAAAACTAAGTAAAATGAACTAAATTAAACAATGTTTTCCTACAGCGCATACCATCTTATTAAAACAATCACCTTGACCCTCCCTATTTATTTAAGTTTGTGTTTATCGACTTCTTTATCTCATCTCATCCTGAACATGAGTTTAAAGCCACATTCGAATAGATTATAAATTCATTATAAATACTCAATTCTCAACTTTACCTAACTTCACCAGATGTGTCATAAAATGTTCAATAGGGCACACATGCTTTGACCCGTACCTAAACCTTTGACAGAGTTCACACTCGCAGGTGCACGTCATAAAATGATTAACACGGATGTCCTTTGATGACCGAACATCTTAGAAAGATTATCTGTTTTGATCAATTTACCTCACGTTCTAACAACGTTTACGACGCCAGATCCACTCAAAAACTCATTCGATTGCAAATGAGTCAAATCCCAGAAACTTTTGATATTTCACAATGGACCTCTTGATCAGATAAGACCGTTTCAGTCTTTTAATTTTCTAAGTTGGGACAAAAGCTACCTTTTAAAATCTTACAAGATTTTTACAAGTATCTTATACTATATTGTTTTAACGGTCTGATATTTTTATTTCACACCATGGTAAGATAAAACAATTCTATAGTATTTAACTTTGTATCTGTTATAAATGCAAACTTTTTATAAAAGTACGACATAGATTTTGATAAATATATGTTATTGTTTTAACAAACGCGTCCGATTCTTTTTTGTTATAGATAAACGAACGCGCTCACCTCTTCTTCTTTTTAACTTTGTCAGACTAACTAGTTTTAAATTCTAATGATAGAAAAAAATAGCTTATTGTTTAACTAACATGTCAATGCTTTTTTGTTTTAGTGTCTATGTTTTTCCTAAAACTATTTTAACAACACTAGCACGTCTTGACTTGTAGGGAAAAAACAGACGTTGTACGTTTTACGTTCATGTTTGATCTTTTTTCTTGATATGTATGTGAAAACACTTTAATAAAAATCTCCCTTTATCACATTTAACACAATTTCACCATTTAAAGTTTACACCACATAACACTGGCCCCCCCCACACACACACACACATTGTCATAAATTCCTTAAGATCACCAGGGTGGATGAAACAGATGGTCACTTAGACGGGTGGGGGTGCACAAAACAGGTGTCCAAACAGGTGTCCAGTTATGGGAGGGGGTGTATTTTTATGAGGGTAATAAATACATTTTAAAGGAAAAAGGGGCATTGTTTATTGTTAAAAAGAATTTAAGTTAAAATGGATGAAGGATTTGAAGGATTGAAATCAATAACCTCATGGAAGCTGGTGAAAATAAGGAAACAGTTCAAGTTCAAGTTGAAAAGTTTAATTGTATCTTGGCGGAGTTTATGGATTTGCAAGTTGCCGTTCAAAGCTTGTTAAAAGACCCAGATGAAAAGGAAGCAGATCATTCTGACTGGTACGAACCCAAGTTAATTCGTTTTCGAGAATTTCTTAGCGGAATTAAAAGTTGGATGGGTGCAAGTGACCACGAGAAGCAAGAAGAAAATTATGAGGGTTTAGCAGATGCTATTGGGTCAGATGATCGTGTGCGTCAAATAGACAAAAGGCACGATTAAGAAAAGGAGGCTGAACTTGTGAAAGATGCCGCTGATAGAGACGGTGCATATGATAAGACAGTCAAAGGAATCGTTGTTTCAAAGATTCCTGTAGCTCAAATAGTAGAGCATGGCGCTAGCAACGCCAAGATCATGGGTTCGATTCCCAGGGAAAGCAAGAGCTGATAAAATGTAGAAACCGTAACCTGGATGCAAAGTAAGTCGCTTTGGATAAAAGCGTCTGCTAAATGCATAAATGTAATGTAAATGTAAATGCAAAGATTGTCACTGCTAAAGCATCGAAGGAATCTAGTAAGAGCAGCAAAACGTCCAGTGCATCAGTAGCTTGCTTCCAAGCTGAAGCAGAGCACGCTGCTCTCAAGGTAAAGGCAAAAGCTCTAGAACAAAAACATGTCCTGGACATGGAGGAAGCCCTGTTTGAAGGCAAAGAAAGAAAAGCTTACCTTGAATGCTGAACTGGCCGCAGCTGATGTAAAAGTGAAAATGAGACCCGGGCAAGCTAACACCAGTACTGGGCCTGGTGTCAGACTGCTCCACCCAGTCTGACTGCCGAGGGTGCTGGGGGAACTCCACCAGGCTTCGCCGTCCGGGGGAACTTACTGGAGGAGAAAAAAGGCGCTCGCATCCCTGGGAGAGGGGGAATGGCGCAGCAAGCGTGACACCGGCCAGCTCTTCCCACCACTTACCTGTAACCCAACACACGGGAAGAAACTGGCTCAACGCGGAGATTGTAAAGTCTCGCGAAGGTGTTCTGTGTTGCCCAGCCAGCTCTACAGATGTCTGCCAAAGAGGCACCGTGCGCCAACGCATAGGAAGAGGCAATACTCCGTGTGGAGTGAGCCCACACCCTGAGGGGTCACGGCTCGCCTTGGGATTGGTATGCCAAGGCGACGGCATCCACTATCCAGTGGGCCAACCTCTGCTTGCAGACAGCCTTCCCTTTCTGCTGACCTCCATGGCAGACAAAGAGCTGCTCAGAGCTTCTGAAGCTCCGGGTGCAATAGTGGGGATGGAGGAGGCAGACGAGCGGCTTCTGGCCATGAAAGGGGCCGTCCACGAGCTCGTCAGCTCCTCATGCACCTCCGGAAAGAAAGGCACCGGGGCAGAGCATGTTTGTGAGCCGCGTCCCGCACCAATAAACCAATCCTCCAGCCGCGAGGGCTCGGGACTGGGCGGTCTGTTGACCTCCAGCCCGATCCCTGCGGCTGCCCGGGCAAACATGGCTGTCACTTCCGGGTCCGGTTCGGTAGTGGCGACCACACCCGAGGGGGGCAGCCCCGCCGAACCTTCATCCTCGGAGGACGAAAGCCCATCCACTGATGCTGCGATCGACATCTGATCCTCGGGCGGCGCGCCGAATGAAATGCTGGCGGTCCCGACCAGCGAAATCTCCCAACAACCAGACAGGACGATCGCTGCGTGAGGAGTAAGAGGTCCGTGGGGATGTACCCGGTGGAGAAGCTCTTACTGTGACCCTCAGATCTCCCAGAGCGCGAGCCGGCGGTCCTCTGCTCGAGTCAGAAAGACCGGGGCGGGTGGCGGTAGAGGGTGCCAATCTTTTCAGAAAAGAAAGGTGAGATCGCAGCGCCATCATTTTCATATGCCCACAACAGGTGCATGAATCATCCACGAACGCGTCTTCAGTGTGTTGGATGCCCAGACACTGAAAACAACGATCGTGTCTGTCATCCGCAGACAGGTAACAACCGCAACCAAGAGGACACGGATAGAACGGCATCTTGAAAAAGACGCGAGCTGTCCGTGATTTGCTCTTTCAGAATTTGTTCTTTTAGTTGAAGTGCCCAGGGAAATCGCTGCGAAGGACTCCGGGACACCATAACGCCAGCAGGGACCAAAATAAAGAGGTGGAAAGGCTTTGTGGAGATCAGCACTCTTCTCATCCACTTGGCTCCACAAAAATCCGATGAGTGGATGCACCTGTCGCCCTTTTATACCCGCATGCACGGGGAGTGGCTCAGGAATACAAAATCCACTAGCCAATTCATTGGCGTTTTCACTTATCAGAGGTGATTGGGGCTCCCAGGTGAATCCCCTTATGTCGTCACGACATAACTGGTAGTGATCGACAGATAGGGAACTCTTTATTGTATTCCTTGAATGGGTAGTCTTCACTGAAACTCATTCAACCTCTTACAGAGAGTAAAATATTGCACAAAAACATTTTTTTTTTTTTTTTTTTTATTATACAACTAGCATCTGGTTATGGTTATACTATTCATTTGTTTCTCAAATTATCTAACTCCAATTATAGTAGGCTATAACTGTCTAGTATCTAACAATGAACATTAACTATAACATGCTTCATAAAATACCACTACTGACCAGATTTCCGAGAGGCCAACTAATGTGTCAGCATTTTCAACATTCTGGTGAGTGTGCTCCAAAACACTGAAATAAATGGACTTCAATGCTGGAACTATTGGTTGTTTGGAACAATTGGCTGCTCCATGACACACCTTACTTCCTCATTACTCTGTTCATTTGGAAGCCTATAGCCTAATACACAGGGGAAATTTTTCAGCAATTTTGTTGGGCAATGTTACCATCAACAGGCAACCAGGTGAGACACAGGGCTCACGACCAATCTAAAGTATTCAGATTTTGTCAACTATTCTCAATGGGAAAGTGCCTAAAAGCATTGGTCAAAAAAGTTGCCCAGCAACATTGCTCAAAAAAGTTGCCCAGCAACACTGCTCAAAAACGTTGCCCAGTAACATTGCTCAAAAAAGTTGCCCTGTGTATCACCACCCTGTATGGGAGTGTTGCAACTAAGTTTCTCAAAGGCTCAGATCTTTAACAGATAGCTCTGTTGATTAGTTACGTGCATTCTGTTACCATTTAAATTGCCCTGTCAATCATCTTGTCACAGTTAACATCATTCATATTTTGTTTATTTTAACTTCCAACCGTATTGGAGATTGGATTGATCTGCCAGTAGCGGTCTTTCATGCAGTGAATTCTCCTCATGTGTTTACATAATGATGCAAGTTAATGACCAAACTTGTCTTTATAAAAGTTCACAAAGTGGCTGCAGATTAAATATAACGCAAATAACATTACATAAATATTTTTTCATCACGCTAGATACATCATTGATGTACAAAGTGGTGGGGATGACAACTTTGGACCCGATAAAAAGTTTACCAAATAAAAAACTAGTTGGTGACAAAGATTTTGAAGTGTGTCACATCTGTAAACATTTATACAGCACACTTAGAACTTAACTTAGAACAAAAACACTTGAAGTCAAATGATCAGATGGCAGTCAATCACTTTAAATCCAACACACTTTGTGAAAGGCATTCAGCGCCACTCAAGGCACAGAAGAAATAAATAAATATATAATTAAAACTGGACCTTCATACATCTTTCCATAGTAGTGATCATGCTTGGACAATGTAGTAAAATCATCCATTCAGTGGTTTATCTTTATTTGAAACTCCAAAAACTATATTTCTGAACAAACATATTTTGTTAGATTTGGAAGATGCAATTAAGTTATTTGTAGTTTTATTACTGTTTGAAAAAATATCTTTCAATTCCTAGGCTGCTCTATTTATTTCCAAAAATGCATTTTTTTCAGGTTTTACCACTTTGATGTCACGAGAAGTGAGTATTTATGGTAAAAGTCGTTCGGCATGTTCAGATGTCAGAAATGCATGACGTTGTGAGAGGAGGATCATTCTGTACTTTTCTTCTCATTTCCTTCTAAATGTACCCACAGAAATGTGTGTTAAACTGAACATTAAACATAATCCAAAATAAACCGGCTTCATACAGTTCTTCTTCATTCATACAGTTTTATATGGCTGAAAGGAAACAACAAATAAAATATTTTAGCATATTACCATCTCACACACAATTTATTTTTTTAAATCTCAAACTAAACAAAAGCACTGCTGGTGTTACTATAAAACAGACATATATGCTCAGACCACGTAAAATCTGTTGATTCACTCATTCATGCTGATGCTATTCTCATCCTCATCGAACTTAATTCCACTATCCTAAAAAAAAAAGTAACACATCAACTAAAACTGACAAAGCACAAAACCCACAACAACTGAAGAGCTGATGGACAGTAACAAAGTATTTCTACTGTACTTAAGAAAATTTTCAAGTATCTGTATTTTTGAGAAACTACTTATGTCTCAACATTCCAAAGCATAATATTGAACTTTCTACTCCACTACATTTCTTGAAAACACATCCTTCCTCATTATTTTGAAATGGAGAAATCGTCACCCACTCTAAGATGTGATAGTAGTGTCCGATTCGTGAACGAGCTGATTCTTTGAACCTGTTAATTTGGATCGATTTCAGATTGATCAATCAATACATTTTTGTATATATATATATATATATATAGACAGTGGAATCATTCGGGTTCCTGGGCACCACTAGTTCTCAGGACTTGAAGTGGGACACTCACATTGACTCCATTGTTAAAAAGGCCCAGCAGAGGTTGTACTTCCTTCGCCAGCTGACGAAGTTCAACCTGCCACAAGAGCTGCTGAAATGGTTCTACTCCGCCATCATTGAATACATCCTCTGCACCTCAATAACTGTCTGGTTCAGCTCCGCTTCCAAATCTGACCTCAGAAGACTACAGAGGGTAGTCCGGACTGCTGAGAGAATCATTGGTACAACCCTCCCCACTCTCCAAGAACTGTACTCATCCAGAGTGAGCAAAAGGACTAGTAAAATCACTCTGGACCCCTCACATCCAGCACACTCCCTCTTTAAACTGTTACCGTCTGGTCGACGCTACAGAGCTCTGAGAACCAGAACGACCAGACACAGGAACAGTTTCTTCCCTCAGGCAATCCATCTCATGAACACTTGACAATAATTGTGGAACACACAGCACACTTATATACTTTTATCTAACACACATACTTATTCTACATTTCGAATTTGTACATAATATGCCTGTACATAAAAAAATGTCTATTGTAATATAACTGTACATACAATTGTCAATTTGTATATTTACTTGTTCTATTTTTATTCAGTTTTTGTCCTGTCATTGTCATTCTGTTGCACTGTGGAAGCTTCTGTCATGAAAACAAATTCCTTGTATTTGTAAACATACCTGGCAATAAAGCTCATTCTGATTTTGATCAAGGAACTTTGCTGCCGTAGCATGGGTGCAGCAGGCGCAATGATATTTCGCAGCGCCTGAAAATAGTCCCCAGCTACCATGGTGCGGCAGCAAAGTTCCATGATTATTACGCTGGAATGAGAGTATAGTTCCTAGCCATATCGGCCTAGAAAATGGCAACTTTTCATTTTCCGTCAACCTTAGTACACGATGTAGCTACAGAAGAGTCAGGTTTTAACTAGGAAAAATATCAAAACTCTTTGGTCATTTTTGAGGGAGATGCTAACGATCTAATCAGATTCAATGATCTGTGATAAGCTATGCTAAAATTCCTACCGCCAGACCCGGAAATCGGCTGAATGGATTCGGAAACAATAAAACTTTTTAACTCTTGGGGAGTTGGAAAATGAGCCTATTTTCAAAAATAGTGGAGTGTTCCTTTAAGCACATTTCAGGTCAGACATTTTGGGTAAGTATAGATTTTTTAAGCATAGAGACAGTCTTTGATCTGAGCATCCTTAGTCTGCACTTTTCTGAACATTCTATGTTGAACATACCCTTTTGACTCCTCCTGAAGCCACTACATAAAATATTTCCATCACAATATATATTTATATGTGTGTGTATATTCCATCACAATAAAAAAACAAAAAATATTATAAAATATATATATATATATATATATATATATATATATATATATATATATATATATAAAAGTGCTGTCAAATGATTAATCGCTTCCAAAATAAGTTTTTCTTTACATAATATATGTATGTGTACTGTGTATATGTATTATGCATATACAAATACACACACACACACATACAGTATACATTTTATATTATATGTGTGTGTGTGTGTGTGTGTGTGTGTGTGCACCTGGTATTCATCACGTCCTGGGGACCAAATGTCCCCACAAGGATAGTAATACCAGTAAATCTTAATCTTGTGGGGACATTTTTTGGTCCCCATGAGGAAACAAGCTTATAAATCATACAGCATAAAGTTTTTTGAAAATCTAAAAATGCAGCATGTTTCCTGTGAGGGCTAAGTTTAGGTGTAGGGTTGGTGTAGGGCAATAGCACATACAGATTGTACAGTATAAAAACCATTACGCCTATGGGATGTCCCCATAAAACATGGAAACCCAACATGTGTGTGTGTGTGTGTGTGTGTGTGTGTGTGTTATTGTTCCACATGTAATGTGACGGCCTGAGTGGTAGCTGCACAAGTCAAGAGTGGTACTGTGGATGTATCCTCTCTCACACACAGCACACGTATCCACCTGCATGTATTCGCACACACACACACACATCTATATGAAGGATATGTTCAGATTAAGTTATTTAAATTTCCTTTGTCATTTGCATTTATTTTGGTTTTAGTTTAATAACCACATGAAACAAACAATATTCATTATTTCTTTATTGTTAGGTTTCCATATGTTTACATTTAACCCATCTTATATACATCGTTGCTGATTTGGATAGTACACAAATTAGTTGCGTTGTATCTGTTACTTACATTTGTGTCTATTTTGAGTTTAAGTTTACCGGTGATGTGTGGCGATCTTCAGACATGGTGTCTTGGCCTGATGAAATCTGGAGATACCATTCACTGAGGTTGCCCGGGGAAGGAGAGAAAGTTGATTTCTTTATCAATTGATTTATTTAGTTGTACATTTATGATATAATTACATTGTTTTTCTTTATCTTGATTTAAGGTGTTTCTCTGTTTGATTTAATTTTGATTTATTTAATGTTATGTTGAATGTAAAGTTTGTTGCTTTCCCTCTTAATGTGTAATGGGCCCATCTTTCCCTTTATAAGCTGTTGCTTTTTTCATTTGTGAAGTCCGTTTTTAGTTTGGTTTGTTTCCGTCCGAATGGTTTGACTTCACTTTCTTTTTGTTTGTTGGTTTCTTTTGTTGTATGATTCTCGGTCCCTCACAGGTAAAATGACATAAACGTTCAATGATCAGCACTTATTACTTTCTATATACAAGTGCATTTAAAAAAATTATAATAATAATAATTGTACTTTTACTTGAGTGAAATAGAAAAGGAACACTTAGTAATTTTAGGAAATGAAAGGATGTGATGTGGTGACCCATACTTGGAAATAGTTCAGGTCCTTGATTCTGATTGTTTGAGCCACGTTCAAAGCTGTTGTAACAGTGAATTCATAGCAGCTAAGGGGGTTAGGCACTCCTCTCTGCGTCGTGCCTAACAACTAACTTAGCTGTTATAATTTCACTGTAAACCACAGTTTCTTGGGGCTTATTGCTTTATTTTATAATCGTAATTAATCATCAAAATTACAATTTCAAGGGAATAACAGACAATTATGATTTTTGTCATAATCGTACAGCCCTAACTCAAACTGACAAAGCACAAAACGTACAACAACTGAACAATTCAAAGTGAAGTGACACAGATTAAAAAAGTCCCAGTTCAGCTTACGTGTCACTTGTAGGGAAGGGCTCAATGGTATGTTGTTTCGTAGCTTCAGGCTAACAACAGACAACTTGACAACATATAACCTTTACACACTTATGTGCATGTTTCCATATTCAAACTCCCAGCTACCACGTACCCACCACAGTTCAATGTGTCAGAGCATGTGTGCTAATCAAGGGGTCGTTGTCTACATATATCTGACTCCAAAAATGCATCTTTCTCCAAAGACAGAATGGGTTGCACTGAACAATCAACTTTGTTTTTATATAAAAATATAATGTCAGACATTTCAGGTAACATGCTGACAGCACACTCATCTGAGAAGTATGTACAATATATGCATTGCATATCTTTTTGTTATAGAAAGAATGCAGAATGCAAAGATTCCTCTGAACCAGTCTAGTTGCATTGTTTATACATAGTTAGGGCGTAACATTTAAAGGTACAAAGTGTACATTTTTAGATGTTTTGATTGATGCTGAAATGTATAATTTAGATGGACTGAAACATTTAAAACAAACATAATGAATGAAATATTTATGAATCTTTTATATCAGACATATTTTTATTAATGCACTTTTAGCATTTTATTGATAAACTATTTACATTTTTAGATCCCTTAATTAACCCACGCCAAAACCTAAACACAACTATTTCACAGTGAATATAAAAAGACAAAATATAATAGAATGAAATTTGTAAAAAATGGCCATTTTAGTAGCATAGCATTAAAATGATATTTTGAGTCACTATCATCTAATATTTCAGTAAACTGCTTTTAATAAATGACTGAAAACATGTCATTGATGATGCAACTGATTACAATATAATCAAAATATTAATTCTGCGATTTCAATATTCACAAGGATTCATTTCTAAGTCTGTAAAGTTGTTAATATGTAAATATTGTGTGTGCTGTCAATATGTCAATATTGTATATTTCAGTGTCCATGCAAACTTAAGGAAATGTACATTAGAACAACGTTTAACAAATGTTTTACATAAAATTTTACATGAACAGCAAGATACGGTGAGTGATTGAGAAACTTGAATGCTTCTTGAAGGGTTGGTTTCACTGATGAATGGTGACAGGCATTACGACACAAACAAGTTTAAACCTAAAATTTTAAACACCCATTTACAGAATTTATTTATTTAAAGTTTTTGTTACATTAGAAAGTTTTGTCTAGTAACCAGTGCTTCACATAACACCTTCAGCCTATTCTGAAAATAGAAATATAATTAATTTATACATTTAAAAATTTTATTAAAACAATAAATAAGCAATTATCTCCTGGCCAGAGGAGAACTGCCCCCCCCCCCCCCCCCCCCCCAACAAGTGCTATATAAATAAAGATGACTTGACTATTCAGCTCAAAAATAATATTTAATAAGACTATCAAAATGATTACATAACCTTATACCAAAGTACATTTTTAAATGTCATGTTTTTACTTTTTATTTTGTACTACTGTACATTTCCTTATGGTCTCACTTTAAGTGTAACTTAATTCATTTCCACCCCCAAAGAAACTCCCATGTACAACCCACAAAGAATGATTGGTTCAGATCCTCTATAAATCAGCAAGTTTTCCAGATGATCTCTGGAGATACGCCAGCATTTTTTGTAAGTATCACTTCTTTTCTAAATATATAGGCTACACAACTTATATATTACACACATTATATATTATATTATATATTATACACAACCAAAATATTAACTTATCTAACATAACTAATCTATTGTTATATTTGCAAAGACAGAATATAACAGATGATCTATCTGTATCAACCACAGATCTTATACTGTGCTTGTGTGTGTGTGTGTGTGTGTGTGTGTGTGTGTGTGTGTGTGTGTGTGTGTGTGTGTGTGTGTGTGTGTGTGTGCGTGTACATACACTACCAGTCGAGAGCTTTTGAACAGTAAGATTTTATTTTTAAGAATTCTCTTCTGCTAACCAAGCCTGTAATTATTTGATCCAAAATACAGCAAAAGCAGTAATTTTGTGAAATATTTTTACTGTTTAAAATAATTTCTTTCTATTTGAATGTGTTTTAAAATGTTATTTATTCCTGTTATTTCAAATCTGAATTTTTAGCATAATTACTCCAGTCACATGATCCTTCAGAAATCGTTCTAATATTCTGATTTACTGCTCAAAAAACATTATTATTATTATGTTCAGAACAGCGGAGTAGAATTTTTTCAGGTTTCTTTGATGAATAGAAAGTCTTTATAATGAGTCTTAATAATCTTTTGTAACATTATAAACATCTTTATCATTACTTTTGATCAATTTAATGCATAAAATTATACATTTCTATCATTTACCCCCCCCCCCAAAAAAAAAGTATAAATTTCAATCATTTATCATTTAAAAAATTATACTGACTCCAAGCTTTTGAATAGTATTGTGTATAATATTACGAAAGCTTTTTATATCAGATAAATGCTGATCTTTGGATTTTCTATTCATCAAAGAATCCTGAAAAAAATGTACTCCACTGTTTTAATAATATTAATAATAATAATAATAAAATGTTTCTTGAGCAGCAAATTAGAATGATTTCTGAAGAATCATGCGACCTTAAGACCGTAGTAATAATGCTGAAAAGTTATCTTTGATCACAGGAATAAATTACATTTTAAAATATATTGAAATAGAAAGCAATTAGCCTAGTTTAAATAGAAAAACATATTTCACAATATTACTGCTTTTGCTGTATTTTGGATCAAATAGATGCAGGCTTGGTGAGCAGAAGAGAATTGTTTAAAAAAAACATAAAAAATCTTACTGTTCAATACATTTGAAGTACACACACACACACGTTTGTTTTTTGTGAAAAGTGGGGACATCCCATAGGCATAATGGTTTTTATACTGAACAAACTGTATGTGCTACTGCCCTACACTTAAAGCCAACTGGATTTTGAATGCAGCTTCCAAAAGATTAATATTTTCTACATTTAATGCAGTCACACCTGCGTGATTAGATCGTTCAGTACGTCATATCATTCAAATCTGCGTTCACTGGCTGGTGCTGAGCCAGATACAGATGCGTTTTTACAGCGCTGCATGTGCATTACAACCAATCACACACGATTCTGTTGAGCTGATGAATGCAATGACCAATCAGAGGCGTTCAGATGAGTCATCGCTAAAATGCGGTGTTTTCTTCATTTGCTCCCTGACTGAATACCTCTTTCTGGCGAATTCTCTCAAAGTGCAAATGTGTTTATATGAATCTGAGAGTAAGATATTCATTTCATAGTGTAAACAGCTTCAGTGATTGGGTATGGGTGAATGGGTATTTCTGAGAGTGCTTGAACTCAAGACTGTCAGTAAAATGTTCTTTGCTCTCTTTCTGTACAATGAAAGTGTTATGATTAGTAAACTAACTTTTATTCACATTAACTTTCAATGTTAAATTCACATTAAATATAAATTCAGTCGTATTAAAATAGGTTAGGGCATGACATAGCTTATTTAATAATTACATTATTAGGTTACTTTGACCATCGCCCAATAAATATAGTAACGTAATCTTTAAAGGTGAGAATTAAGATATTTCTTATATTTAAAAATAAAACCTAAGTGCTGTTGTGGCTGTGGCTGTAGTGTGTCACATGACGATCCCCCCCAAACTCGTGCCCCCTCAAAAGTAATGAGTACATGACGTCCCTGCTGGAAACTGCGCATTTTTACTTGATGATTTATAAGCGTTTTGAAAAATGGGGATATGGGGCAATGTCCTCCTCATAAGTCACCCTCTCCTTGTAATACTTATGTCATACCCTTGTCATAATACAAATGAAACATAAAACAAAATATTCATTTCACATTTTACATTCCACAATTAAGTCTATTGTTTTATGTTTAAAATACTGGAAGCACTTGTCTAATAATGTCTAATAACAACTTTTTTTTTTTTCTCAGGCTAAACTATATTCACTACTATTGCTTCTGAGATATTGAGGAAATGGGGTTCCTGTTTAGATGTATTAAAAGATTCAAAGTTCTTTTAAACTGGATAACAGGACAAAGGGATCATGTTCATGAAACAGATAATACAATTGAAAATCAAATTGGGAATAATTGCAATAATAGCAATATACATCACACAACAATAAACATGCCACAATATACAACAATAAATCTAAATGTAAGTGTAAATCTAATCTTGAACGGTCCTGAAGTTTCACAATCTTGCTCCCTTGCTCCCCTAATGAGTTCAATCTGGTGTGGTAGATAAGGGAGACATCTTGTGTGAGAAGTGTTTGGGGTGAGAGTGGAGGTGGGTTGGGAAGCCATAGGGCAGGGCCACCAGGGGCAGGATTGAGAAACCCTTTAAAACATCTACAAACATGTGACATGGCATGGTTACATGTTCTCGGAAGTAATAATACTGACCATAGTTTGTATCTTCCCGAGGAGAGATCTTGTTATGTCTTGGCCGCAAAACTGCGTAAGTCCTTTAGTAAAATATTGTTAAAACAACCTGCATAAGTGTTTTATTTTTTAATAAAAATGTCACAATCCATATGTAATTTTCAGGTGTTATATGCTGGTCTGGAGGAATCTTCACAAAGGTGGTGCAGAAATGCTTCTGAAACTGTTTGGTATGGAACTAAAGTTAGGATCATGATTTATCAGTTGTATTACAGCTCACTGTTTATGATAGCATGGTTTGTTTTCCAACAAATCTTTCAGATGAGTTTTTAAAAGAACCATTATTTTCTTAGTGAGGAGAACATTTTAAAAATCTAGAGAATCTTTTTCCATAATAAAGAACCTTTTCTGCAAATTGATGCCAATAAAGAACCATTATTTTTAAGAGTGTAATAATGAGAGACGATGAAAACGAAACCAAAATATAATAAAACTAAACATAACTGACATGTAGCCAATAAATATACACAAATGTCTTCAAAAATAAAATATAAAAAGCGTTGCTATTTACAATGTTAATAACTTTGGAAACATCAACACAATCTGTGAAAAGTTTACTAATTTTTTTTTTCACTTATCACAGATCAAACAAACAAAAATTGTGTAAATATCTTTACGTCAATCTCTTTCATGCAGACAACAGCTAGAAGCACCTCCAGACTGCATACATCACTATAAGGTCAACAGACACATCTCTCTTCGTTAAACCTTGTTCAAGTGTCAGAGCGGAACCGGTGGAACAGAACACAAGCAGTGAAAGCAACTACAAAATTTCACTGCAACTGGTCCACAAAGACCACCGGTGCAACTCTACCTTGAGGGAACGGCCCAATGGAACGGCCCCACAGAATGCAGCATTTTATTATTGTAAATACATTTTGAGATATATTTGGATTTATATCAAATGGAAATAATATAGCTGTATTAATCTCTCTCTCTCTCTCTCTCTAGAAAAGGTGGCGCTTTTCCACTGCATAGTACGGCACGGCACGGTTCAGTAGAGCTCACTTTTGGGGGGTTTTCCACTGGGTACAGTACCTGGTACTTTTTTTTGTAACACCTCGGCCGAGGTTCCACGCGAGCCATAGCGACCATTACTAAAACATGACGTTTAAACTCTGCTGATCACTGATTGACAGCAGAAAATCATCACTGCCATTGAACTTTCAGCACGAGACACAACAGATTTTCAACAGCGTCCTGTGTGAAAGGGCCTTAAAGCGGAACTAAACTGCAGTGTAAAGTCAAAACGAGCCGATCTGAGCCGTGTCGTGCCGTTCTGAGCAATGCCGAGCCGAGTCGTACGACGCAGTGGAAAAGGGCCAAAAAGCCAAAGACCGCCGGTGCAACGGGTGTGGACGCACCTTCCTTGAGCGAACGGACCAATGGAGCGGCCCCGCAGAATGCAAGGGAGCTTTTGCAACGTTTTATTATCTAAAGTAAATTTTGAGATATATTTGGATTTATATCAAATGGAAATAATATATCTATATTAAGCTCTCTCTCTCTCTCTCTCTCTCCAGAAACCCCTTGCTCACCATCGCTGGTCTCGATCATGTGTGCGGTGTGAGGGTGTATGGCAGATGCCAATGCGAACACCCGAGAAAAAATAAATAAATGATGAAGAATATTAGCATAAACTAAGGCGCCCGATACTGCGCTCCTGTACTCATAATCTTAAAAATGCCCTGATACCAAAAACTGCTACCTGACACAGCATGTGAACAGCATGTGAAGATAAAGAATCACGACAAACGTATGCAATTAATATGCTAACCATTCGATAGCTGCTGCTGCAATGGAACAGCTCTAATGTGCTAATAAATTAAATATTAAATACTATAGATTAAAAATAAACTGAACCGTGAAAGTAACAAAAGCTTGTAAAATATATTATTATGGACAATTAAATAGTGAAAATAACTGAAGGAAAAATTTGCTAAGCTCAAATAGTAGAGCATGGCGCTAGCAACGCGAAGATCTTGGGTTCGATTCCCAGGGAAAGCAAGAGCTGATATAAATATAAAAACTCTAACTTGAATGCAATGTAAGTCGCTTTGGATAAAAGTGTCTGCTAAATGTAAAATCTAAATATTCTTTTGGTTTCTGTATTTTAAAAAATTATAAATGCAATGAAAATACAGGTATTGGTTCTTGGTATGGGCAAGTACCAAAAATAAAAGTAGCGTTATCAGCATTGGTCTGGAAAAAGTGGTATCGGTGCATCCCTAGCACAAACACATGCATAATGAAATAATAAATGATGAGCATTGTAATGAGTCTGTTGTCATTTTTCACTACTGGCCTTTTAAAAGAGAACATTTTTGAAATGGCATTTGTACACAGCTTAGGGATTCATTGTACATTTCAAAATTAATTTGATGGCATATGAATGTGCCAATATGATACAGAGAATATGAAACATAAAACTTAAAAATAGGTACAGAAATTGAAACAAAACATGTTCAACACTCCTCTGTTTCTCCATTAAAAAAAATAAAAAGGCGATAGACGCTATTTACACTAAGTGCAAATAGCGATGGATTCTATTTACATTGTTAAAATAGCAAGAATTTCTGCTATTTATACTACTTATTGCAAATAGTGGCAATTATCTGCACCTCAGTATTAGTACATTATAAAACAGTACGCAATAATAGCAAATTATCATTTTAATTCAAATTTATTAAATGGATGCCACCTTATTGGGACAATAAAGCCCTCCCTACACCTACCCTAACCCTACCAGATAATTTATTTTCAACTTTTTGATTATTTCCTTCATTTTTATTGGAAATAAATGCCTTTCTGATGCGATATGAGATTTGAAAAGGGAGAAAAAAATGTTTGGCAAAAGGTGGGATCGAACTCGGGTCGATCGCGTCAAAAAGCATGCGCCTTACCATCTACGCCACTGAAACTGATGTTGAATTAGCTTCTTTTTTTTTATTGTTAACTAACCCAATCACACGTTAGTGGGCGGAGTTAGTGTAAATAGCCTTTGCCAACAAGATGGGCTATTTGCACTTAGTGTAAATAGACACTCCATTAAAGGCAAACCTTCCATGCTAAACCACAATATCAGAAAAAGAACAGGATTTGGATCTTGGTTACAGTTTTTCTCGATTGCTTAAACACATTTCTTGAAATTATGCCTCTTCTTTGCAAAACTCTAAACACAATTCCATAACTTCTAACTCAATTCCAAACTTCCTATATTCAGGTCAAAATGACGCTCTCCACTCAGAACAACTCAATCTTGCTGAAAGACCAAACTTTGCTCTCAGACATGACACACAAACCCTCAAAAACACACACACACTGCTTGTCTTCTTGCCCTTGCCCTTCCTCTTTCTCTTCCATGTTGTCATCCTCCTATTCCTTCTCTCCTCCTCATCTTCCTCTTTCTCCTTCTCTTCTTCCTCTCCGTACTTCTCCTCCTCCTACTCTTCCTCTTCCTTCATTTCTTTCTCTACTCCCTACTTCTTCTCTTCCTCTGTGGTGTCCTTGACCTCTTCCTTACTGTAATATTTGCAAAGAAGTATGTGCATTTCTCAAAACAATTTGTACAAATAGCACCACCCAATGGATTTCCTGCAAAAGCCTGTAACTTACTCAAAATCTTTAGTTCATCTCTCAAAAGTAAGTATTTGTCAAAATACTTAGTCTTGTTGTCAATATAACAGTGCACTCTGTTAAAATAATACATTCTGAGCAACAGGACAATAGTAACTGATAATGTAGGACACCGCAGAGAAATGTACATAATCAGTTGCATGAATGTACCAAAGCAATCACAACTTGTTCAAAAGAAAGATAAACTTTTTATGATGTGCACAAGTGACTAGCTGATGTGGAGGTTGAACAAGTAGTTTTAAGAATTTCATTTCTGATCTGAGAAATGCACCAAAGAAAAACTGTAAACTGACTTTGGCCCTTTATCCATCGAAGCTTCTGATTGGTGTGTGATAAATTTTGTTTCCACTTGGGTATTTGTGTGCTAATTGAGCTCAAACTGTGCAGACTTGAGTGAACAATAACGCTAGTGCTTTCTAAATGACCACATGGTGTAAGTACTGAGAAATGTAGGGATAGAGTTTTCCAGTAACAGTTCACCAAGTCACGTGTCAAAGCAGGGGAATAGTGTTCATAGTTTAGGGAAATGGGTGTGCTATTTGAAAAATAGTGTTATGGTTTTGAAATTTTAGTTCAAAAGCCTGGTTATAGTGTTTTAGCAATGGAGAAAAACTGCAACAGACTATAGGACAAAAATCTTTTTTCACATTTGTAAAATGTACAATCTTTTTGTTGGTGTTCTTGGCCAAATAAATTGCAGACAATATACACTATATTGCCAAAAGAAGGGGTCACCCCCCTCTAATGAACAGGTTTGACTACTTTAGTAATTTCCATGAGTACAAATCTTAATGTTTAAGCATATAATGATATTCTAGGGAATTGTGTGCTTCTAATTTTTTAGCAACAGTTTGGACAGGACCCTTTTCTATTCTAACATGGCAGTGACTCTGTGTATAAGACACGGTTCAAAAAGAAATTATTGATTCAGTCAGTGTGGAACAACTTGACTGGTCTGCAGAAAGTCGTAATCTCAGCTGAGCACACCGAGGATAGAAGAAACCATAGATCAATGGGTTACAAGTGGAGTTAAAGTATCCAAACCAAAGCATCAAAAAGTGCCCGTATCCATTAAGCCTATACATATAATTGTGTAGAAGTTAAGATCATTAGATATCCGATTGTAATTTAATATTTTGCAGCGATTGATCACAATGTTTAATCTTCCATAAATGCCACTCATTCATACTGTATACATACACCAGTTATGATGTAATGTTTGTGTTATGCCAGCAACAGTACTCAGGAGACTTGCTATCATTTCTCACTTTTAATGACAGTGTGACTCTCAAAGGAGCGCGGCTCTCAATATTCAAAGTCATTTATCCAAGTTTAGGAAAAAAGGTTCCAGAATGGTGTTCTGTCACATCTCACATCAAATACTGTACTTGAACACGGACAGATACATGATGCAGTATTAGTAGTCATTAACTTTATAGCACAATAGATTTTATTTAATTTTTTTAAATGACGAAAGGAGTATTAAAATATTATAATTTTTTTAAATTCCTTAAACTGTAAGTGATATTTGGTTGTGAATCAGAAACAACAACAAAAACCTTTCTGAAAAAGGAACATATGGACATTATTTTAATATCTGGGAATAACTACATTTTACATATATTTTAGAAACCATTGTTGAGGTATTAGTACAAATTATTTAAATTTACGGTGTTCAAGAAAAACGTTAAGTAAGCAAAACATTGGACTAATGGGTATAAAATGCATTACAATAAAAGTGTCTTTGTTATTAAATCTTAAAATGTGCACAGATTTCTTTCATGTATGCGTGTTATTATAATAAAAGAAAGACAATATTCATTCTGGATGAAAAAACAAATAAATATCACCATTAAACCTTGACGTGCAAAATATTTATTCATGCATAGACTAGGTATTTCATTAAAATATATAATTGTGTGTGGTAAAGCTCATATAACTTCATATTCATTCAAATGTGAAGGTGTGTGACTCACTGATGCCACAGATATAAGTGGATATGAGAATCTTAAAGGCTTTCTGAAAGCGAGGATAGAAAAATCCGTAGATCAAGGGGTTACAAGTGGAGTTAAAGTATCCAAACCAAACCAAAGCATCAAAAACATCAAGAGGAGTGACGAAATTAAGAAAAGGGTCAATAGCAGTGGGGGTAAAAAAAAAGGCAGCCAGCAGAAATAAAAAACACCCATGACAATGGCCAGAGTTTTAGCTGCTTTTCTCTCTCTCTGTGAAGAGGTTTGGCAATTACCGCCTACAGTGGGGGCAACAGACACTTTCTCTGACAGGACTTTGGCATGTTTTTTCACTACATTGAAGATGCTCATGTACAGAGTGCTAATGATAGTTCCTGGAATCAGGAACACAAAAAGTGCACAAATTAGACCCCATTCTTTGTTAAAAAACAAAACACAGCCACCAGAACAAGAAATATGTAATATAAGTTCTTCCAAACCAACATTGTTTACCCCTGTAAACACAACAGAAAAGCTGTACACAAATGAAAACAGCCATGTGAAGGTAATAAATACAGCCACAGTGTTGTTTGTGACCCTCATTTTGTACCTCAGAGTACCTGTCAACAGATATTAAACTGATGTATTAAAGAAGAGATGCTGAAAGTCATGTCCAAACTAGAATGAATTTTACACACAACATCTCCCAGATACCAGCAGCCTTCAACAGATCGCACCATGCTGTACGGCATGACCAAAGAGCCCAGCAGACAATCGCAAGCTCCCAGCGACTGAATGAACATGTGAGTTGGAGACTGAAGCTGTTTGAAGTGAGAGATGGAGATGATGATCAGCAGGTTCCCAAAAACTGTCATGAGGATCATCAGCACCATCAAAAAATACATTGTCACTCTAAGGATGGTAAGTCGAGGAACTCTGGGACAGGAGTCCGGCCGGAGTGGATAGCAGAGGAACACATTCTCAATATCAGTTTCATTTGAAATCATCACGTCTGCTCCAAATAGTGACTGAATTCAAGACTGAAGCACAATATTTGTTTTGAAAAAAGCCACAATAAAGATTAATATAAATACAGTACATGCCCCCTCAATATAAAGAAAATAAACAAATAAATAATTTACTTCCCCTGTAATGGAGATAAAGATTAAAACAATAAATTATATTTTCAGCTCCATAACTATGTAAGAAATGTACACTTTAAATAGTTATTACTTATTTAACAAGGTAATTTGTAAAAAAAATACTAACAATAAAAATTAATTAAAAAAAGTGGTTGGAGGAAAAAAAATCATTTCAATACCTTTGCATTTGTTTTGTGAGGAACAACAATATTCCCGTGCTTTTTCAAGCAAATCTTTGAGCGAATTCTTTCCGGTTAACACAAATGCATTTAATTTCTCCTCCCATCTCATTTTTTTTTCACTGCTATGTCCCCTAAGACGCTCTGCGTCTGTGTTACGGGGTTGACGAGACGTGAGACGTGCGGATCCAGTCGCAAGGCTTTATTAGTAAACATGGTCAAGACAGGCAGGGTCAAATAACAGCAGACTGGTATGGCAGAGGCAAGACACAGAACAATCCGAAGGGCAGCGTGGGTCGACGATCAGCATACAGTATCCAGACAGGGCAAGGCAGAGAGAATAATCCAGGAACACGGGCAGGAATCAAGACACAGGAAAACTGACAATGAAAACAGGGAAACGCTTTGTAAGGTAGACTGGCTAACAATACTCGGCGGTGAACAAGAGCAAGGCCCAGGCTTAAATAGAGTGATGGTGATTGTGAAATGGTGATCAGGTGTGGGCGAAATAGTGAACAGCTGTGCAAGTCGTCAGTGCAATGGATTGTGGGAAATTGAGTCCAGTGTGCTGTGTAGTGTAAAAGTCCATGTGGTGAGCGGGTGACCTCTGGTGGTGAGTAAACTGAAGTGCATGGCCAGGATTCGTAACATAGCCCCCCCCCAAGGAGCGGCTTCTAGACGCTCCGATACAAATCAAGGAGGGCGGTGGAGCGGAGGCGGAACAGGGGGAGGGATGGAGGGCCAGATCCCTGCGGAGGTGCAGAGGCCGGGGATCGAGGAAACCAGGGCGGAGCCAGATGGTACAGGAGCCCACCAGGGCGGAGCAGGCGAGACCAGAGCCCACCAGGGCGGAGCAGAGGACCGCCACGGCGGAGCAGATGACCACCAGACCCGAGCATAAGACCACCACGGCGGGGCAGACAACCACCAGACCCGAGCAGAAGACCACCATGGCAGGGCAGAGGACCACCACAGGGAGGCAGACAGGGCAGGAACCCATGACAGAGACTGGGATCTGGGGAGAACAAGGACAGACAACACAGAGAGAGCAGGGACAGACAACACAGAGAGAGTCCTTGTTGCAGGGCAGGACGGGACCAGAGTGCACCTGGGCGAAGCAGGAGACCCCCAGAACCAGACAGCTGACCACCACCGCTGAACAGACAAAGCCGGAGCCCACCAGTGTGGCGTAGACTGGGTAGAGAATCTCCACGGTAGAGTGGACTGGCCAGGAAGCCAGGGCAGGATCAGGGATCTGGGGAGAGCAGAGACAGACACCACAGGGAGAACAGAAACAGACAACACAGAGAGAGTCCTCATGGTCTCAGGAGCTGGGACCGGGCAGGTCGAGAGCTCGTAAACGGTCTCTATGGCTGTGGCAGGACAGGAGGAGGATATGCAGACGGCCTCCATAGCCGTGACTGGGCAGGACAAGGATTCACAGGCGGCCTCCTTAGCTGTGACGGGACAGGGCGTGAGCTCACAGACGGCCTCTTTAGCCGTGACGGGACAGGGCGAGAGCTCACAGACGGCCTCTTCAGCCGTGACAGGAAAGGGCGTGTGCTCAAAGACGTCCTCCTTGGCCGTGACAGGACAGGGTGTGAGTTCACAGACGGCCTCCTTGGCCGTGACAGGACAGGGCGTGAGCTCACAGACGGCCTCCTTGGCCGTGACAGGACAGACAGTGAGTTCAGGGGCGGCCTTCATGACCATGACAGGGCAGACGGTGAGTTCAGAAACGGTCTCCATGGCCATGACAGGGCAGACAGTGAGTTCAGGAACGGCCTCCATGGCCGTGACAGGGCAGACAGTGAGTTCAGGAACGGTCTCCATGGCCGTGACAGGGCAGACAGTGAGTTCAGGAACGGCCTCCGTGGCCGTGACAGGGTAGACAGTGAGTTCGGGAATGGCCTCCATGACCGTGACGGGGCAGACAGTGAGTTCAGGAACGGTCTCCGTGTCCGTGACGGGGCAGACAGTGAGTTCAGGAACAGCCTCCGTGGCCGTGACAGGGCAGACCGTGAGTTCAGGAACGGCCTCCACGGCCGTGACAGGGCAGACTATGAGGTCAGGAACGGCCTCCGTGGCCGTGACATGAGAACTGGATTCTCGGGATTCGGGAGTAGGTGCCACCACTTCGGGAGGTTCTGCAGCGGAAGCCGCCACCTCTGGAGGCACTGGAGCAGACTCGTGAACAGGAGAGACCTCAGGAACAGACTCGTGGACAGGAGAGGCCTCAGGAGCACAGTGTGCAGCCCACACACTCAAAATGGCGACCGCCATAACGGGAAGCACTGAGGTCAGGGGAACAGTCTCTGTAACAGCCAGGGTTGAGGCCCTGGGAATGCCAGCTACTCGCAGCGACGTCAGTGGTGGGTCCATCACACAGGATATCAGAACTCGAAGGACTGACCTTGAATCTGTGGTAACAGCCTCTGGCAGTTCGGTGGAGGTGTGAAGAGACTCTGGCTGGAGCACTGAGACGTGGTGTGACTCTGGCTGGAGCACAGCGACGACGTGAGCAGACTCTGGCTTGACAGCGACGACGTGAGCAGACTCTGGCTTGACAGCGGAGACGTGAGCAGACTCTGGCTTGACAGCGGAGACGTGAGCAGACTCTGGCTTGACAGCGGAGACGTGAGCAGACTCTGGCTTGACAGCGGAGACGTCAGCAGACTCTGGCTTGACAGCGGAGACGTCAGCAGACTCTGGCTTGACAGCGGAGACGTCAGCAGACTCTGGCTTGACAGCGGAGACGTCAGCAGACTCTGGCTTGACAGCGGAGACGTGAGCAGACTCTGGCTTGACAGCGGAGACGTGAGCAGACTCTGGCTTGACAGCGGAGACGTGAGCAGACTCTGGCTTGACAGCGGAGACGTGAGCAGACTCTGGCTTGACAGCGGAGACGTGAGCAGACTCTGGCTTGACAGCGGAGACGTGAGCAGACTCTGGCTTGACAGCGGAGACGTGAGCAGACTCTGGCTTGACAGCGGAGACGTGAGCAGACTCTGGCTTGACAGCGGAGACGTGAGCAGACTCTGGCTTGACAGCGGAGACGTGAGCAGACTCTGGCTTGACAGCGGAGACGTGAAGGGGTGTTGTTGTTACTGCCATTTTGCGAGTGAGTGCGGTGTTGCGTTCCTCCGAAACACCCACAGTGAATGAAGAGCCCACACACAGCAAAGCATAGTCCATAAATTGACTGAGAGATGAACGGGGACCCTCGCGGATTAACTGTGACCGGAGCGGCTGATTAATGCCCTCACAAAAAAAGTCAATAAGTACATAGTCCGGCAGATCAGAAAAATGGGCGAGGTCTAAATACTCTTGTATATACTCCTCGAGCGGTCGCGAGCCCTGCTCGAGGGTTAATAATATACGTGCCATGTCCATACCTGGCCAATGTCCACTGGAAAAGCCGCTGGATCCTGGTGTGGCCGAGTATTCTGTTACGGGGTTGACGAGACGTGAGACGTGCGGATCCATTCACAAGGCTTTATTAGTAAACATGGTCAAGACAGAGTGATGGTGATTGTGAAATGGTGATCAGGTGTGGGCAAAATAGTGAACAGCTGTGCAAGTCGTCAGTGCAATGGATTGTGGGAAATTGAGTCCAGTGTGCTGTGTAGTGTAAAAGTCCATGTGGTGAGCGGGTGACCTCTGGTGGTGAGTAAACTGAAGTGCATGGCCAGGATTCGTAACAGTCTGTTCAAAATGTGGCCAAATTTTTTTCTTTCTCATGACAGTGTGAACAGCACAAAACACAGGGAATCGATATTTTCAATTCCGATTTGTGTCACTTCCATAATGTGGTACTAAATCCGATACAGTTCAGATGTTTTGCAATGCGACCGAAGTGTGAACAATCATATTGGAATTCATGCTTTTTTTGTGACTTTTGTCACTATAGATCAACATTCGTCATGATTCAGCGCTCATGGGAGACACTTAAAAGATTAAAGACCCAAAGTTATCAAGACAGTTGTGAAAGGTAATCAGTGGAAGTACAGTGATGTGACAGAACCCTTACTGACATGCCTCAGCTCAGAGATTTTGGGCATAAAGAACTCCCACACGTAATTATGACTTTGTGGACATTCATGGGTGTTTAACCAACGTGATCTCATGATAATTTGTATGTATTTTACGTAAAATGCAGTTCTATAAAAAGTACATTTACTTAAGTTTTTACAGGCACTAAAACGTAGAATACTGACGTATTTTCAGCATCTAAACGTGCAAAACTGACGTATTTACGACACCTAAAAATGAATCCTTATGAATATTGAAATCATTAATTTTATTATTGTTGTTGTTTTTAATAGTCATATCAATGACCTATGGCTGCCATTTTGAAGGGTCGTTCCAAACCGAAGTTATTATATTATTATACTATTATACTTATTATATTAACCTAGTGACCACTCGTTATTTGTATTAGTAAGCACTAAACACTCATATTCAGGTGTATGAATGTATCTCTGGTTTAATATCTTTTAGATGTCTCTTTCTTGATATCAAAATGATCTGCTCTTTATTTCTCAAACAATGATGTACACTGTGACCTCGTGAAATGCATCATACTATTCTTACGGTACTGTGGGAAGAATTGCACCGATTGAGCAGAACAGTCATAAAACATGCAAATGAGGTGTCAAGTGAGACAAAGAAACACTTTCCCGCTGAATCTATGTGCCTTGTCAAACTGACTAAAAATGGGTGTTACAGGGAAAAACTTCTCCCACACCCAAAAGGAGGGTTCTAATCTTTACATTCGGTGCCCTAGAGACACACATCACCGTGGAAACCTCGTGACTCCCCTTTCGGGGGGAGTCCAAGCTTCTGGCAGTTTTGAGTTCAGTAACTTTGGCAGTTTAACTTCGGACCAATCAACCCGTGGCTGGAATGACGAAGCTTTCACTTCTAAAGCAATTCATCAAGAATCTACGCATTATACATGCAGCAGGACACTTTACTCAGCATCAACAAACCAGTGCAAGTAACCGCTTGTTAACTATTTAGATGCGCTTCTAGGCTTCGACCCCTTTTGATTAAGGTGATGTAATTTTTTTGATGGTTCTAACAGGTTGTGTTTAGCTGATGTGTAAATCCTGCCATTATGCTCTCTCTTGTGCTCGAGCGCTCTCTCTCTCTCTCTCTCTCTCTCTCTCTCTCTCTCTCCATGCCTTCCTTGCGTTGGCAGCTATGTTTAATGTGTGTATGTTTGTGTTTAGTTCAATGTTACATGTTCCCCTGTAGTGTAGTTTAATAAACATCCATATGTATTCACACTCGGTTGTCTAAGTCTGCAGCTCACAGAAATGAGGTCACTTTAACGTTCCAGTTTTGTTACATGCTAATGAGCCATGTATTAGTAAGGAAATAATTTTTAAAATATTTTGAAGAATGTGCATAACCAAACAGCTGACAGTAGACATTGACTTCCATAGTATTTTTTTAAATTATGTTTCATACTATGGAAGCAAATGGCTACTATGAACTGTTTAGTTAAGCATTTTTCAAAATATCTTCTTTTGTGATCAAATGCATACAGGTTTGGAACAACATTAGGGTTAGTAAATAATGACAGAATTTCCATTTCTGGGTGAACTATCCCATTAACCAGGTAAAGCATAGTGCCACCTGGTGATCCAAAGTGATAACAATTTTTCCACACAGAGTTCTCTAGCTTTGATCATCAAAGTCAGTCATGTTTTTTGTCTGAAATATAGAATTTTGAAAAATACAGATTTTTCTTTTGCCACTCTTAATGTTGTTAAATTTTCAACTAAATCAAAAGTAAATCAAATGCACACAGATATTCTTCTAAATTAATTATTTTAATAAAACCAAGCATACGTGATTAATATTTTTGCATCTCTACATCACATATCATCTTATGGCTTTATCTACTTCATTTCTTAATTATGCTTATTCTGATGTTTTACCTTGAACTACATTTACATTAGGAGTGAATGTCGCATTTATAATTTCCAGTTATAAGGAATAGTAAAGAATAACATCACAACTTTCAGTAAATTTGGGAGGTTCTTAAGAGATATAGAACAGTTTATTTCAATAGTTGTAAAATCTTATTCATATTTTCTGATATTGTCCTCAGTATCATAGCAGATAATAACACGTATGGTAATAAGAGAAAGAAAATGTTTATTGAGATGCATAACATAACCTGATATAAAAAAAGACTGATATATTCATTCAAATGTCAAGGTGCTTGAGTCACTCAAGCCATAAATACAGGATGATATGAGAATTTTGAAGGCCTTCTGAAAGCGAGAGTAAAAAAATCCATAGATCAATGGGTTACAAGTGGAGTTTAAGTATCCGAACCAAACCAAAGCATCAAAAACATCGCCAGGAGTCACAAAATTAAGGAAAGAGTCAATGATAGTTGCAATAAAAATAGGCAGCCAGCAGAACAAAAAAACACCCATAACAATGGCCAGAATTTTAGCTGCTTTTCTCTCTCTGTGAGCAGAGCTTTGGCTCTTCAACCTTCCAGTCACTCTTTCTGACATAACCTTTGCATGTTTTCGTGCAACATAGAAGATTTTCATATACAGAGAACTCATGATCATCCCAGGGAAGAAAAATGTGAGAATCGGACATATAATTCCCCATTGTTTGTTAAAAAACAAAAAACAGCTTCCCACACAATAAACCTGTATAATGAACGACTCCAAACCAATTTTGTTTACACCTGAAAACACAACAGAAAAACTGTAGAGAAATGAAAACACCCATATGAAGGTAATAAATACAGTGACAGTATTGTTTGTGACCCTCATTCTGTATCTTAGAGGGTCACAAATGGCCCAGTACCTGTCAACAGATATTAAACTGAGATGCAGTATTGAGGAAATACAAAAGGTCATGTCTAAACTAGAATGAACTTTACACACAACATCTCCCAGATACCAGCAGCCTTCAACAGATCGCACCATGCTGTACGGCATGACCAAAGAGCCCAGCAGACAGTCACTGGCAGCCAGAGAGCGAACGATCAGATGAGTTGGAGACTGAAGCTGTTTGAAGTGACAGATGGAGATGATGATCAGCAGGTTCCCAAAAACTGTCATGAGGATCATCAGCACCATTAAAACATACATCGCCACTTTAACCACAGTAAGACGATGCAGTTTCGGACATGAGTTTGGCAGAAGTGGATAGCAAAGAAACATATTTTCTAAGTAAATAACAGTCTCATTTAAAGTCATCACATTTACCCTGGATGCTATAAAGATTTTCTTTGTAATTATAAAAAAGCTGGGAATTATAAAAATAAGTATTAAATTAATAAGTTCATGAATTACAGTTTGATAAAGACTAATATCCACAGAAAGATATACACAGTGTATATATAGTACATACACATCCAATGTAAGCCCATACATGGACTCAGAGCAGCTATTTTGTCCATATATACCCTAATATTCAGAGGAACCCACCCACACCTGTCGATATAACCCATGGTTACAAAAACAACAAACAAAATGAAATATTGGACAGTAGTCATTAAATGGGATATGTACTGATGAAAAAAACATGTGATCTTCATCTGTGAAGTGAAATATACATCTTTGAAGGCCCTTGGCCCTCTATAATTATTATTATTAGATAATTATGCAACCATTTAAAAAATGACTAGCAGCTAGGGAAGCACATACAATAAAATTCTGCCCGATACCAAATAAGAAAATAATTATTTATATATTACGGCCGAAAACCAATAAGTGCTCAGTATTGTTAGATTATTAATAATACCATTTTGTCTATTAAAAAAAATAATAGACATTTTTATAAATAAAACCTGTTGAATTTAGGCATCACAACATTATAACAAACAGTAAAAAAAAATGTGCATTCAATTTGAAAATTGTAAAGTTTCATTTAACTGTTTTTAAATTATTCGTGTTTTTAGTGTTAGATAACAGAAAAAGTTATCTAAACGTAAAATATGGGAATGCACTTCACACACCCCTGTTGAAATATTCAATCTAGAAGACCAAGACCCTTCAAACTTTCGGTCTGTCTTTAAATTGCTCAATTCAAGCTATATATCTACAATTATAGTAAATACAATTTCTGCACTGAGCTGAGCATTTCTTAACTTTTAGAAGAGGTTTTGTTTAATACTTATATGTTTAAAACCAGTTCCATATATTTTTGCACAGTAAATGTCTATCTGGGCCTCCACTGCAGGCTCTCAAATCCATAGCTGTCAGTCACACACACCTCATTAATGTCTTGGACCCATGAGGCTTGTTATCATGCTCCATTTTTCCAGAGTGACTCTCAAAGGAGTCTGACCGATCAAAGGTGTTAATACCAGCGCTCACCTGCTTAGCGGCGTGCATGAAGCTTATTAGCTGTATCCTAGCCATTATTATCACAACCAACCTGTTTACCCATAATGCCCTACAGAGCTTAACTTTTATCATTAGTGAGACAGGCAGGACAAACAAACTTTAACTTCCTTGTGCTTCAGTCTAATCACAACAAGACAGCAATAATAGGGTTTTAAATACATCAATAAAGCTTAAAGGAAAACGCCACCGTTTTTCCATATTCCAATTATGTTCTTCCCTCAACTTAGACGAGTTGATACGTCTCAGTGCGTGCACTCAATCGCTCTAGCGTGTGGCGCCACTATGCAAGCGTTTAGCTTAGCACCAGTCATTCCTTAGGATCCAAACAGGGATGAATTTAGATGCCACGAAACACTTCGATGTTCTCCCTATTTAAAGACGTTTTTGTGTCACCATACTTACTCGTGTAACTACTCATGTAACTGTCTTTAAATAGGGAAAACATGGAAGCGTTTGGTAGCTTCTAAATTCATCCCTGTTTGGATTATTATCATGATGGTACACATTCTTTTGTGTTATGAAGATGAACGAAGGTCTTGAACGTTTGGAAAGACATGAGGGTGAGTAATTAATGACAGAATTTTCATTTCAGGGTAAACTATCGCTTTAATGTCTTTCCTGCTTTGAAACATAATGGTTCCTTTTCTGAAAGGAGACGGTTTTATAATGTACATATTTTGATTACAATCTCTTATTGGCCTCATTAACCAAGTCGTCCATAAAACTGATAAAACAAGCCCACAAATTAATATAAGAACACATACAAGTACTTCATATTTAATGCAACTTTGAGCTGAGTTTTGGTTGCATTTGAATTAGTTTTTTTTGGATGCATTTGTACAGCTTTGACCAGCAGCTTAATTGTTTTGCAAAGCAATTGGTCTAACTAATTCAGAGTAAGGGTGGTATGCTATGTTTTTCCGAATTAGGCCTTGGTTACAGGTCTAACTGTTTTCTTCTGCTATTGTTTTGAAATATTTCCCCAGTTACTATAATCCTCACAGCCTTTCTGAACCAAGAATGCATGAACGCATAAATGAAAGGATTTAAGGTAGAACTGACATAGCCAAACCAAACAAGCTCATCAGCGTTGGGAGTGTTGTGTAGCAAAGAAAAGGATTAATTCCATGAAAACTCCAACCACGATAGCAATCATTATCTTAGCTTTCTGTGCCCGATGTTGCGCGCCTCCTGATGGATCAACTCTTCTCAGCTGGCTCCGCTGAAGACTTCGCTTGGTTTCAGGCAACCATGTAGATTCTAGAATAGATGCCAATAATGATGAGGCCAGGAATGTAGAAGGAAACAAGTGAAGAGATTACTGCTGGGCCGTGAGTAAAGAAGACATGGCACCCTCCCACACAACGTACATGTGTTTTGTAAAAGTCCTTGTCAGCATGAAGGTTAAGTTTAAAGTAGGTACTCATGTAATCGAATACAGCAGGGATCAACCAGCTGATAGAGATCATTAACAGCACCATTAGAAAACCAAAGCGATAATGATATGTTAATGGACTGCACACGGCACAAAAGCGCTCGGCAGACACACTCACAAGGTGGAAAATCGAAGAGGTGCTGAGAGTCATGTCAATGCATGTGTGTAACTTACATAAGAAATCCCCAAAGTACCAACAGCCCTGCATGGAACGGACAGCGCTCAACGGCATGACAAACAACCCGAGGAGAAAGTCACACAGGGCGAGAGACAAAATCAGCTGGTTTGTTGGTGTGTGGAGTTGCTTGAAATGTCCAATGGAGATGATGACCAGTAGTGGTCAACATCATGGTGATAAGCATAGGAACGTGGACACCATATGGTCGTACACACTTCCCAAAAACAACGATTATACTGCTATCCAACTTATTTCTAAATAAATTTGCAACCTTCTACTTGAAAAAGTGTAGCAGAATGTCATGCTGCCACAGAGAATTATGGGAAATGCAGTACATATGTCACCTCATGCCAGCAAAATAAGTTCTGTTTTTTCAGCAAACTGTTTTTCTGCCATGCTTTATGGCTATTCTTCAACAATACACAAAATGCGTAAGTGCTAAATTGTACAATCAACATGCACAATAAGAACCTAATTGTGAAAAATAACAATTAGCCTAATGATACTCTCTGACATGCCCCCCAAATCAAGGCATGAAGACAAAATCTAAGTCTGTGAATCTTCATTACATTATGGCTAGATACTTCACCAGTGGACAGTTTGCTCTGAAACACATCAAATGTGTTTTTCATTGGGTTCAAAAATTATTCACAGGACATTAACAACTCAAAACAAAAAAATATATATTTCAATCTGCAAGAAAGTCATGACAATGTTGATTGAATGGGGTCACAAGAAGACTAAAGTCTCAAAATGTGTTTTGCTTTGTGAAAAGGCTCTTAAAAACATAAAATGAACATGAAACATAAAACATAAAATAAAATATTTAAAATAAATTTCCATTTTATGCTTTAAGGGCCTTTTCACAATGCAAAAAAACATTATCTACCAGCAGGGACTAACTGGACAACCAGCCAAAACTGAACACTAAATACACATATTTTACTCTTAAACATCTTGAGACACGAAAGCCAATCAAGATTTCCTTGTAATCACATGACAACAAGAGGCCCTTTTTTATTGGCTCAGAAAAATGCACTCTCTGTGTGAAAGTATTCAAAAGGCTACAAAATACAGATATTCAATCATCTGCTGAGGACGCGGGAAGACTTTCTGCGGTAAGATTACAAAATCAAACCAAATACAACACTCACTTTTCAAATTCTAACCTCATGTAAACGTAAATGTTGTAGATATGTGATATGTACTGTAAATATGTAAATATTTGTTAAAGGTCTTTTTTTTATTGTCTCAGTGGGTCTTCGGTATTTTCTTTATATTATTTAGATTTTCCAACTAAAATATAAGAAAAAAGGACTAATCAAGCCATTTTCTCATTCTAGGTTTTAAAGTGCCTGTACGATGAATCCGAGTCAACCGTGGAAAGCAGAGTCTTTCGGCCTCTGTTTCGCATCCCTGAATGACTCCTGCATAAAGACAGTCTATTCTCCTGTCATACGTGCTCCTCTCTACCTGCTCTTTACTATCACCATCATACTGATAGTGTTTGGCAACTTGTGGGTTATCTGCACCATCTCCTCTTTCCAGCAGCTCCACACACCCACCAACTACCTGATCGTCTCAATGGCCGTATCCGACCTGCTCCTGGGCGGTTTTGTCATGCCTCCGAGCATGATACGCTCTTTGGAGACATGCTGGTACTTCGGAGACTTTTTCTGCAAGTTTCATTCTGGCACTGATTTTACACTGTGTAACGCATCTGTTTTGCACCTCACGTTCATCTCAATTGACCGTTATTATGCAGTTTGTCAACCACTCCAATATCACAGCAGAATGACCACACGTGTGAGCATATTCATGATCCTGGTCAGCTGGGGCTTCTCTGCCTTTTTTGGCTTTGGCATCATATTCTCAGAGCTGAAAATCGAAAGCAAAACAACCGAGGAGCTGCATATTGTTTGCAAGGGAGGGTGTTTAGCATTGCATGGAAGAGAAATCGGAGTGACCTATTCATTTGTGTTTTACTTCCTCCCTATGTTTATAATTGTGAGCATTTACAGCAGGATTTTTGTTATAGCTCTGAGACATGTTCGTGTTATTAATAACTACCCCACAAGCTCATCATCAGTTAGTAAAAAGGATCTAAAAGCCACTAAGACCCTTGCTGTTGTCATTGGA
The DNA here is from genome assembly GCF_936440315.1 of Barbus barbus. NCBI lineage: Eukaryota > Metazoa > Chordata > Actinopteri > Cypriniformes > Cyprinidae > Barbus > Barbus barbus. The sequence continues at coordinate 28,104,473 of NC_136742.1, forward strand.
GTGTTTATGTCTTGCTGGACGCCTTACTTCATGTGTAACATCATAGATCCTATTGTTAACCATACAATACCAGCACTATTATATGAGGTGCTAATGTGGGTGGCTTATTTAAACGCAGTATTTAACCCCTTGATTTATGCTTTCTTTTACAGCTGGTTCAGAGAAAAATCCAAAATGTTATATGAAAAACTATATAAATTGTGCTAGCGGGCCTATTATAAAATCTGTTGTGTCATTTCTTTTTTTTTTTCATTCTAAATGTCCTTATATTTCACTAACATTTTCTCTTCCATAAAAATTAATGTTTCAGTAGGTACTGTTAGGAAAAACCATGTCATATTCATTGCGTGTCAAGCTTTTGTTTATAAAGTTTTGAACCACATTATAATCATAATAATATGAATTATAATAAACTATAACACGTTTATATAATATTTAGAACATGTATGTGCTTTTTCACTGTTATAAAATGTTTCTGTTTCTGTAATGTTTTGATAATTGTGTGCTTTAATGATATAAATTTCCCACTGCCTTTCTTTGTACACATTTTTTTTCCTAAAGAGTCTAAGGAATTTAATACTTCTTGAGCATCAAACCTCTGTCATTAATGATGTGTGACAAGCAAATCAGACATGAAATACATAAAATAAAACATTCTGTGTGTTTTCATTCCTTGAAGATCAACAGAGGCCTTTTGATTCAGATACCCTCCCACTCCTATCCTATCATTCATTCTCATATGTTGGCTATAAACCGTTTGTGGTATATATGTGGCACTTTCCCTACATTTTCTTTGATAGCAGAGAAATTATACTGTATTACTATCATGAATAATCTTTGTAGTGCAAAAATCACAATATTACTATAAACTTTAAGTATAATCTAATAAATCAACTTAATGTTGCTGAGATGTCTGATATGAGATTACATATATGCTGAGGAAGATTTAATTCTGTTCTTTTTTGATGTATTAAAAACGTCTCGGGTTACTCGCGTAACCCGTGTTCTCTGAATAGGTAACGAGACGCTGCGTAAGCAAAGACACTTTAGGAACGCCCTCTGGGTGTGCTGATTGTCTGAAGCCCTTATAGAATCACGGCAATTCATTGGATGATGGCGCAGATGCCATCTTCGATGTTTTTATGTCGCCTCCTTATACTGGCAAACGTGCCATCTGTTCCTCAAATTTCTCTGCCGAAAAGGCCCCTGTCAGCAGCGTGAGGAGCTTGGCAGCAAACGCAGCGTCTCGTTCGCTGACATTCTCTTTCATGGGCTCACTCAACGCTGCGTAAGCTAAGACGCTTTGGGAACGATATACCAAACACGGCAAGTTAAAAACGCTGCCCTATCTGGCCCGTTTTTATGAACCAGACAGCGTACACAACTGGTTCAAGCAGATAAATTGTGGGAACCCGGAGCCGTGTCAAGATCCAAGTTATAGATCCTGATAAAAGTGTGCGGAGAGGAACATCCTGCCGCTACACAAATATCCTCTAGGGGGACCCCTATAAAAAGAGCTTGCGAGGAAGCCACGCTCCTAGTATAATGCGCCTGAACGCTGAGAGGAGAAGAAAGACCACGCACCTCATAAGCCAGCGAAATAGCATCCCTCACCCAGTGAGAAATTCTGTGCTTCGATGTGGGAAGCCCACGGTAGCCAGCATCAAAACATACCAACAACTGGGGAGATTTCCTCCAATGGCTGGAGCGGTCCACATATATTTTCAAAGCTCAGACAGGACAGAGCATGTGAAGCCTTTCATCCTCGCCTGAAGCAAAGGGAGGAGGATGAAAAGAGTGAAGTGCTACCACCTGAGAGCGAAACGATGCGGATAAAACCTTGGAAGCATAGCCAGGCCTAGGCCTTAAGGTCACCTTGACCAGACCCGGGTCGAAGTCCATACACATCTCGCTGACAGAGAGAGCTTGCAAGTCCCCACTCTTTTCAAAAGATGTTAGCGCCAACAAAAGAGTAACCTTGAGAGTCAGAATCCATTCTGGAGCTGACTCTAAGGGCTCAAATGGGGCTACCATTAGACCCTCAAGGACGACTGATAAGTCCCAAGAAGGAACTCCAGTGGGGCGTACTGGTCTCAGACGCCGGACACCACGCATAAACACTGAGACCATCCGATGTCTCCCGAGGGGAATCTCATCCAGCTCTCTCAGAGCGGAGATGGCCACAACATAAACCCTTAAGGTGGTAGCAGCTGCCCCTGCCGTAATTTTCTCTTGCAGGAACTCCAGCACTGGACCAACAGGATAGCTAACTGGGTCCACTTCGTGGGCTAAACACCAAGACTCAAAGACCTTCCATTTGGAAGAGTACAACTTCCTAGTGGAGGGGGCTCTGTCACTAGCGATAGGCTCCTGAACCTCAGCAGGAAGACCAGAAGTCAAAACCTGTGGCCCTGGATGGGCCATACCCACAGCTTCCAGATCTCGGATTGAGGGTGCCAGATCTTGCCCTGGAGCTGAGAGAGCAGGTCCTGCCTGATCGGAATCTCCCAAGGGGGCCAATACAGAAGAGGAATCAGCTCCGAGAACCACGTCTGGGATGGCCAGAACGGGGCTACGAGTAGGAGACGGACATCATTCTCCTTCACCCAGCACAGAAATGCCGGAATCAGCTTGATGGGTGGAAATGCGTACAGCCTCATATCCGGCCAAGGGTGAGTGAACGCATCTATTCCCAAAGGTGCCGGGGAACTCAGGGAGAACCAAAGTGGGCACTGGGACGACTCCTGCGACACAAAGAGGCAGTTCAGGCAGTTTTATGTGCCAGGAAAAGAACCTTACTAGGCGAGTGGCAGGTCCTGTGGAGCGGACCCCTGAAAGTTTCATCCACCAAAGGAACGGCCTCATGTGGAGAAACCCCATGGGCTGCACAGGGGAGGCTGTGGCCATGAGGCCTAAGATCCTGCGACAAGTGCTCACGGAGACATGATGGTTTAGCTTGAAGTGGGCCAAACATGTATTGAGGCTGGAAATCCGGGCAGGAGCCAGACGGGCCTGCATTTGAACGGAATCCAAGTGAACTCCCAAAAACACAGTTTGTTTAGAAGGGGAGAGAACACTCTTCTGTGTTCATTCTGAGGCCAAGAGCACGAATGTGGCAGAGGACGACATCCCTGTGACGGCTCACTAACTCCCTGGAGTGGGCCAGAATGAGCCAATCGTCCAGGTAGTTGAGTACACGAATGCCCTGGAGCCTCAAAGGGGCCAGAGCAGCATCCATGCACTTTGTGAACGTCCTAGAGGCCAAAGGGAAGAACCTTATATTGGTAAACCTTCCCTCCAAAAGCAAACTCATGAAAATTTCATTTCATGAAAATAAGCATCTTTCAGGTCGACAGTGACAAACCAGTCTCCCACTCGAATGTGAGACATAATAGTCTTCAAAGTCAACATCTTGAACTTCCCTTTGTAATGGGAGAGTTTCAGATGACGCAGGTCTAGAATAGGTCGTAGACCGCCGTCCCTCTTAGGCACAAGAAAATAGCGACTGAAAAAGCCTCGTTCCAGGTCTGACTGAGGGACTTCACTCTATTACCCCCTTGAGGAGGAGGGAGAAGAGTTCCTGCTGTAGCACAGAAGCTTTTGAGGTGCTGCTTACTACTGTCAGGTGAACCCCGTCGAAGCGGCGGGGATTACGGCCAAACTGAAGTGTGTAGCTGGACCGAAGTGTGGAAAACCCAAGGTGATACCCCTGGTAGACGCTCCCATTCGTGAAAGAAATGCGATAGAGGAAGCAGAGTGTTGTAGTCTAGAATACATACCTGTGTTGGGGTGTTGAGAAGGTCTGGAGAGGGCGACATTGTCCACCATGAAGGAAGGCAAGGCAAGGCAAGTTTATTTATATAGCACATTTCATACACGTGGTAATACATAGTGGTAATTCAAAGTGCTTTACATAAAAGAAAGTGAAATAGACATTAAAAATCAATAAAAACATGGAAATAAAAATAATAAAAACAAGGAATTTAAAAATTATATAGAAATTGATTTAAAATGAATTTAAAGAAAATAATTATACATAAAATTCATTGCAGTCAGTTCGAACAAATAGCACAGTGCTCATTCAAATGCACAGTTAAACAGATGAGTTTTGAGTCTTGATTTAAATGTGGCTAATGTTTTAGCACATCTGATCTCTTCTGGAAGCTGGTTCCAACTGCAGGCCGCATAATAGCTAAAAGCAGACTCCCCTTGTTTTGTGTGAACCCTTGTATTTCTAACTGACTCGATCCTAATGATCTGAGTGGTCTGTTCGGTTTATATTCAGTGAGCATATCAGCAATATATTTAGGTCATGGGCCATTGAGTGATTTATAAACAAGTAAAAGTACTTTAAAATCAATCCTAAATGTAACTGGAAGCCAGTGTAAGGACCTGAGGACTGGTGTGAACAGGTAGTAAGAGAAAGGAACAGGTAGTAGGAGGAGAAAAGCCTGACTGCCGACTGCCATGCTGAAAGAGATTGAAGATGGCCGTTTGCTGCACACCGAAACCTGCTGGGCGGATGTGACAGATTTGAGTGAGGAGAGTGTGTTAGAGGCGGGCAGAAACGTTGGAACGGTACTGGCCCTGCCTCGTGAGGTTTCTGGGAAAACTCTCCTCATCCTGACCCGAGAGTCAGGAGCGACTCGATGGAGCTGAAGTGGCAGGCCTGTCGGGCTGCTTCAGATCAATCCGCCTGCGAGGTCGCCGGTGGGGCAATGGTCGGCCGCGGGCTCCCCAGACCATGGTCGGAGGGGAATGAGCCGAGGCACTGCTCCTACTGGCGGTCTCTTTCCTGGGCAAGGAGCGCTCTTTAGACAAGGAAGAGGAGGGGGTGATAGAGTGCTCCCTCGCCCTCCTAGGCATAAACTGCCTGAGGGCAGCTGACTGAGACTTGGCGGACTGAAACTTCTCCACCACAGAGCTGACTGCCTCTCCAAATAGTCCAGTTTGAGAGATGGGGGCATCAAGGAGAAAAACTTTCTCCTTCTCACGAATCTCCGTGAGATTAAGCCATAGGTGGCGCTCTGCAGCTACCGAGCCCGCCATAGAGCGTCATACAGCACGAGCAATGTGCTTAGTGGCTCTCAGGGCCAAGTCCGTGGCTTTACGGAGCTCTTTGACTGCCTCTGGAGTCAGGCCGCCACCCTCATCCATCTCTTTGAGGACATCCACCTGGTAGGCTTGGAGGATGGCCATAGTGTGGAGGGCCATGCCTGCCTGACCAGCTGCAATGTAGGACTTCGCCATTATGGGCGGAAGTGGTCCTACATGGTTTGGTTGGAAGGAGGGGGCGGGACTTCCAACCATGAAGGCACCAAAGACGGCGAGAGGTGAGAGGCTAGCGTGTCCTCAATCACCGGAATGGCGGTATAGTCTTGCTCCACAGAACCCACTAGGTTGGTGAAGTCAGCGGCTGCTGCGTTAGTAAGATGGGATGAGAAAGGCTGTTTCCAGGATCTGGAGATCTCGCGATGCAGATCGCTGAAAAATGGTAGCTTACTCCGTTCAGGCCTTGAATTTGGGCCGCTAAGGAACCGCTTGTCGAGTTTAGACGACTGAGATTCGCGGGGCTCGTCGTGTCAATCAACGGAGAGCTTTTCAGTGGCGCGCGAAAGCACATCCACAAGCTCTGAGTAGGCCGCAGAAGGCTTCGCTTCCTGGCCGCTAGGCGGGAGAGCATCAACTAAAGCAGGCCCGAAATCCTCGGATGCTGCTGTGAATAACACATCATCTAGCCCGAAGGAAACAGCGTCACGTGCCTGAAGCGAGAACACAGCGGCTGGCAGCGACGATACTCCATGGCACCTCACCGCAAGGAGAACAGAGTTCCACTACAGCAGTCGCCGAAGTGCAAACGAAGAAATCCCAAGAGAAAACGATCGAAATTGGGCCAGAAAAATCGCAACAGAAGGGCTAATATGGCCGCTTCATGAAGGCAGAGAAATCTGAGGCGCGTTCACCAGTATAAGGAGGTGACATAAGAACGTCGAAGACGGCATCTGCACCATCAGCCAATGAATTGGCGTGATTCTATAAGAAGTACAGTAAGCTGTCGCTCAGTTGTGATGTCATTTCCAACATGACTAAAACTTTTGCCCCAATAATACTTAACAGGGTCAGTGAAGATCTTTAGATGAAATATGAGACATGTGATGTTTGAAGAAAAATCTTGGTAAATTTTAGATAAGTCTAGGTAAATGCAAATCGAAAAAATTTCCCACAAAAATTGCTAGTAAATTTCACAAATAATCACAGCAAAACGTTAAGTAACACATTGAATTAATCATGAATTTTGGAAGTATAAAGTCTGAAATAGTATTTACCTGTAAAACATTGATCTTTGTTTACAACTTGAAAAACTTTTTTACTGTGGAGAAAATAATTTTTTTCTGCGTCATTTCCAGTCAAGCTGTAAAGTGTGGAAAAGGAAAATTTCTGTGCATTCAGGATAAATGGAATGCTAGATATGAAACTGGCCTTTGTAAGACACGAAGTCAAAAATTTTGTTCTCAAAATGCCTTTTTAATCATCGTCATTTCAATCATACAATACAATACATCATTTGAAATATGGTGGAAATGTGATTTCAAATGTTAATATGGTCAAAAATGTCCAATGGCATGATGGGATCCTTTTTTCATGCTTTTATGGTGTTGATAAAGATGCTGCAAAACTCACTCACCAACCCATGTTAATGATTCTTGATATATGAAATATTAAAGCTAGATTATAGTTTCAATTCATAGATCATTGTTGAAAAACAGCCCTTTGCCTTTGAAGGAGTGGAATGATTGCTGATTTGTCTTTGAAAATGTTAATGTGTGTTAAGTATACATTCAGTCAGTCATTTACATTATTTAAATATTTCATTAGAATATGCTTAAAATCCCAATCAAATTTCTTTTTGATTCCTCCAGTGAAACTGTGACATTATACCTGAGTAATTTTTGACTCTACAGAAATCCTGTTGTGGAAATAACTGGTGGTTAGATTTTTGTCTCCATCTAAAAATGTTTGCGAGCTGAGGGACTTATTATACGTAATAAATATGTTTGCAATACGTCCTGCTGTTTATCGGCACATTCACACCTGTCCTCATTAAACTCCAAAAGAATCACACTTGACTCTGATTGATCCCTACAGGAGTGAAAACATTCACCTCAGAGCATCTGGAGTTGTATCATTCTGATTGTGCTAATTAGATAATACAGAATAATAAGGAGTGAAGTTTAGAAAAGTAATACAAACAAGATTAATGAAAATATGAATTTAAAAAAATCAATACAAACTAAAAATATAAGCCTTTAGTTCATATGGTGTAAATGTTGTATTTTTGTATAAAAAAAGGAGATTTGTGGGTTGAATTGGACATAATGGTCAAGGCAATATTTAGGCCTAGCTGTCACGAATCCGGTCCATGAACTTCTGTTCACTCACCACCAGAGGTCACCCGCTCACCAAATGGACTCTTGCACTACACCACTGTTGCACTATACCATTGGACTACAAATCCCATCATCCATTGCACTGACGACACACAGCTGTCACCAATCTCACATTGCTCTGATTACACAGCTGATCACACAATCACACACGCTTTATAAGCCTTGGACTTTCTCTCTGTCATTGCCGAGTATTGTATAGCGTTTATCACTCTCCTAGCGATAGCTACGCTACGGAGCCCATTTAGTTTTGCCTTGCCTTGCCTTGCCTTGCCTTGCCTTGCCTTGCCTTGCCTTGCCTTGCCTTGCCTTGCCTTGCCTTGCCTTGCCTTGCCTTGCCTTGCCTGGCTTTGACAGGATGCACCTGTCGCCCTTTTATACCCGTATGTACGGGGCGTGGCTCAGGTATGCAAAATCCACTAGCCAATTTTCATTGGCGTTTTCTCTCAAGTCAGAGATGTTTGGGGCTTCCAAGTAAATCCCCTATGTCGTCACGACATAACTCGTAGTGACCGACAGATAGGGAACTCAGTGAGGCAAACCAGCATGAAAATGAGTATGTGTTTAAAAGTTCTCGATGATCTAAATGCAAAGCAGCAAAAACTCTCGGTGTGGTCGTGGGTGCTTTTATTATTTGCTGGCTGCCTTTTTTTATTAATTCTTTGATTGACCCTTACATCAATTTTTCCACCCCACTTGCTCTTTTTGAAGTGTTTGTCTGGAGTATGAATGTAATCTTGGCTTGGACACACTTCTTTTGTCACATACTGTTTTTTGGGTAACACTGTTCCATCATTAATGAATTACACAAGAACACATGAGGAACGCAATATTAGCACTCTAGTAACTACTAGTATCTAACAAGAAACTCTGATTAATGATTTAGTAAGTAATAATGCTTGGTTAAATGTGCATAATATGAATAATGCATAATGTATAATTAATTCTAAAGTGAAGGTCATGGTATCCCACTAGTAATGACTCAAGTATTACCAACTTCTTCAGAAGGAATTACTAATTATTTGAATCAGTATTCTAAAGTGAAGATTGTGATAACTCTCTAGTAATTACTGAAGTCATTGCAAACTTTTGAGGTTTTTGTTCACTCTAAAAAATGCTGGGTTAAAAATAACCCAGTGCTGGGTAAATATTGGACAGAACACATGCTGGGTTGTTTTCAACCAACAGTTGGGTTCAATGTTTAACCCAACCTTCTGGGCAGTAACCCAACCGCTGGGTTCGTCCATATTGTATTTAACCCAGCATTTTTTAGAGTGTAAGGTTCTGGCAAAGTCTCTTTATGACAAGTCACATCAAACCGTGCAAATTGTTATTATTGTTATGCTTTATTCTCAAATTATTAATTTTAACAACATCAGCATTGCATGACTGTGAGTATAGTGTGTATTAACATGTAGATTTCAATTTCTGTACAGTCTAATCTAATTGTCATGCCATTCGAATTTCTTATTAAGAAATTATTTGAACCCAAAAAGCAAATTATACTCCCTTCGAACTTGTCTTCTTTAAAATACAAATCTTGTGGTGTCCCAGGCTATCCGTAATTAGAAGAAGCACATTTAAAACTGGAATATAATTTAATTTAATTCACGTGTTTCATAATCACATAATCCTTTCTGGATTACAATCCGCCATCAAAGTTATAGGCCCTACGTTTAATTATTCTAGCTGCTGTGAGAAAAGGCTAGAAACGATGCACCACCTGCAGGATCTTCACATGCCATAGCCTAGTAGCCGGGACAACTTCTTTATGTTTACATGACGTAATGACGCAGTGCCATGCTCGAATTTCCCGTTAAAATCTACCCGTACCACTCAAATGGTTTTATTATACTAATTATTATACTTTTATATACTAGAAAGTGGGCCAATTTAATCCCAAGGAGTATTGAAATAGCACACTCTCAAGTATACTACTAGTACACTGATATTTGTATACTTACTACATAAAGTATACTTAAAAATATACTTGATCTTTACTTAAGTATACTTAATATTATAAACTTGAAGTATACTTCTTTTTGATAAGGGAAGGCGATAGTTTTGAACACTGTTATGTACTTGCTCAAATATTGATTTTGGATCATTTTTAACCAAAAAACGTTACGGACTGCAGCTTTAACTTAGCATGTTTCTTACATATTTGCAAACATATTATGGTATTTTTATGCTTTAGTAGAGACAAAAACTTACATACAGTACAGTACAGTAAAATCGGCCTTATAATCGTCTAGTGTGCAGCCAGCATTAGAGAGATAAAGAAATATGAGGAAATGAGAAAGTACCCTGTGTTTATATATTCACACAAACACAATCTGTAAAATATTAGGAGAAGATCGAATGTGTATGAGTAGAGTATATTAGATCTATTCATTAGGTCTTAAAGTGACAGCAGCATAATATATCTGCTGCAGTCTTTGCCATTTAAAGTATATAAAACAACAAAAGAAAAAGAGAAAATCACTCACTGCTCTTTACCGAATAACTTTTGTAGCCTATTCAATGCAAACTGTTTTTTATTTTAATATTTGATGTCTTGATTGGACTTCTGAAGCATTTCTTGAATATTAGGCCTACCAGAACAACTTAAAGCACTATTTAACTTGTCTTTGTTGTATTGTGTTTATTTGTCCTATTGCTCATAATTAGCTTGTTTTCTTACTGATTGTTTACATGAGTAAGGTAGAATGGGGGATAACATGCTCATTAACAAAATTAAACTCTTGTCAACATCCGTAAATGCTGTTTATGACTGTAGCTGATCTAATTCTCAGCCACATATAAGCAAACTGGCAGTGAGGTTCTGCTTAAGGATTCTGGATCTGCAGTCGAATCGCCTTGAGCTTTAAAGCAGTGAAGACTTTCTCCATGGAATTTCTTGAACATCACTGCCTTCTCCACTGGAATACAAGCTGTTCACTTGACTTTCATAAGAATTATGTCAATGTATTCTTGTTCTTGTACATATCTGCAATCTCTGTGCTGACGGTGTGTGGAAATATACTTGTCATCATCTCTATTACAGTTTTCAAGCAGCTTCACACACCGGCCAACCTCCTCATCCTCTCACTGGCCCTATCTGACTTCTTGGTAGGAATATGTGTGATGCCGGTTGAAAGCATTAGAAGCATTAACTCCTGTTTTTATATGGGAAAGTCACACTGTCAAATCTTTCGTATTATAATGTCTGTTCTTGGGTCTGCATCCCTCTTCAATATCATGCTTGTAGCTATTGATATTTTTGCTGTATGTGAGCCACTCATGTATATGTCTGACAATTAGAAAAACACTGATGTGCATAAGTTTAAGATGGTCTGTGTCCATATGTTATAATCTAGTACCACTGGATTTGGGAAATTCAAACCTGACAGGAAAAATTGTCTTCTGTCTAAGGGAATGTGCAGTGGTTGTCAGCAACGCCTGGGGTCCAGCCGACTTGATAGTTAGTTTCATTGCTCCGTGTATAATAATGTTAATTTCGTATGTAAGAATTCTCACTGTGGCCTTGAGACAAGCTAAAGCCATTTCCAACACTTCAAAGAAAAGGGCATCACAGGAAAATACAGAAATCAGAAGTGAAAGCAACAAAAACATTGAGCATAATTGTCTTTGTGTATTTCATTTGCTGGGTTCCCTGGTATATAAGTATGCTTAATATGAAACAATTTCAGAAGTCATCTGTGATCCTCTCTGCTTTACTCTGTTTGTTTCATGCATCAATCCCTTTGCAATATCTTACCCTGGGTTCAAAAGGTCAGTGAAGCTTGTGGATACCCTAAAAATACTGCAGACAGCCACTAACCAGATTAAATTATTTCCTGAAGACTATTAATATGGAAATGCATGTATGTGTTACAAAAATTATATTTGCATTGGTGATCTGTGGCCTTGTGTCCAATAAAGATAACCCATGCGTGATTCATATTAATATCTACTTTATTTCTAACTAGACTGCAGTGAAACAAACTCAAGAACAAGATATGGTTTCTTTTTTAGCTGAGGTAAGCCTTATATTTTGAAACAGCCATCAAATATTTGCGAATGAAGATACCTGTAAACCAAAGCCCTTGTTTATGAACTAACGCGGAAGAGTGAAGCGAAATCACGTGACAGGCGTCAAGAAATCAGCTGGAGACTCGGAGTTTCACTCGGGAAATCCAGGTAAACTAAACAAGTCATTTACAAATCAAAGTAAAAGACGTGCCATTGTACTCAGTGAAAGTACATAGACTTAATTAAGAAGGACTTTACAGAAGAAGTCAGTGCGTCGCTGATTCTGATCTTCATTCAGTGTGAACTGTCTTTGACAGCGCGTGATCTAAACATGTGTTTGAAACAGTCCCACACGCTCATTCATATTTGTCAAAATGAAGACTGTCTGATTTTATAAATGAATGTGTTTGTGAGTTCGGGCGCTGTGATTTCCGCATTCTTTCGTTTTGCAGGTGCAGTACACTAAACTAGTCAGATGAACAAGGTCTAATAGCCTGATAACATTTGAACAGCACTAAGTTTGCTGTTTTCGTATCATTACTGAACTATTAAGAGATATTTAAAGCGAAGAACGTAGTCACACTATATGGGGCAAGTTGTCACAATGTGAAAGGCACATTATAGGCTATTTACCATTATACTGTTCTGGACTGTAAATAGTATACAACACATGACAGCTGGCCCAGACATGACATTTATGAAAATATATGAGAGAAATAATAATAATAATAACATATTCTGTTTAATCTACATTTATTTATACTTATAAAGTCCATGCTTGTCTGAATATAGCACCTTAATATATTGATTGCCTGAAAGTGAGTGGAGGAATGAATGCACAAAAATATTTTAAGTGTTACAGTATTTGAATTTAAGACAAACTAAGTGTTTATAAGCAATACAAAAAAAATTGAAAGGATATATTAATGTTTTGTATCATATATAAACATATTTACCCTGTAAATTTGATTTAACGTAATCTTTCTAGGTTTGGTGATTCATTCTGTAAAGATCTGCATCATGTCTGGATCAGGCGGAGGTGATGCAAATGTGCTGGCGCAGACTATAAGTTCAAATATCCAGAGAATAACATTGCTAAGTGAGTAGTTTTACTACATCCATCCTTATGTATGTGATGTGAAGACTGTTGAACATAAATGTTGAACCAGCATGCGTTTTATATATCTATAATATATTATAAAACCTTCCATTTTGGTTAAAATTAACAAAGGTCGCTCAGTTCTTGAACCAAATGTTGTCCGTATTTCTGTTACTCATTGTAATGAGAAAAAACACATCTACAAACCACAACATGCAAAAGTGTGTAGGTGAATTTATTATGGAAATGAATGGAAACCATAATGTGTACTTTTACATAAACCAATGTCACAGGAGGTGTGTTTGTCATTGTCTTTGTTTTTACCAGCTAATGAAATCCAGCAGATGATGAGACATTTTGGAACAGCACAAGACACGACTGACCTGCGACAGTCATTGTGAGTTGAATACAAGCAGCTAGTTCAGTTCCCTTTAATTGACCACACAATCCAATTATATTTGTTTGTATTTGTCAAAATATACAGACAGGAGAAACAGCAGAGGGTCAATCAGCTTGCTAAAGTGACAGACAAATGCATGAAAGATTTCAATGCTTTACCTGTGACCACAGAACAGGTACAGCTTTCTCACTGTCCCACATATTTTGAAGAATATTTTGATTGTTTACTATCCTTTTAACAGTCCTGCTCAGATATGACGTTCCTCTTTTCTCACACAGCGGCAAAGAAAAATCCAGCGAGAACGTCTCATCTCTGAATTCTCCAACGCGCTAGCCGTTTTTCAGAAAGCTCAGCGAGAGGTAGCAAAGAAGGAGACGGAGTTTGTGGCGCGTGTCCGAGCGAGCTCGAGACTTTCAGTAAGTTTCATCTGTTTCACACTAGGGCTGAAAGAATTACATAAATGAATTAATATCTACCCAGCTGAAGGTTGAAATTAAGATAATTTATAGAGACACTAATAACAAACATTAAAGTGCTGGTTTCTATACAGTATTTCATCTTTTTGTTAGTTATACAGCATTATTTTAGTACCATTTATTTACTATTATTGTTTTTATTCATTTACTGAATTCATTTTTATTGTTTGTAATTTAATTTTACATAAAGTTTTTAATTCTGTTGTGCTTTGCAATTTTAATTTGTTTACATATATCTATGTAGTTTCTATTCATTTTTATTTATTAGCATTAGTTTTAGTTTGAAAAGGAGAAATGTTGTCATGGCAACCAGCTGAAATAAAATAAGTGTAACCATTTTTATGGTTTTAGTTAGACATAATATCCCTGGTTATATACACTACTTAAAAGCCCCATATGACTCCGGATAGGATGCATTGAATGTTAGTTTAAAAAGATGATTGTGAATCACTGTTTTGTTGCATTACCGTTTTATACTGCAGATAATAGTTTGCTCAAAGTATAATGGTGTTTTTTGTGAGTAATAAAAGGGAGTAGGTGCATGTTGGCACTATATTACGGTTTTCTACACTGTAAAAAAATTTGAGCCAACTTAATATTTTAAGGCAACAAACTTCAGCAGATTTTTTAGTTTTCTCAACTTGTTGTTTTAAGTTTATACAACAAAAAGTTGAGAACTTTTTTTTTTTACAGTGTATATGTTTTCCTCACAGTCTTCTATCTGTTCATAGGTTGGTGATAGAGATGATGGGTTTGGAGGATTTTCATCACCCTTTCAAAGGTTAGACACTTTTAACTTTTAAGTGCTTTTCCACCACCTCTGCTTGTCACATTTATACATTTTTAAAAAAATGTGTTTTCAGTGAGGTTCATGCTCAAACTCAGAGCTATGATGAAGCCATCACAGAGGAAGATCTGCAGCTCATTCAGGAGAGAGAATCAGCAATCAGACGGCTGGAGGTGAGACGCATTCAAGCACAGAAACAGCAAAAGCTCGTTTACAAGTGACAAGTATTGTGCTAATGTAATGCTTTTTGAATGGTTGTTTTTTGCTGTGCAAAACATTTAGAGATGTGTAAAACATACCCTCTTGTTTTTCAGTCGGACATCACAGACATTAATGAAATCTTCAGAGATCTGGGCATGATGGTGTATGAACAGGGAGACATGATTGGTAAGATCAGATAGATATAACTAGGTTTTTACACTTTCTTAATAAAACTGAGCAGCAACCAGGCAGAACTCTCTGTGAGGTTGTTTGGGAAGTTGCCAGATGCTCGAAACTTGTTACCGAAATCAAAACAGTTAATTTCTGAAATCTCTGATATTAGGCCTGTATCGCTTATAATGAGTCCAATATATAAACAGCTTCAAAATGACTCGGTTCAGTTCACACAAGAGTTCAGAAAAAAGCATTCGTATCATTAAACAACCCAAACATAGGTGTCAGACCAACTTGGCTTGCGCCAGAATGTGCTCATGTGTCATTTCATTGTTGAAAAGTAAACACGTGGAGGCTGTCCTGTGACTACTGAGCCAAAATCTTGTGGACAGTAAACAAATCTCTGCCTCCGTCAGGGTTAATGCTATTTGTCTGTCTCTGTATGAACAGAAGCTTCCTACAATTTAAGGAAATTGTCATTGAGCAACAAATTTTTCCTTTATTTAACTTTTTTCCTCTAAAAATAAAAATGATAGAAAATAAATATATCTGTGTGGTTTCGTTTAGACGTGGTTCTGAGGGAGTGTCTGTATAGTGATGAAACTCTCAGACAGGAAAGTACAATTAAAGGTGTTAAAATGGAGAAGCAGATGCTGATAATGAAGGCCTGCGAGGATTCACACAAACCGGCTCAGTGGGACTGTTTGTTCAAGCATTAAACTTTTAATGATAAGACGTGAGCTATTAGTAAGCACACATTGTGTTGTTTACATATGTGATATTTCATCAAAATTACAAGAGTTTGCATCAATGGCTGTGCTGTCCACCAAATATTTGGCATGCATACCTGAATGAATGATGAAATAAAGGATTTTAAATGAAGTTCTGAAAAAAAATATTATTATTATCCAAGGGGACAATGCATTATCCATGTTTTAAACAATGAATAATAACCTTTTGATGATAGAGTCAGAATATTTGGTTAGTTGTCAGTGCAAAACTGACAATTCAGTGTTTAACTGTTAAAGTCTTACCTCTGTTTATCTCCATCCCATCTTGCAGACAGTATAGAGGCCAATGTATCAAATGCAGAGATGAATGTGCAGTCGGCCACACAACAACTGACCAGAGCAGCAAGTTACCAGGTACAGCTTAATTTTACTAATGACCCATCATTCACTCATCCTTACATCATTTCAAACCCATATTATCTTATTCCTGCTGTGGAACACACAACAAGAAATTTAGCCTAATGAAAGTAGATGGAGACGGACACTATCAAGCACCAAAAGAATGAAAGAGCACCGTAAACATAGCCCATATGACTTGTGCACTATAGTCCAAGTGCTCTTTAGTCATATGCTAACTTTGTGTGAGAAATGGATGCAAATTTAAGTTGCAATTTGCCTGTAAGCTTCCCTTGCACTGGCATGTTTGAGTTGGTGTACGGCCTACTTTTATGAGGGTTTATTATATTATATTACAGCTCAAGTAAATTTGCATTAAGTTTTTAACGTTATATTGCTATTAAATGAAATATATAATAATTAATTAAATGTACTATTTTATTAACATGCTAAATTGACAACCCTTATTATTTTTAATATTATGCTAGTGACTCATTTCTTCTTTTCACTGTAGACGTCATTCCGCAAGAAGATTTTCATCCTGATCGCTGTTCTGATTGTGGTGGCTGTCATCATTGGTTTGATTATCTATGCTTCTGTCAAAAATTGAGCTGACCATTTGATATCCCACAGCATTTGTACTGGCATGTTTATAATGAGTTATGGAGGTTCGACACCAAGTGAAGCTGTCTTAAGTTGCTTTCTAAATACAGTTAAGATATTGCCACTAACAGAATATATAACACAAGTTAAGCTCTATGGACGGCATGTTTGGTGTGTGGTTCATTTCCACAGAAACTTATTTTAACTCCATTTGTTAAAAAATGCATTGGGTTAAATATCCCACAGAGACTGTACATAGAGCTTAACTTGTGTTTAAAATTGTTTTGAAAATGGCACAAATTAATGTTTTTATCTCTGACAGTCAGTATGAAGCTGCTGCTATAAAGGTGGATAAGTGCACTTCACTTTTAAACTGCTCTCAAACACTGTATTTGAGTAATAAATAAATTTGAAAACACTACCAGTCAAACATTAGTCTAGTCATAATAAATCTAATTTAGTCTAAATAAATAATTAGTATGACTAAAAATTTGATTGGTAGTGTATTTTCAGGTTCATTCAGTTCTATCTATCTATCTATCTATCTATCTATCTATCTATCTATCTATCTATCTATCTATCTATCTATCTATCTATCCATAGATAGGGGTGGCACGGTTCGCGGAAAAAAACCGAACCGCACGGTTCTCCACACACGGTTCGGCACGCGCTAGGACCGCGGTTCAACTTAATTCTGACAACGCATGTGGTTTGTTATAAATAACAAGTAAAACAAATAGGGTTCGGCTAATGTATGTTTCTATTAATGGATGCGCATTCTGGCCTCCCAGTACATTACAACAACAGCGATGAGAAAGAAAAAAAAAAATAAGTGGACAAATCATTCACTCGTTCAATGCGAGTGCCGTATGCTGGAATATGAGCATTTATTCCGTCATCACCCGGGTGCTGATAGCGCGCGCACACAGGTGAGACCTGAACAGCACACGTTGATATCGGTGTTTAAACTAAAGTCATGTAAGCTCTGCCAGTTCAAACATTTAAGAGCCAGAGGACGCGAGCTCGCGCGCGCAGTGAGAAGATTTGTGCGTGCGCTCATCAGAAGCGTGCAAACCTGCGCTTCAGAACGCGGGCAAATATGAAGCTCTCTCTGAAATTGTGTTTGAATGGATAAATTCACACAAAATTCTGTCAAAATGCCCGTCTTGGTAAGTATCCTATAGCAGACATAGCCGACTGGGCGTACAGTATCAGTGCTTTCTCTTAAAGTGACAGCACTTTCTTAATATTAAATAAACAGCAACAACAAATAAATCACTCACTGCTCTTGATTGAATCGCTTTTGTAACTTTAATAAAGAGTAATCTTTAATTTATACAGTCAAATATGCAATGTTCTTTTACCTTTGATTACTTTATTCAATTTATAAAAAAAAAAAAACTGAAAATCACTGATTATTTTATTTGTATCTTTACACTATTGTATTTTTATTTGTGCTGTTGCTTGTAGTTAGATAGATTATTCTTATGTTCTTTATTGTTATTTGACAGTATAGTGTTTCCCTAAACATGCCGAACCGTACCGAAATCTTATCGAACCGTGACCCCCGAACCGAGGTACGTACCGAACCGTGACATCTGTGTACCGTGCCACCCCTACTATACACACATAGATTGTCAATCAAAACCTCATGTGCTGAGTGTGTGTGTGTGTGTGTGTGTGTGTACGTGTTTAGCTATACTTGTGAGGACCAGATGTCCCCACAAGGATAGTAAAGCCTGAGATTTTTGACTTTGTGAGGACATTTGGCCGGTCCTCACAAGGAAAATAAATTATTAAAAATACTAAATGAAGTTTATCTTAAAATGTAAAAATGCACAAAGTCTCCTGTGAGGGCTAAGTTTAGGTGTAGGGTAGGTGTAGGGCAATAGCACATACAGTTTGTTCAGTATAAAAACCATTACGCCTATGAGAGTCCTCTCAAATATAGCAAAACCAACATGTGTGTGTGTGTGTGTGTGTAGATAGATAGAATTTATTTTTTTATTTTTAAATAAGTGGGATAATGTGTGAATCCAAAGCACAAAACAACAACAGTGGAAATGTTATGGATAAAAATGTCTGTGCAGATTTATTATATGACCCTGCAAAGTTTCTCATATCTCAGAAAATGTAAAGCACTGCTGATTGATGCACTTTGTGTTCCCCGATTCCTTTTAATCGTGTTCGTTATATGAGCCACGTATCCAGTCTCCCTGTGCCAAAATCATCTTTATAAAATTATGCTGAAATAGATGCTACAGTTTCAACAAACCAGCAATGTCACTAAATATTTGTCTGTGTGTATGATATTGCTGTATATAAATGTTGTATGACCTGAAATGAGTACAGTTAATCATTAAAGGGAACTAAATCAGGTTGTTGATGGGGAAATAACCACTAGATGGAGACAATGTCAAATGTGGAGTTGCATTTTAAGCTCAAATGGCAGTCAGTTCACCTTTGACCTGCTCAGACACAGGGCTGAAAATGAGTAACACATGCAGAATGTTTGCTAAAGGGCTGCCTAATTAATTTATTATGTGGGCAATAATTTATCTTTTTTTCATGATTTACTGCAGATATAAATTGAAAATTATGTAAATAATGTTGAATCACCATTGAATCACCAACTGAAATGCTGCTATGGAGATAAATGAAGAAAAATATAGTTGTATGTGTGGTTAATCCAGAGGCGTTTGTTATTTTGAACTTGGGCGTGAGAGAAACTCAATTTGGTGTCCATTCTGAATCTGAGTAAAGATTAATATTCAAAAAAAGACAATATATGTTGTCAACTTGTTAGCAATAATTGATTCTGGTCAATCAGACTCATTAATTATTTAATTTTCTATATATCTGTGCCAGTTTATTGTCTTTTATATAATTCTTCTCAAACTGCTTTGGATAAAAGTGCCAGGTTTAGTAACCCAAATCTGACAAATATCTGATGACAATTGTGCATTGAGTTTGAAATTTAGTATATAATGATGAAAGAATGAAAAAAAAGTGATAGTGATTATGTGAAGATGTATTTTACATGAACTCCCAGCAGAACCATATTATTAAACATTTATTGTCAGGGGGAGGAGACATTTATGTATTTAAAAAAATCAGCAACACATATTTTTTGCCAAAGTTGGTGTCATCCTGCTCACTGGGAACAATGCAAGCTCTTTACACTGAGGACCGAATGAGACTGGACTCACTCTGCTGGAAATACAAATATTAGATTCAAATTGATTGTTACTTTGTTCTATACAATACAAGAAGAAAGACTTGATGCCTCTCCAGAGTGCTTCACACATCATGAATCTAACAGCAGTGAGCCAACGTGACCAGGAATAAAGCAAGTATTTGCTTTATAGACCCTTTATAGACCAAACCTGAAAAAATGGCACCATCTGGTAAAAAGTTGTAAAAAAATTAATTTTGAAGCCTTGCCAACAGAGTGAAAGCCTATTAACAAAAATGGCATCATTTTACAGTTAAACGGCACTGCGATTAAAAATAGCCGTTTTAATGGGTTTCAATGGGGACATTTTTGTCCTTAAGGTCCTGAGAGTATTTTTTGTATGGAGGGTAAAATTGATTTTTTGAAGGAAATGAGGGTGAAATATTAAAATTCCAATAAAAATAAACACCTGAGACAAAATTTATGCAGTTGGAATTAACACAGGCACACTTATAACAAAAGACAAAACTGAAATGGACAAAAATGTCCATAAGGTCGCACAAGGGTTAAAGTGCACCTTTTTTGTTGGAATTTTCAGTGTGAACGCACTACTCACACTATTTATCCTACAAAACATCATAGAATAGTGAATTTATACGCGACTTGGGATGCACCTATTGCTTATTAATTGGAGAAAGTGCAACGCGCAATATGGTGGATTAGTCCCACCTTCTACATAAGGCTGATGATACACTGGGCAGTTGCCCGTGTATCACAAGTTGCCCGTCAAAATGGCTCAAAAAGGTGCCCTGAGCATAGAAGAGCCAATAGCTGATTGGTAAAGTCATTGTGTCACTGCAGCCATAGACATATATAAACGCCCTATTTCTTTGCATGATTGTGGCATCTTTCGAATATTCAGTGATTATTATGGTGAATGACGTAAAGTTTACCGCTGCAATATGGTGGACGCTTACGTATAGCGGCTCATAGAAACAGTCGCTAATGAGGCATCTACGTATATATATGTATATATACATCTACGACTGCAGCTGCCATTAGAAGTTCCGGTTGCTATAGAAACAGTCAGTGTTCTGGGCCAGTGTTGCCAATTTGGGGATTTTGTCGCCAAATTTAGCTACTTTCTCATTGGGATGCAGTATTTTGCACTTACTTTTTAGTAATAGTAATGTTTGTGAGTGTGTTGACTGAAATAAGTTTGTATGAATAAAGGTTTTGTTTTTGGAGAATCATAATATATCTGTTGTATTTGAGCAGGACAGTGATGCCCAACGTTATTTGTGTTTTGTGTCTTTACATCATTTCCATCATGTTTAATGTGCTTGCTGATCACAGGAAGAATTTACTGATTCAAATGTGTCGTGTAGAGTTAAAAGTAGGCCTAAGCATTTCCTAATTTCACTTCAGATTTTTTTGTTATATGTGTGTGTGTGTGTGTGTGTGTGTACTTTCCTTTACCTTTACCAAATTTACCTGTATTTACTTTCTTTTCATATTTGGTGACTTTTTGTGAAAAATGGAGACTTTTGAGGGTGGTTCTAGAGATTTTCTGAGGGAGGGGTTTGGCAACACTGTTCTGGGCGAGCTTAGACGCATTGCCTATCTGAGCATAAGAAACAGCATTTGTGAGAATGTCATTGTTGTCAGATTTCATTGGTGATTTCAAATATGGAATGTAATTGTAAGCATGGTGAAAATCTTTGATGAATTTGATGTTTCTCCATTCAAATAGATTGGAGTTGTACTTAAATGACTGAAATAGCTGCCCAAGAGGCGTTTCAAAGATGGCCGCTGAATGAAATTACTTGCCTTGAAAGGACTTTGAAAAAATACATCGAAACTATCTCCATGTTTCTCTCAGTAAGATCTTTGAGTGAAGAAAGGCAGGTCATTTTCAAAACCCAATAAACTGTCATTTGTTGGTTGTACATTTAGGCTGCATTTTGCATGTTTTTTTTTTTATTAAAAATAATTTTCTTTTGTAGAATCTCATAGTTATTAAATTTCTAAACCTATCTGTTTAATTTTTTTTATTGGTTTAACAAATTTCTAGATTCTAGGGTCACCGAGTAGGCCTATGTCATTTTTGTGTCTCTGTGATCTAAATTTTATAGTAAATTTACAATTCAATACAGATTTTATGCACAAATGCTCCACTGAAATTTTTGCCAGCAATGTATAAATTGCAAACATATTATTTAGATTTTAGTTTTATACGTATATTCTTTATATAAGCCAACTTAAGTTTTTGAATGAGATCTATATGTCACTCTTCATCTCTCTCGTTGTTTTTTTTTGTTTGTTTGTTTGTTTGTTTTTTTCTGTATGAACCAAATCAGTTGATCTCCCAGCTGTATGTTCCTCTCCCATGATGCTGCCGGTCTTGGAAAAAGTCAACATGTCAAGTGTATAAAAGGCAGCATGGGTTGTAGCACGTCTATTGTGGAACCTCCAGGAGGGAAGATTGTGTTTCAGATGATGAGCACTTCAGAGCTGCTGAAGATACAAATGGCACATTTGAATCCATGAATCCTGATACTAAGGAAGTCACAAGGAACAATCCTCTGTTTGGATGTTTCTTCCAAATACTTCACAATGAATCTAATAGCAGTGAACCATAGTGATGTGTGTCAGGAATATTCATGTCCTGAGAGATCTGTTTCTTTAATTGTCTATGTGATTCTGTATGTGGCCGCAGCAGCTGTGTCTCTGCTGACCGTGTGTGGAAACCTGCTGGTCATCATCTCTGTGAGTCACTTCAAGCAGCTCCACACACCTGCTAACATCCTCATCCTCTCTTTAGCTGTGTCCGATCTCCTTACTGGAGTTGCTGTGATGCCATTTCATTTGACTTTGGTGATTGAATCATGCTGGATTTCTGGACCAGTGATGTGTTCGGTTTTCAATTTTGTGACTTTTCAAGCAACAAGCGTGTCTGTTCACACTGTGGCTCTGATAGCAGTTGATCGCTTTTTGGCTTTAAGTTCTCCTTTTCTTTACTCAGAGAAAATCTCACCCACTGTGGTCTGCATAGCAACTTTATTTAACTGGCTGTTTTCTCTCATTTATAACTTCATTCTTCTCTCTGTTAATGGAAACTTCACTGATGTCATGTGTCCAGGAAAATGTGTTTATATTATAGATGGAGTTTCATCTCTCATTGATCTTCTGATTGTGTTTCTTATGCCTTGTACACTCATTATAATATTATACACACATGTTTTTGTCATTGCTAAGAGGCATGCGACTGCTATAAGAGCCCTTCAGGTTCACAACAGCACAGGATCCTCCAAAAACAGAGTCAGTGATAAATCAGAGCGAAAAGCTGCTATCCTGCTGGGGATTCTGGTCTTTGTGTTTCTTCTGTGTTTACTGCCATATTTTATTTGTTCTTTAGTGATTCCATACAGTAATGCTGACTTGTTATATGTCAGAAATGTTGCTGTAATATTTTTCTTTCTGAACTCCACTATTAATCCTATAATTTATGCCTTATTCTATCCCTGGTTTCAGAAAAGCTTAAAATTCATTTTCACATGTAAAGTGTTTAATAAAGACTCATCCGTGATGAATGTGCGCTAAGTCATTGAATTTAATACAGAATGTTTCCCTACTTTTTTGTGTAGTTTCTTTTTCAGATAGTACATAGCATTTTTCATCATAGTGCCAGAATATAGTTTTTTTTTCTTTTGCCATATCAAGTACAATTTACACAACCTTTAAAGTCTTGGCTACAAAATAGCTATTGAATATTGTCGCCATTACTATCCAGATGCAATTCATATCCTGAGATTGACAATTCCTCAGTGGGACAGCTAGTTTCCACATAATTAAATATTTTAAAACTATGATAAAATGTAAAAACCTTCATGGATGAAGACTTTTATACTGCTAATGCAGGCTGAAACAAAAGCCACCACCCCCGGAGCACAATTTTGACTAAGGTGGGACCCCCTGGAATGTGATTTTGAAAGCCATTTCCCCCGGAAAGCGACTGGACTGTTTTGAGTAACAATTGGCCTGGTTTTGTTACGAGACCTGGCAAACCTGCCTGAGAGCATGCACAGCAAGTTCTTTGAGTATAAAGTTTGCCGATATCACAACTCGTTAAAGCAAATGTTTTTATATTTGCCTACGAGTACACATACAGAGAGCTGTTTTGTCATGTTTTTTTATTTTTGTAACTCAGAAATAATGAATACTTTTGCAAAATCACTTACTGTAGTTGTTCCAGTTATATCAATAGCCCTTAACAACTGTCTTAACAAGCTACTTGACAAAAAATAATCGCCTGTTATGCATTTGTGTAATATGATGAACACAAATCTAGATGTTCGTCTTCTAGGTTGACATTGCCATTTGATTTTCATGCTGCTTCCATGCCATTTTTTAACCCTTTCTTGTGCTTCATGTGATAGCAAAGTGAAGTAAAAATGCATTTTGCATATATTGTATATTCAAAGGGATGTTTGAAAACAGAGATGATTATAAGCATTTATGATGAGATGTTACTTATTTTTACATTTCAGATGTTTTTGTATGAGCTGTGTGTGACACATTTCTAAATCAGTTGATCTCCCAGCTGTATGTTTCTCTCCCTTGATGCTGCTGGTCTTGGAAAGAGTCAACATGTCAAGTGTATAAAAGACAACATGAGTTGAATATCGTCTTTTTTGTGGAACCTCAAGGAGTGAAGATTGTGTTTCAGTGCAGATACAAACAGTGTCTTCAGAGGTCTTTATCTGAGGTTATGCATATGTTGCACTTTATATAATGGGAGTCACATGGAACGATACTCTATTTGGATGATTCTTCCAAATACTTTCCTCCAAAAACAGAGTCAGTGATAAATCAGAGCGAAAAGCTGCTATCCTGCTGGGGATTCTGGTCTTTGTGTTTCTTCTGTGTTTATTGCCATATTATATTTGTTCTTTAGTGATTCCATATGACAGTGTCAACTTGTTTTATGTCAGATATTTTACTGTAATATTTTTATTTCTGAACTCCACCATTAATCCTATAATTTATGCTTTATTCTATCCCTTTCAGATAAGCTTAAAACTAATGTTTACCTGTAAAGTGTTTAATAAAGACTCATCCCTGATGAATATGCTTTAAGTCATTGAATGAAAAATTTAATGTTTCCCCTCTTTTTTTCTGTTGTACTTTGAAAAAAATGGTGTAAAAGAATTTTCACTCAGAAATTGCTGGTAAATTGCAATTACAAAGAAATGGCAGGTAACGTATTGAATTAAACTGAAATAGTATTTTCTTGTAAAACATACACACTGAAAAAAAAAATCATGATACTAAATGATACTAAAATGATGCTAAATGATTAATTGAATTTACTAAATTTTTGTTAAGGTAAGTGGTTGCAAAAATTTATTTTAGCAACATTAAAAAAAAAAACATGTTGAAAGTTGGTCAACTAAATTTATTTAAATGTAGCTCAAATAAATTGATTGCAACCACTTACCTTAAAAAAAAAACGTAAATTTGATTAAAAAAATAAATAATTCAGTGCACCAATAATCTTTGTTTTATTTACGAATTTGGAAAATTATTTTTACAGCTAGGTTAATGTATTTTTCAGCCTTATTTTATCATATTTAACATGAATCTTGACCACAAAACAGCTATTGAATGTTTCCTCAATTATTGCAGAGATACAGTTCATTTAACACATGTTGATCTGTTTTAAATGAGGCTCCAATAAATATAGACTGAGATGTAGCCCATCCCTAGCTCCAGTCTCCTCTCTGTAATTCAATATATACCATTATAAAACTTTAATAGATAAGGAAACCTTAAATGTGGATTTTTTTGTGTGTGTGTGGGCTCAAATAGTCTAACTAAATGTTATGTGAACACTCAGTATCATACTGTTTCAAGTGCCATGATCCAGGCCTTAAAGGCAAGGCAAGGCAAGTTTATTTATATAGCACATTTCATACACAGTGGTAATTCAAAGTGCTTTTACATAAAAGAAAGTGAAATAGACATTAAAATCAATAAAAACATGGAAATAAAAATAATAAAAACAAGGAATTTTAAAATGATATAGAAAATGATTTAAAATAAATTTAAAGAAAATGATTATACCTAAAATTTATTGCAGTCAGTTCGGACATATAGCACAGTGCTCATTCAACAAATGCACACTTAAACAGATGAGTTTTGAGTCTTGATTTAAATGTGGCTAATGTTTTAGCACATCTGATCTCTTCTGGAAGCTGGTTCCAACTGCGGGCCGCATAATAGCTAAAAGCATTAAACATCATAATATCTGTGTATTTCAATTATAAAGTCACGAGATCAGGTCTAAAAGCTCTGTCAGATTCAGAGCTTTTAATATTTAACTAGAATCATTCAGACTGACAAAATTGGTCATATCGACCGATTCAATAAAAGATCCAACTCATTAGAATCATTTGTGAATCAAATCGAAGTAAAAAATAAAGGGCTGCGTTCTCTAATAATTTTGCATGATTTGCGTATTTACGTGAGCAGAAATCCTCAATCATTTTGATGAATCTGAATTATTCTAATTGAGGGAGCGCTGTTCATCAAAGGATTTTCCATACAGTCACACTGTAAGTTAATGAGTTGATTTATCCATGTTTTAATATTCCTCTGGTCATAGAGCTTTTTAGATGGATGACGAGGCTTTTTAGGTCTGGTATAGAATGTATAATGTCTGACCCAGTTCATTTGCTGGCTTCCAGGGCTGCAATACGCTGTGTTTTCCACCAACTGCCAACCTGGGCTATTGAAATACTGCTGGGTAAACTGGCAGTGGGCAGAGTCACACAGACCAAAACAAAAACAAACATTCATGTCACGGAACACACATTTCAGAGTAGACTGTAGCATTGTTTTTTGAAGAAACAAGTATGTGAATGTTGCATGTTTCCTAAATATCTTTATGCTTTAGTGCAGTCAAAGAAAAATTTTATACAGCACCTTGAAAATTAGTGTATAAAGATACATTTTTTCATATATCAAAGAGAAGTAGGCATATTCTAACAAGGGGATTTATATATATAATGTATGCATACATTAGGATTTTAAAGGATAGAATTTTTGACTTTTAGTTTTTGATTTCCTTTGAATTTCCTAATGCTTTTCTATGAGCTGTGTGTGACACTTTTCTAAATCAGTTGATCTCCCAGCTGTATGTTCCTCTCCCTTGATGCTGCTGGTCTTGGAAAGAGTCAACATGTCAAGTGTATAAAAGGCAACTTTAGTTGTAACCTCCAGAAATGAAGATTGTGTTTCAGTGCAGATACAAACCGCATCTTCAGAGGTCTTTATCTGTGGTTATGCATATGTTGCACTTTATATAATGAGAGTCATATGGAACGATACTCTGTTTGGATAATTTTTCCAAATATTTCATAATGAATCTAACAGCAGTGAACCAAAGTGATGTGTGTCAGGAATATTTGTGTCCTGAGAGATCTGTTTCTTTATCTGTCTATGTGATTCTGTATGTGGCCGCAGCAGCTGTGTCTCTGCTGACCGTGTGTGGAAACCTGCTGGTCATCATCTCTGTGAGTCACTTCAAGCAGCTCCACACACCTGCTAACATCCTCATCCTCTCTTTAGCTGTGTCCGATCTCCTGGTTGGAGTTTTTGTGATGCCACTGCATTTGTCATGGGTCATTGAGTCATGCTGGATTTCTGGACCAGTGATGTGCTCTGCTTTAAAAATTGTGAATTTTCAAGCAACAAGCGTGTCTGTTCACACTGTGGCTCTGATAGCAGTTGATCGCTTTTTGGCTTTAAGTTCTCCTTTTCTTTACTCGGAGAAAATCTCACCCACTGTGGTCTCCATAGCAACTTTATTTAACTGGCTGTTTTCTCTCATTTATAACCTCATTCTTCTCTCTGTTAATGGAAACTTCACTGATGCCACGTGTCCAGGAGTGTGTATTGCTATTATAGATGGGGTTTCATCATTTGTTGATCTCATAGTTGTGTTTCTAATGCCTTGTACACTCATTATAATATTATACACACATGTTTTTGTCATTGCTAAGAGGCATGCGACTGCTATAAGAGCCCTTCAGGTTCACAACAGCACAGGATCCTCCAAAAACAGAGTCAGTGATAAATCAGAGCGAAAAGCTGCTATCCTGCTGGGGATTCTGGTCTTTGTGTTTCTCTTGTGTTTAATGCCATATTATATTTGTTCTTTAGTGATTCCATACAGTGGTGATGATTTGTTTCATGTCAGAGATGTCACTGTAATGGTTTTCTTCCTGAACTCCACTATTAATCCCATAATTTATGCCTTATTCTATTCCTGGTTTCAGAAAAGTTTAAAATTAATTTTCACATTTCAAGTGTTTAATAAAGACTCATCACTGATGAATGTGCTGTAAATCACTAAATATAAAGACTGTTTCTTAATTTATACCTGATTTGCCTATAGGCAAATGCTTTTGTCATATATTAAACTTGACTGTGAAGGCATGGATATTGTTGTCAATCATGCCAGTATACTGTATAACAATGATAGTGCAGGGTATTTTATTTTCCTTTTTGTAATTAGCACATCTCATGTATTTCATGGTATGTTTGTAATAAACAGAAATGTTGAAGAACAAAACAATTATGAGACAAAACTATTAATGAAAATGTAAATATAGGTTATAAGCATGGCATTGTTTGAACCAACAAGTATTCAAATTTATTGTTTAAAATTATAACATAAAACACATGTGACGGTTGCCTCAACCTGACATTTAAAAATAACATCCTTGTCCTTTTCTCTTTGGTCTTCTACTTTTTAATACAGTTACCCATTGCCTAAAAGTATAGGCTAGTGTGGATGTATTATGTTTAGCCAACAAATACAAAAATAAGATGAAAATTGAATTGAAAAACATGCTAATCTCACAATTAACATTTTTAAGCTTACATATTGATACTAATATCACTGTATATCATGTCATGCATCAGCAATGTGATGTAAATGTGTATTATACTTAGCTTGATAATATTTATAATTTTGTTCATATTTAGCTTGAGCAAATAATGGCGCAAAGGTTGACAAACCCAGCTCCAACCTTGCAGAGGGCGCCCTCTCTTTCTTATGCCTCACAAACATCAGTAAACTGAGGCTAGCGGAGTGTTTCCAGTCTGTGTGATTAATGGTCTCGCCACTAGGGGGCGCTCGGCGGATCAATAAGTCGAATCCTCCTTTGAGTCGCATTCAAATCTCACTCTCAGGATGTTTTTGTGGGTGTTTGCACGTTAAAAATTATAATCCTTTAAATATATTAATTTCAAGGATTGGTATCTGGAATAAAAGGTGAAATCCACTCCAGACATCTCTGCAATATAATTCAATAAATTGATGTGCTCTGTTATCACAAACGACCCGATCCATCCCGACAGTGCTGAGAAAAATAACAGATAGCACGTGACAGTAATTACAGTGCAGATTATCAGAGGTCCTCTTATATCTGCTAAGTACTTTAATGCCCATTGTGATGTGCGCTCAAATCTGTGTATTTTATTATTTTGCGCTACTACAGAGAATCATGGGAAATGTAGTTTCGAGGTACAAATTGTTACTTTATAAACCAGGTAAATAAATAGTGCTTTGTTCTTCATTTGCATTACACAAAATAAGTAAATAATTATTTCATTGACATGTCCTAAATCGGAAAGTGTTAAAGTAAAGAAAACAAAATAATGTTCCAATTACAATTTAAAATTTATGATCGTTCAAAAAAGACTTTATTGGGAGACTAATTTTGTTTTTAAACGTACACTGTACGTTTATTATTATTATTATTATTATTATTATTAACACATTCAATACAATTCAATTACAATTTAAAGTGCTTTAACAATATCATAGGAATACATTAAACAATGCACAATTCGAACAGCAATATGGACTCAATATAATGCTTCACTTCATTTTTAAATGCTATAAAACATGGATTTTTTTTCCTGAAAAGTTACATTTATGAATATGAAATTTGTCCATTAAAATAAAAAAATTATAATAATAATAATATATGTGGGTTTGTTTATTTCGAGAGTTTTCAACATGTTATCTTTGTTGTATTTGCTCAAGAATGTCACATGACTGACGTTACAGTGAAGCCCCGCCCATTTTGCTGACCAGTGTGTTTATAATTTCTTCTCTAGTTAGTTACTTTGTGTCAGGAACTTCGAAACTTTCAACTTTCTGCTGCGGGAACCGGAGACTTTATTAAATCCGAGCAGAGGATGAACATACACCAATGTTATATGGGAGCTTTATCCACTAGCATTTAAACTCAGGTAAGATGTAATTAATCAGACATGTATAGTAAGTATTTAATTAGTTCAGAGTTTGACATGTTATACAGTACTACAGTAGATTGACATGAATGAATGAATCTTTCAGTGAAAATGGATGATGAATCAAAGCCAGTGGATAATAAATATTTCTCAAAAACAGACGCGACTGATGCTGGGGTGAGTTTTGAACCGCCGGAAACGCATTTATATAAAAAGAGATGGGTCATAGTGTTATTATTCAGCTCGTATTCGCTGTGTAACTCCTATCAATGGATTCAATACGGAATCATCAACAACATCTTCATGCGCTTCTACGGCGTGGACTCTTTCACCATTGACTGGATGTCCATGATTTACATGCTGACGTACATTCCGCTCATTTTCCCCGTCTCGTGGCTCTTGGATAAAAAAGGGCTGAGGGTCATCGCGCTCGTGGCCGCGGCTCTGAATTGCACGGGCACGTGGATCAAGGTGGCCAGCGCGAGACCGGACCTTTTTCCAGTCACGTTTTTGGGTCAGTTCACGTGCTCAGTGGCTCAGGTGTTTATCCTCGGGATGCCCTCGCGCATCGCATCGGTGTGGTTCGGATCGGAAGAAGTGTCCACTGCGTGCTCCATCGGGGTCTTCGGGAATCAGGTGGGTTTCAGTAAAATAGTAATAATAATAGCATTTCTCATTTAATTGTGCTTTACTGTGAAGGATATAGCTGAAGCGTGTTGCCTGTTCGCTCCATAAACGTAAAAATAATGACTGTTTCCACACATGTATCTTGAACACGCCCCTTTTGCTATTGGTCAGCAAACAGATAGTCCCGCCCACAATTTCTCTTCATTCTTTGAGCCAATGTTTGAGCAATTTGTTAAGGTTTAAACTTTCTCTCTCTCTTTCTATATATAATTTTACACTGTTTACACTATTTTTCTCAGCCTTAAGCTTTTTTATTTCTATTATTTTATTGTAATTTTTTATTTTGTTATACACTGAACAAAATTATAAATGCAACACTTTTGTTTTTGCCTCAAAGATCTAAGACTTTTTCTATGTACACAAAAGGCCTATTTCTCTCAAATATTGTTCACAAATCTGTCTAAATCTGTGTTAGTGAGCACTTCTCCTTTGCCGAGATAATCCATCCACCTCACAGGTGTGGCATATCAAGATGCTGATTAGACAGCATGATTATTGCACAGGTGTGCCTTAGGCTGGCCACAATAAAAGGACACTCTAAAATGTGCAGTTTTATCACACAGCACAATGCCACAGATGTCGCAAGTTTTGAGGGAGTGTGCAATTGGCATGCTGACTGCAGGAATATCCACCAGAGCTGTTGGCCATGAATTGAATGTTCATTTTTCTACCATAAGCCATCTCCAAAAGCGTTTCAGAGAATTTGGCAGTACATCCAACCGGCCTCACAACCGCCGACCACATGTAACCACACCAGCCCAGGACCTCCACATCCAGCATCTTTACCTCCAAGATCGTCTGAGACCAGCCACCCGGACAGCTGCTGCAACAATCGGTTTGCATAACCAAAGAATTTCTGCACAAACTGTCAGAAACCATCTCAGGGAAGCTCATCTGCATGCTCGTTGTCCTCATCGGGGTCTCGACCTGACTGTAGTTCGTCGTCGTAACCGACTTGAGTAGGCAAATGCTCACATTTGATGGCGTCTGGCACTTTGGAGAGGTGTTCTCTTCACGGATGAATCCCGGTTTTCACTGTACAGGGCAGAT
This sequence comes from Barbus barbus, assembly GCF_936440315.1. NCBI lineage: Eukaryota > Metazoa > Chordata > Actinopteri > Cypriniformes > Cyprinidae > Barbus > Barbus barbus. The sequence goes on from NC_136742.1 coordinate 28,136,040, forward strand.
GGCAGACAGCGTGTATGGCATCATGAGTTCAGCTCATCTAAAATGGGGGCAAAAACAAAAGTGTTGCGTTCCATTGCTGTATGGTTTGTTGGGATACAACTATTTGAAAATCTGGAATCTGAGGGTGCAAAAAAATCTAAATATTGAGAAAATCGGCTTTAAAGTTGTCCAAATTAAGTTCTTAGCAATGCATATTACTAATCAAAAATGAATTTTTCATATATTTACGGTAGAAAATTTACAAAATATCTTCATGGAACATGATCTTTACTTAATGTCCTAAGGATTTTTGGCAAAAATCAATCATCTTGACCCAAACAATGTATTTTTGGCTATTGCTACAAATATACCCCAGCGACTTAAGACTGGTTTTGTGATCCAGGGTCACATATTTTGTCTATATCGCACACCCATAGGCTAAATATTTAATTATTTTTTGCTTAGTGATTGTTTGGTACACATAATTCACTGATCAAGACAAAAAATCTGAATGATATTTATATAAGATTTTATTTATTTTCTTTTTCTTTTTTTTTTGAAGGGGACAGACGCGGGGGGTGGGGGGGTTTGTTGGTCTGGTTAGGGGGACCCCCCAAGAGCTTTGACACAATTCGAACACTATATATATATAAAATTGGTCCCTAGAACCCAGATTGAAAACCCGTTTTAAGCCAACAAAAATGGAGGACGAGCTCAGGATTAAAAAGTGTTGTTAGTAAATACCATGTGCAACCACATAATTGTATGACAGTTATGAGTCCTCAGAATCCCATTAAGTGGAACAGGCCTTTGCTAGCTCCCAAATGTTTATTCGTGGTGTACTGATTCAGAACAGAGAAAGGAAGTGGAAGTGGAATAGGAAGTTTATTGAAACAAAGCGAGTGCAGTTATAAAAACACAGCTATGTATGAAATCAAGCCTAGCAGGAAATGTGGCATTCATGAAACCTCAGAAATGTTTGTTTTTTTCAGTTGGGGATTGCCATAGGCTTCCTAGTTCCACCAATACTGGTTCCAAATGTGGACGATCTAGATGAGTTGGCGGCTCACATCAGAGTCATGTTCTACATCACGGCGGGAGTGGCCACCTTCCTGTTTGTATTGGTTGTCATTGGTAAGTGCAATACCATTTCATTCCAAAGTTCGTATGAAAAGATGCAACATCATTAAAATGCCTCATGTGATATCTTCTTTTATCCAAATAATTGCACATCTCTCACAGAGATAACAGTTTATCTTGCTATCTTGGCAGCATGCTTAAATCAAATTGATTGTGAGTCGTGTGTGACATCCTGTGCAGAGAGTTTCAGTCATTTGAGAGGTTCAACGAAGATTAGGATGCTATCTTAGAAGGCGGCTGTCCATGTAGGCAGCATGAAGTGAGATCTTCTAGTGCCTGTCTGTTTTTCTTTTTGTTGAGTCTTACCCTGTTCTTCTTCCTGCATTGACATATAAAAATTTTGAGCATATAGTTTATACACATAATAGCATATAAATGATTGTTTGTTGGCACACAGTGCCTGTTATTTTGTTAGTCTGCTTGTACGAGTGCAAATGGAGTATGTCAGTGCTGATGATTGTCTGACCTTTAGCCCAAATGACAGAAGGGGAAATTAGATTTCTTTCAGTTTCAACACATTTTGCTCTCTTTTTACTCTATTTGCTTTTTGTTACATTGTTAATGCTAAATGCTGATCCACCCATTTTTATCTTGACAAGGCCACAAAAAAATCCTGTCACATTCTGAGCTGCACTCACGTGAATTCAGTTCTTTTCTCACAAGCAAAAATGCTTGTCTATACAATTAAAGAAAATCACAAGATGTTTTAAAGAGTTAAAGGGACAGTTTGCCCAAAAATGTATGCACTTTCTTTTTCAAAACCTTTTTTTGGAAAACATATTGTACTTTTATAATGCTTTTGGAATTGTTTGAGTTCCCTTCCCTATTTGCTTTCATTGAATGGTAATGTATAGCTGGGGTTTTCTGCTAAACATCCCCTTCTGTGTTCAGTGGAAGAAATAGTCATGTTGGTGAGTTAAATGACAATTGTTATTTTTAGGTTAAAATGTTCTTCTAATTTACTTCAAAATAACCAGTTCACCTGCCCTGTTATGTAAGTCTTTAGTAAAGAACAAGAACAGAGGTGTTTCGGTCTAATAGCTCTGCGATTTAAATTCTGCTGCAGAGTTTTTAAATATCTAGTGTACTGTGGGGCAAATAAGATTTTTTTAGTTTTCCCACTTACAAAGAATGGAGAGACCTATAATTTTCATCATAGGTACACCTGAACTGTGAGAGACAGAATATAAAAAAAATCCAGAAAATCACATTGTATGATTTTTGAATAATTAATTTCCATCTTATTGCATGAAATAAGTATTTGATACAATAGAAAAATATAACTTAATATTTGGTACAGAAACCTTTGTTTACAAGTACAGAGGTCAGGCGTTTCCTGTAGTTCTTGATCAGGTTTGCACACACTGCAGCAGGGATTTTGGCCCACTCCTCCATACAGGTCTTCTCCAGATCTTTCAGGTTTTGGGGCTGTCGCTGGGCAACACAGAGTTTCAGCTCCCTCCATAGATTTTCTATTGGGTTCAGGTCTGGAGACTGGCTAGGCCACTCCAGGACCTTGAAATGCTTCTTACGGAGCCACTCCTTAGTTGCCCTTGCTGTGTGTTTGGGGTCATGGTCATGCTGGAAGACCCAGCCACGACCCATCTTCAATGCTCTTAATGAGGGAAGGAGGTTGTTGCCCAAAATCTCACGATACATGGCCCCATCCATCCTCCCCTCAATACGGTGTAGTCGTCCTGTCCCCTTTGCAGAAAAGCACCCCCAAAACATGATGTTTCCACCCCCATGCTTCACGGTTGGGATGGTGTTCTTGGGATTGTACTCATTCTTCTTCCTCCAAACACGGCGAGTGGAGTTTATACCAAAAAGTTATATTTTGTTCTCATCTGACCACATGACCTTCTCCTATACCTCCTCTGGATCATCCAGATGGTCTTTGGCAAACTTCAGACGGGCCTGGACATGTGCTGACTTGAGCAGGGGGACCTTGCGCGTGCTGCAGGATTTTAATCCATGACGGTGTAGTGTGTTATTAATGGTAACCGTTGAGACTGTGGTCCCAGCTCTCTTCAGGTCATTGACCAGGTCCTCCCGTGTAGTTCTAGGCTGATCCCTCACCTTTCTCAGGATCATTTATACTCCACGAGGCGAGATCTTGCATGGAGCCCCAGTCCGAGGGAGATTGACAGTCATCTTGAATTTCTTCCATTTTCTAATAATTGCGCCAACAGTTGTTGCCTTCTCACCAAGCTGTTTGCCTATTGTCCTGTAGCCCATCCCAGCCTTGTGCAGGTCTACAATTTTGTCCCTAGTGTCCTTAGACTCTCTTTGGTCTTGCCCATAGTGGAGAGGTTGGAGTCTGATTGATTGAGTGTGTGAACAGGTGTCTTTTATACAGGTAACGAGTTCAAACAGGTGCAATTAATACAGGTAATGAGTGGAGGATAGGAGGGCTTCTTAAAGACAAACTAACAGGTCTGTGAGAGCCAGAATTCTTGCTGGTTGGTAGGTGATCAAATACTTATTTCATGCAATAAAATGAAAGTTAATTATTTAAAAATCATACAATGTGGTTTTCTGGATTTCTTTTTTATATTCTGTCTCTCACAGTTGAGGTGTACCTACGATGAAAATTACAGGTCTGTCCATTCTTTGTAAGTGGGAAAACTTGAAAAACTGGCAGTGTATCAAATACTTATTTGCCCCACTGTATGTTTGATAGAGCAAATATGGAGTTCAGTCATCTGCTGTTTTGGGGACAGCAGGCTAAATTTTTACTCAAACGCAAACATTTATAGATGTCAAAACATTGGATTCAAGAAGATTTCCATCCAAATGTAGGCTACCTTTTGTATTTAATGCACAAGACATAATTGACATTTTATTTTATAATATGACTTTTTTTAATATATATATATATTATCAAACATATTAGGTTTGTGCCAAAACCTCAACAGCTTGGATGTTTTGTTTGTTTTTGGGGGGGTTCACAGTGTATTCTAGGACTGGCTTAATTAAATGTACATGTGATGTTTCATTCCAATTTTAGCTTATCATTTAATCATTTTGTTGTTTATACTTTGTGTAATATTCTTATGCATATCTTTATTATATATATATATATATATATATATATATATATATATATATATATATATATATATATATATATATTCTGTTTATCTTTAATTTTATTTCAGTTTTAGTAATTTTAATTTTATTTCACATACAGACATAAAGAATGATAGCACTGATTGATGAAAATATGGATATATGAGGCTTCCGCCTGACAATGACGCTATGTAAATGAAGAGTTCTCTGTGATTGTATGTGACTGGTGACCGGATGAGTTTGTGTTTTTATGTTCTCGTCAGTGTTTCAGGAGCGTCCGGAGATCCCACCTACCCACGCTCAGGCCGCGGCTCGGCAGATCTCTCCAGAGAGCTACTCGTATACAGCCTCCATCCTCAGGCTGCTCCGCAACAAAGCCTTCATCCTCCTCGTCATCACTTATGGTAAATGTCTTACTCTGTGCACAACAGATCCATTCAGGACCTCAAACTGGGGTTCATTATGCTTGCTTGCCATACACACAATCGTAGTTTGTTACTGAAAACATTAGCATGAATAGTTCCATAGTCTTTTAAATTCTGTACATAACTTATCCTGCTACAGACATGAATGTTTCCTCAGATCACACATCTGCTGTTACTTACAGTCGTAGTCACATTGTGCCTATAAAAATAGTCAAAAACACGCTCACACATACACACACAAAACACAATGAAGGGACTTGATCCATATATTATAGAATATGTTGAATATTATAGAATATTGTAATCAGGATGCTGGTGCTAGAAAGGCGGTTATGGGCCACAAAAACTGGCTTTGCCCTAGTATCTTACACCTGCTAGTCTCAAATCAGGAAGCCAAATTGTGTAGCAGCTTCAGCCACATTATTTTCCCTTTCTTTCTAAAATAAAATATTATTTGTTATATTTTAAAAATTGCTGTGGATTTCATGTTATACATTTAAATTCAAATATACATTTGAGCTATTTATAAATGCACTACCATTCAAAAGCCTGGGGTCAGTAAGGGGTCATTTAATATTTTTAAATAAATGAATGCTTTTATTCATCAAGGATGCATTACATTGATCAAAAGCGACAGTAAAGACATTTAATGTTACAAAATATTTCTGTTCTTGTGAACTTTCTATTCATCAAACAATCCTGAAAAAGCAGCACAACTGTATCAACATTGATAATAATAAGACTTTTTTTTTAAGCAGCAAATCATCATATTAGAATGATTTCTGAAGGATCATGTGACGTGAGACTGGAGTAATGATGCTGGAAATTCAGCTTCGCATTTACATTTCAAAATATATTTAAATAGAAAACAGGTACTTTATTATTTTACAATACTGCAGTTTTTACTGTATTCTTGATCAAATAAATGCAACCTTGGAGAGCATAAGAGACTTCTTTCAAAAACATGAACATTTAAATGTTAGTGTATATATTAGTTATGTATTAGCTACGACTAGCTTGTGAAGGCATGAAGATTAATTTCATGTAATTTCATTTGCAAGATTTTGCAAGTAAATGGAAAATGACTGACTTCTGAAAAAAATAAAATAAAACAAGTACTAAACAGAAATAGTCATAACTTGACTGACGTGAACTACATTAACAGTAAGAGTTTGATCTATTCACACACACACACACACCTGTGCAACACTTGCATGAGAAGCCTTTAGCTGCGTTTAACCTGGCTGAACATTGACAGAAATAATCCTGCAAGAATGCAGAGCTCTTTATATCTTTACAGCTTCTTCAGAAATGTGAAGACGTTTACGGTTTACCAGATACACACCATATCAGCTGTCTGCCAGGCTACTTGTTTTAATTTCAAGTTTATGCTTTCAGCCTGTGTCTGTTTTTGAGTTCATCTGTCTTTCTTCTTCAGGGCTGAATGTTGGCTGTTTCTATGCTGTCAGTACGCTTCTTAACCGAATGATCATTGAACAGTATCCTGTAAGTCCCTCCCACCCACCTTCTATCCAGCCAATCACGAAAGCCCCTGACCTACATAATTTACATAAATTACTGAAATCACAACTCTTTTTATTAGCATTATTGGTGGGTTTCATTATTTATTTCATTTGTTTATCCAGAAGAACTGATTTTTAGTAAAACAGAATGCATGTGAAAATTTGCTCTGCTTTGAACAGGGAGAGGAGGTGAACGCCGGCAGGATCGGCCTCACCATCGTGATCGCTGGCATGGTGGGATCCCTCATCTGTGGGTTCTGGTTAGACCGATCTAAGACATACAAGTAAGAGGCTGGACTTTAATCTTAAAATGTCTTTCAGACAACGACAGTGCTTGATAAACATTTGTCTTCATTCCTCCTTGAAGATAAGTGTGTTTTTGAGTCCTTCACCCGTCAAGTCTGTTCATATGCTTTGGTTTAGTGTGTTTGTCCAGGTGTCTGAATCTCTGACCCATGAACCTAGACTTTATTGACCCTGTGACCTTTTGTTTTAGTGTATTTGACCCCTCGCAGCATGCATTTCGCCTCCTGGACGTTGTGATGTTTCTTTTGTTCAGCAGAATGAAGAACAAAATGTTTCACATTTACACACAATATTTTGCAGAAATTGCTAATTAATAAAATGGTTAATGAGTGTTTCTTCAACGTCAGACTTATTGTGTCTCTGGAGTTTATTGAAATGTACTTTTGCTTCTTTTCAAATACTTTTTATGTATACACTATACTGTTCAAAAGTTTGTGGTTAAAAAGTTTTTTTTTTTATGTTTTTGAAAAGAGTTTCTTATGCTTACCAAGGATGCATTTATTTAATGAGAAAAGTAAAAAACTGTAATCTTGTGAAATGTTTTTGCAAATTAAAATAACTGTTATATTTTAAAATGTAATTTTTTTTTCCTGTGATGCAAAGCTGAATTTTCAGCATCATTACTCCAGTCTTCAGTGTCACATGATCCTTCAGAAATCATTCTAATATACTGATTTACTGCTCAAGGAAAAACTGTAAAATATATATATATATATAATATATTTTAGGACTCTACGTTGAACAGAAAGTTAAAAAGAACATTGTTTGTTTGAAATAGAAATATTTTAATACATTATACATGTATTTTAATAAATATAATGCATCCTTGCTGAATAAAAGTATTAATTTTACTTTTTTAATTTTTTTTATCATACAGACCCAAAACTTTTGAATGGTAGTGTAGATTTAATTGTTTTTCAGTCTTAAAAATGTGAAAACCATGATAAAAAAAAAAATTACCAGTACAAACAAAAAGTAAAGCAATCATAATTTATATTTTTATGATGTGAAAATGATTTATATATTTTGTTACACAAATTGAGATTATTCAACAGTTGTGCTATCATTGTGTTACAGTTTTGATGAAACACCCAGATATATGTTAGATTCAGACTTATGCTGATTTACGAAATAAACTGAAATGTTTTTTCTGGATGTGTTTGCAGCTGCTATGAATTAGATGATAAAACTAATTTGTCCAGTAATACTTGGATTTACATGTTGGATCTTGATGAAAGATGTAACCTGTCCTGTGTCTCTGTTATGTCTTGTCTCCACAGACAAACGACTTTAGCTGTGTATGTGATGTCGCTTGTGGGTTTGGTGCTTTATGCTTTTACCTTGGATCTGGGTCACCTGTGGGTGGTCTTCATCACAGCAGGAGCCCTCGGGTACCACAAGATTTCAAATGGAAAACATCTTTTGTTTTATACTTTCTTTGTTGTTGTTATTACAGTTTGTTTGTTTTGTTTTATGTCTGAGTTACAATAAAAACCTCTCTCTCTTTATATATGTGTATATATAGATATAAATAAATGTATTTATAAGTTTGCCTTAGATGTTTTGTTTGTGTGTTATTTATGCAGGTTCTTCATGACGGGTTACCTTCCCCTCGGTTTTGAGTTTGCTGTCGAATTGACTTACCCAGAGTCTGAGGGGACGTCTTCAGGACTTCTGAACTGCTCTGCACAGGTTTGTGTATGATATTTAATGATAATTGTTATTTGTAAGAGTGTGTCTTATTTTGTATTGAAGTTTATAATGTTTTACAGAGATTATATGGAGTTACCAGCAATCCTAATGATTGTGATTTCTTACTGCAGGTATTCGGGATCATATTTACGATCTGTCAGGGGAAAATTATGGACTCGTTTAATACTCTTGCTGGAAATCTCTTCCTGTGTGCCTTCCTGCTGATAGGAACCTTCATTACAGGTGCAGATCGTTCTATACTCATTTACCTGAGTATTTGTTCCTCTTTAATCAAGCATAGAGCTCATACTTGAGGGATTGTGAAACTGTTGTTTATTTTTTACTCTTGGTCTAGTTACTTTTGAATGTTTTGCTTCCTGGTGATGATAATTCTTCTTGGAAAGCATTGTATATTAAAATACATGTGACATTTTGAAAGCTGCGGTGTCCTCTAATGTTTCAGTTAATGTATGATCTATTAAACACAGAAAAAAACATTGTTTTGGGATGGTTATAGTCAGAACCATTCTAGGTCCAAACACAGAGCCAGGTGGGATTTCTGTGTCTCTTCACATTAGTTGTACATGTAAAAAGCACCTAAAATGAAGGTCGATTTTAATCAAATGGTTAGCTGTGTTGTCAGGACAATCGTGTTTTTCATAAATGCCAGGTCAGGGCTAGATGGAACATGGTTTAAATGTTATAAACTTGTATAATTATAATAATAATATTGGCTGCAGTTATTTAAATGGTTAATCCTGGTTAATATTCAGCTAATTTTCCAGGCAATAAAAGTTCATGTGTATTGTGGAATAATTATAGTCCTTCATATAACATTTATGCATAGATGTACAAAGTTGAATTACTTTAAAACTTTGTTTCTCTGTTGACAACGACTTGTCTAATCAGATTGATCATTTTATTTTCACAATTCAGATACTGATTAGATAGACTAGAGCTTACAGGTTGCAGCAGTCATTTTAGTAGATAGTTTGGTGCATGTTAAATGTAATTATGTGAGTCTCATTGCATTTCTGTTCTTTATCTCAGCCTGTATTAAGTCTGATCTGCGCAGACAGCTGGCAAACCAACAAGCAATGGCAGCTGTAAGTATCAAACCAAACTTATCAGCAAACATTTACACAATTGCATGTTACAATTACAATTTATACATTATATGCGTTATATTGGTGATATAAATCAGATTAAAGTTTACATAACCATCCCATCCAGCAATAAGTTCATGTTTTGTATTTTCTGCTAGTGTGTCTCTTGTTTGTCAGATTGATATAACAGAAATCATCTAATGCCCACTAACATGTGCTGCAGATATTAGAGAAAATGACACTCCTGTTGTTTCCATCTCATGTTTCTGTGTTGTTGTGTTTTTAAGCTGAACTCCAGTGTTCATTCAAAGGTGTTTTTGGTTTGATAGCTGTTGTTTCAAACGTCCACAGCAGGAATGTAACCGTGTTCCTGCAGATTCTCGAGGGTCTTCGGCCTTGAGCAACTCCTGTTGCGCGTTTGATCTTTTTATTGTGTTGAAATTCCTGCGCTGTGATCGGATGTCACATGGGAAATGCTCTGAGAATCATACCAGCTCTATAAATACATTTCATCCTGTTCTTCACCATCAGTCCTGCTCATCTTTACACGCCATGTCATGTTTTCTTGATCCACGCATCCCATTCACTCTCTCTTTACAATTATCCTGCTCTGTTTTTCTACATCATTGTCTCTTTCAAAGGTTTGGATTTGGTTTTGAAAGCTCTTCTGCTCACTAAGGATGTATTTATTTGATCAAAAATACAGTAAAACCGTAATATTGTGAAATATTATTACAGTTTAAAAGAACAGTTTTCTATGTGAATAAATTTTAAGATGTAATTTATATCTGTGATCAACACTAAATGACTAAAGGGTCATCAAGAATCCCTAAAACACATTTTTTTTAGATGTTAACATATATGCACAGGTTGCACATCAGTGAAAACAATTACACTCATTATGTCATACATTATGGAAACCGAGATCATTTATTTTTTTAAATAGAAAGTCAAAAAACTGTTAATTTCAAATTGAAATCTTTTGGAACATTGTAAATGACACTTTTGATCAATTTTCAGTGTTCTTGGTGAATAATAGTACTAGTTTCTTTCAAAAACTGAAAAAGACTACTCTTCCCATTCTTCTTTTCCACTTATTCTGTTCTTCCTTTCCATTTTTCCACATATTCTATTCTATTTTCCACTCATCATGAATGGGATGTTTTTAACTCAACCTCCTCTGATCATCTCATTCTCTCTTCTAGTTTCCTATCTGTCCAAATCCATTCATGTTTACAGGTCTGTGTGTGTGTGTCTACAGGCAGCATTGGGCAGGTCAGACGTTCAGAATCATAGTGGGACATCTCTCTTCCCCTCCACACACATGTGATCAGTCAATCACTGCCTGATTTTATTGCTCACTGTGGTTCAGGTATGGGTGGCACACACGATCAGCCCTTCTGATTCACGATCGATAAGGTTTATTTTAATTATCGCTTATAAAGTGATTCATATGTGCTTTTGATTCTCTCTCAGAGTCCAGTGTTCATGATTTTTTTGCCTACTCTGTCTGAACGCTTCACCCTTGAGCTTTGTACGTGAGTGTGGGTTCACTGTAGTTTGGCGTTCGATGTGTACTAACATTTAACCATCATTTAATCCACTAACTGCAAATGTGTGCATGAAACTGGTTTGTGGCCAACAGGGGGCGCCGTTTTACTGATATCTGTTACTGATGATGTGTTTTGTGTTTGCAGGGCCCTGTGGAAGCGTCACCGGCACAAACTTTTGAAGCCAAATTCTAATGTGATCCTGGGACAGATCGTGTAGCATGTTTATGTTATGTAGTTTTTATCTGTCCTTGAACTTTTGAATCATTGTGTGTGTGTGTGTGTACAGGTTTATATAGCCTGGTGGGGACTTAAACCTGAATACACACAGTGGGGACTCATGTCATGGAGGGGACCTAAATTGAGGTCCCCGTGGGTACAAAACCTTATAAATCATACAGAATGAGCTTTTTGAGAAAGTAAAAATGCACAAAGTTTCCTGTAAGGGGTAGGTTTAGGTGTAGGGTTGCTGTAGGGCGATTAAAAAATATGGTTTGTACAGTATAAAAACCAGTACGCCTATGGAGAGTCCCTACAAGGATAGCTGACCAGACGTGTGTGTGTGTTCATTTGAACTGCGTCGAGTGTTTATAACAGCATTGATCAGGTGTTTTTTTTTGTTTGTATGGTGTGATCATTTGTGTTTACTTGATCACTAATCATCTCAAGTAGGATATATTCTATTTTTTTTTTAACTACCAAATGATGATTTAAATTATTATTGTTAACATTTAAAATTTTGTATCTTCAAACAATTTCTAATTGAAAGTTTGAAAAAAAAAAATTCTGTGATGAAACTCATAAGAATGTGGAGTGTTTCAGTATTGTTTGAACTTAAGAATAGAAACCGAAGCTTGGTTTCAATCTGTGCAGTAATACTGAATAACTGTTTCTTTGTTTTTATACAGTTGTTTAGTTTTTTGACCCTAATGGAAGTTCTATAAAGACCATCTGAATAAATTGTAATAAATAATAAAAAATCTAACATCTAAAGCACATTACTGTAATATAATTTTATTTTGAAAATGTTTTGTAAAATGTTTTTAGTATCATTACTACCTGCCTATTGTACCGGACACTGACATTTCATTTATTTATACAGGGACAATGCACAACAAAAGTTGTGCCAGAGTTAGCTATAAAGCTATTTTGCATCTGCAGTCCCTGGGCAGGATGTTGTAACAAAATTACAATATTCAGTCACAGAAAATACAATATCACATCATACTCCAAAAAGCAAGTCAATGATCACATATTTGATTTTCTTTAAGCCATACTTTAAGCGTAGTTTTAAAAATACTAAATGTTGCATACTCTCTAATATAAACGGGTATTAAATTCCATTTTTCTGCTCCTCTAACTGAAAAAATATGATTGTCCAAAAACAGTTTTCTTAAATTTAGTTGAACATGCAGTCACCTCTAACTGATGACCTGGTCTGCCTGATATTGTCCTTACAGAAAGTCACACATTGTTTAAGAGGCGGTGGTGCAAGATCATGAAATAGTTTGTACATCAAACACACATCAGCAAAAAAAGTTGTTGAACGTCAATTTATATTTTTTTTATAATATTGCTGTGAAGATAACTCCTTGGCTTTTTTGCAAAAAATTTCACAGCTTGTTTATGAAGTATATAATGGTTTTAACGTAGTTATACTTGTATGGGACCAACTTGTAGCACAGTAAGATAAATGAGGGTGGATCATTGTATGCATAAAGAATTTAGCAGCAGCCACAGATAATTGGTGCCTAATATTCCTGAAGATCATCAAGCTTGCTCTAGTACTTTTTAATGTTTTTTTTTTTATTTAAGTTAGAATCCTTAATCATACCCAAATAATTAAAATGCTCAACAATATTTATTACCTCTGCTTTAACTAAAATATCTGGACAACACTCATCAACTTTCTTGATTGAAAAATACATTCCCCCAGTTTTGCTCACATTAAGAGTAAGGCAAGAATGACAATCTGAGACTTTGTTCAATGTTGCAGTAAGTTTGATAGCAGCTTGTTCTTTTGTCTTAGCATAAGTATAAACAACTGTATCATCTGAACCTGGACCTCTGGACAAACTGTCAGATCATTGATGTATAAGCTGAACAAAATTGGTCCAATAACCGACCCCTGTGGGACTCCAATATTACAGTCAAGAAATGGTGAGCATGCATCATTAATTCTTGTAAATTGTGTTTAATTTTTCATTTCATTGTTTTCTCATGTTAATGTACTAGTAGAAAAATGTAACTTTCATCATTTAGATAAAAGAACATTATGATTAACGGTATCAAAAGCCTTTTTAAAATCAAGGAAGACAACACCAACAATACCTCCCCTATCAAGACTGGATTTAATTTGTTCAACGAAATAACAGTTTGCTGTCTCCATATAGTGATGTGGCCTAAATCCAAACTGCATAGGATGTAATGGAATATGACTAAGGTTTAAATGCTCTACTAACTGATTGCAAACGACCTTCTCAATTACTTTAGAAACAACCGGTAGAATACCGATAGGTCTATAGTTAGTTACATTAGCAGGATCACCAGTCTTAAATATAGGTGTTATTACTGACGTTGTTTTATTGACAAATTAACCAGATGAGTTATAGGTGTACTGAGAACATTTAACAAATATAGAATCACAACTAAATACATCTTTGGCCTTAGGAACTCTTAAGTTGGCTTAAAAAATTATTAAATAGGACTCAGATACTTCAGAAATATTAAAAACAGTAAGATCGTGATTTGGTAATAAAATATCCTTGCTTCTCACACTAAATCCTTATGTTAAATCTTGAACTGAATCTATAGTAAAATTATTAAATACACTAGCAATTTGATGCTTTTCTTGGATTAAACTTCCATGAACTTGCATTATCATTATTATTACCATAAATAGTAACCATAGTTAATTATTTTAAAATTACATATCTACACTTAACTATAATTTTATAATGATTAACTATGACTACTTAAAAGCAATCCCATTCATAGTCATACATTTTTTAAATGCTTTATTTTAATAACATTATAATCTCTCAAATTGAAAAATAACCACAGATAGAGCTCAAATGAGTATCCATAAATATTTTAATGCGGTGAACATTGCAGAAAAAAGTGTCAGCATTTATATGACAGCATTTATGATATACGTAAAAAATTGTTTTTCACAATTTTATAACAGCATTTCATATATTTATCAAACTGTATAGTAAATTTAAGTAGCAAAATTAAAAAAGAACCAGCAGTAACGTCCCGTACACATTCCAAACAAAGTAAAAACAGCTCGACATTTTTACTCCTTTGATGACTTTCTGAGACAAGTGCATTTGAAAGGGCATTTCAGATGAATGAGGCAGCAGATCATCATTTCAGATTCTCTTTGATGGTCTGTTTGAGCTCCCTGTTGTTCAGCTGGAGGTGTTTATTCACCTGGCTGCGATATACGTGTTCGTTTATGATCTATAAACCACATGTTTGGGTGCTGTGACCTAAGCCTGCTGTTCTAAGGCACCTTCAGCTGTTTGATTGTCTGCAAGTATCATCGTCACCAATACACAAGCATTTGAGGCACACCTGTCAGAAGAACAACAGGACAAGAACACATCACAGCACTGGAACATCACCTCTTGAGGAAATGGTCTGAAATCGTAATAATTGCAAAGGAATGATGTGGTTTTTGTGGACTCTGACAGTCTGTGTTATAGTCACACCGTCTTCATGGTCTCTAACACTATACTGACAACATTGTGTATTAAAACTATTGATAATGCACAAGCAAACCATGTAAAAATTGTAAACCGCAAAAGTACAGGCACCTCAGTAGATTGTACCACAAAAAAAGCATGGAACGATATCTATTTTTTATAAATTAAATTATTAATCTCATATATTAATTTCACTTTACAATATGAGTTTACAAATATATATGTGGAAAATAAATTACCCCGCTTTACCGCATATCATATACAAACTCTTAAATATTAATATCAGTCAAACCATCAACTTTTTTGCATGGAAGAAAGAAAATAATGAGGGTGAGTAAGAGATTACATAATATTAATTTCTGTGCGAACTGACCCTTTAATTAAAGCATATTTACGCTATCCAGAGGACACTCTTAAGACATTTACAGTAATAAAAACCTCTTTATAATAACTATTGATTAACCAACACAACTCTTGCTGGAACTTTAAAAGGTTCTTGTATGGTAACTTGTAGATTAGATATTATTGATTGCATTGATCGCATGAGTTGTACTGTAAAATATGATTTGGTGTATTGCTCTTTGAGCACATTTTGAATGTCACCAATTACTGAAGAGATGCTTTAAACACTGATATCTCAAGTAATACTTCAGTGCCTGAGAGAAAGCATGTCATTATGTGAAGCCTGTGATGCATGACAGCAGAATTCATTAAGGCAAACTAATATTTCAGAAGGGTAAAATCGTTGTAAATAATTGTATGGTATTCTCCCTTAATAAGAAAAAATGACCCTTTTAAAATCACAAAATTCATATTTGTCTCGTTCTAAGAAATGGCTCATTGTTGTTAGGTATTAAAACCTGATGTTCAAGTTATTTTTCTGCATTTAAACAAAGTTTGTTCAGTTCTGTGTGATATCACTGGCCTCTGGATTGCATCTCATCACATCCAAATAACACTGTTAACAGCAGTGAATCAAGCATAAGCCGTGATACACCAGCAGAGACAGATGAAGAGTCTGTTCTGGGATGCGTCGGAGTTCAGTAGGTGTATTAAAGTATACTCATATGCCGTTGACCTCGAGTATTCTCACAGCTTGTTGCCTATTAAAGCAGTTCTTTCTTTTTCTGAGGGTTTTATTAAGGCGCTGAGATCCGCTCATATGTGAACGTGTTGGGGAAACATAAGGCAGAATATTAATATCTTCATACTGATATGCAACCTGCAGAAAATTTCCCCCAACGCTCCATTTTAACAATGGCTTCTTCAAAAAAGAAGGGAAGTTTCCGACCAGCGGCAACCTTCTTTTTGAGCCGTGTAAATCCAGATCTGCGCATCTTACAGTGCTGTGTAAAACTCATTTGGGTCCTGAACAGGTGTGCCGTGGCCTCTCATCTCTGGGCTCTTGCATTTTGGGGTCTTTCTTCAGGAAAAAGGAAGTTGTAGAGTGTCGTCACTAGCTGGAACAAACTCATCTGGCCCCTTTGAGCGAACTGCACAAAAATAAACCAAAATTATTTGCTCATCAGTTAAACTTTTTGACATAGGTTAAAAAAGACTGCAAGTCAAGAGAGGCACTATTATGAAACTATATTTTCTAAATAATTTAATTTACAATTAAAGTCCACATCAATGTTTCACAACTCTTCCATAATGTCAAAAGTCATTTTAGATGGTTTCATTACTTACGTTGATAATCTAAAATACCAATCATGACTTAATAGCAATTTAACTGTTGGTTAACATTATTTTCCCTGTATGGAAAAGGAAAGTTATTTTAAATAAATCATGCACAGTAAGATCAGGAGTAAATAGGGTCAAAATGGCATATATCTGTCATTAGATGGCGCTCTGTCTGGCCTCAAGCTTCACTTCAAGCTCCTCCCCTTCCCTTTAAATCTCCCTGATGGACAGTTAAAGCGGCCAATCAGCAGTCAGGCCAGCGGTGTTGTGGGCGTGTGTTGTAGTTCTTGACTATTGCAGTGTATTGCATAAGCTGCCACTCTTACTGAAGGCATGCTAGATTTAAAAGAGTTAGCAAACTGTAATTATGATTAACTCGTTTAAATTATCCTGACCCATTTATTCCTAGTTGGATTGTAATCTTTCAAGTTTTTCAATTATTCAGCCAGTTTGATCTGTGAGAACATGAGGTTTCAGTTTTTGATCTTATCTGAGATTATGACAGCAGATTTCCACATTGCACGGTCTATAAAATCTCAAATCTGCATGTTCATTAAAGTTGTAGCGGCTCAGCATATAACACATACAGACTGTTACTAAAGGTGTTTCATTAGCCTACTTTTGAGATTGTGGTCACATGTCTGCTGACGTGGATCTTGAGTCAGAGTCTAAATTTAGCCTGCAGTATAAACACACTTCACATCCTCTTTCTGAGATCACACACAAACTACAGCCGGCCTGGGTAGACACTAAATTCAGCTGGCATGTATTGAAAACCTTGATAAATCTAAATTTATCCCTGTTAACCAAACAACATAAGGGTGTGGGTTAATCTTTTTCTCTCATATAAATAAAAGTCACTTTGAATAAAAGAATGAATAAATGGAAATAGAAACACATGGAAAATGTTTACCTCTAGCAAATTTTAACCAGACCATTTTGTCTCCACCTGCTGTTTTTTCATCTATTTTTAACTACAACAAAAACACCATATAACTCCTTCAATGGCCATATTTACATGATAAAATGGCACTTTTCAAAATTATTCTAATCTCCCATATCATTATTTTAGTAAGCCTCACCCCAAAAAAACCTTTAAAACCAAATAATAGTTTTCGATAGTTATGCAAACTATAGTTTTGTAAATAGTTATAAAAGAAAAAAAAGATATACGACCCTAATGTATGAGGTTGCTATATAAACATCTAGCATTTAAACGTAATTTACTGTAAAGTTATTGGCGTACATTTGATAACATCTAAGAGAACTTGAGTAAACAGGACGGGTAAACCAAAAATGATGTCATTTCTCCGACTGAGCATTTGCATATGCAGTATTGCAATAACAGACGGTGATGTCATTGCACATCGTGACAGAAACCACTGCAATGAAAACCACAGACTCTGTGTACAAACACCTGTGAAGCTGTTTAACCCGTTTGATTCACATCGGCCTTGAGGCTCATCTGAAATCACTCTTACCAGCTGAAGATGTTCCTGCTGAAACTGATCCCCCATTTCACGCAGTTTACGTCCAATCTGAATCTCCACGCCAATTCCCACGTCACCTTCGTCTTCCTTTTCTTCTGGTCTCCCTTCGTCCTCTTCTGTGTTTTGTGTGCCATCCGGGACGGGTTCGAACAGTGCGGGGAAGTGGGCACGAAATCCAGCATTTCCTTTGGGATAAAAACAATATTTATATTATTATAATATATAATAATAATTATTATATTGTATAATAATAATTCTTATACATTATAATATTAAATTATTAAATATAATTATTATTATTGTCATCAATTAATTAACAATACTAAATATAGTTTCATAAATATAGTTTAGTTTAAAAAAAAATAAAAAATAAAATATTAAAATGCTCCAGCAAAAATACCACTATCTATCTATATATATATATATATATAATTTATATAAGACAAATCATATTCATGAATAAAAATAAAAAAATTCCAGGTTTGCATGTTGTGATTTATAATGCATATTAGACTATATTGATGCATATTTTATTTCCCTACCATGAAAAAGTGCTCTTGGCCCTTCTGGGGCCCCAGGGGCCACAGTAAGTGACGCAAGGCCCCCAGTTCCACAGTTAGCCCCAAATGCAGTCCTGGCATCCACAGCTCCGCAGGGAGATGATGCATCTCTCTCTAAACCCTGGAATGGTGCCATATCTCCGTCTCTCACTGAATTCAGCACAAAGCTGGCAGTCTGCGTCGATCTGTCTTCAAAGCGTCCGTGTCTGTTAGCCGTTTGTCCCACCTCTCCTCGTGGGCCGTCTCTGTTCTCTGAGCTTTTGTGTCTTAGCGGTGTTTCACGGCAGTGAGGAAGCTGTTCGTCCTCCTCATCATCCATCGGCGGAGTCAGCAAAACCGCCCTGAAATATACCACAGACTGTCATTCTGTGCAACTATATGAGAATTCACATGCTGTTCAATTGTTCTGTCTTACATAATATGACAAAAAACTATTCTTTCTAATGAAGTTGTTTTGCTTCAGGACATTAAGGAAAAGTTGATAAGTTTATTTCTTTTTCAACTCCAAATTATACACAAATATATGATTGGTATGGCATTCAGCATCATTTTTCATTGTTCTCCAGTTCACATCAGTGTAGTTTAGGAACACTTGACCTGATGCAAGTGCTGAATCTCATAGAGAGCTCACCCACATCCACATAAACAATCAACCATGACTGAACTAGATGGGTTTTCTTTGGTTTAACAATGAATAACTAAGATCTGACAGTAGATCAACTCATAAAGTGCAACGTCTGGCATGAAAGTGCAACGGTGAGATGACTAAGGCTTCACAAACAAAACCGCCAAAATGTCAACATTTCAAAGTAGTCTCATGAAAATGAGAGGAAGTGCTCAAGGGTTCTGTCTGCTGCCGTTTCCCAGAAAACAATATGATTCAAATCTGCACCATCATAACAAACAAATCCGTTTATGAAGTGTTCATGAATAATCTGATCAACAGAGTTACATTGCAGATTAGTACAGATGCTTCAAAGAGAATAGTTTCATGCATGGCAGCTGCAGTGAAATTAGTCAAACTGAGAAACTACAAGAAGAGCTTTGAGACGTTTTTTGATGAAGTTGTTTGCATGAATGCTGTAGTCATGAGGACAAATAATCATTAAAAAAGTGTAATTCTATTAATAGAGGGATTATCATATGGACAGATGATTATTAATGAGAATTAAACTCTTAATCCCTGCTGATAAAACCAGCCCAAGATGGTTTGCTGGTCTTAGCTGGTCTCCCATCTTGGTTACCCTGGTCTGTGGGCTGGTTTTAGTGTTGGGTGGGGGTTCAAGGGGCAGACAGTAGACCAGCTTGTCCAGGCTGAAAGACCATTGCAGACCACCATAAACCACTCTTATTATTTAACAAACCATTTTAGGTGGTTTAAATTGTTGTTTTCAGCAGGGAATTCAAAAACAAAGGATATAATACCATAGTAAAAACAAATGCATAAAAAAATCAGGACAACATGAGACTTTATGTGATTGTCACTTTTTGATATTTCAGTTTGATAAAGTTCAGATGGGCAAATCAGAATATTATGTTGGGGATATTTCAGTGTGTTATTATGTTTATTCTGTAATTCAAAGTTTTTGTCACTGTCTTTCACAGATCAAATCACCTTGTTTTTTAAGGATAAAAGAATAATTTCATTTCTTATTTTTATATAGTAATCTACAGAAATCACAAAATACACAATGAAACTGCAGCAAATAAAACACAGAAATAAGAGCCACTCACCCCCAGTGCTTGAATGTGTGTCAGCGCTCTTTTATTCCGTCTTCACTCTGCTTGTATTTACTAACACGAACTCGCTCCGCTTTCATTCTGCGCCTCCGCTCGAGATGCTGGTATTGGACACGAGCGCGCAGAAAGCCACGCCCCCTGACGTCACGTGATATGTTAATTACTAGCGAGAGGCGGGAATCTGCGTGTTGTTGGTGCTCGAAGGAACAGGTCGGTTTAGGGTTTGTGTGTTTAAACTGCCAGTCTCTTTCTGAGTATAAGAGGTGTATTTCAGCAGTTTTAGTAGGTTCAGACTGTTAGTTAGTGGCTACGTTATTTAAAAGAAACCTTTTAATCACCTGAATATCACAGTCTTCCTGTTCTCACATGCTATGATATTAACGTATCCTTTCTGACAGCCCACGTGGTTGCAATGGCCTATTTAAATGTGAAAAATTGTGCTTTTTTGTAAAGCAAAATGTGTTGACTGACATGTAAAGGAAGAATAGTTTTTGTTTTGTAATAGATTGTTTCAAGCATGCATACTAACTAGTCAGTACAGGCCAACACATTGCTGGATTTCTGTATGCTAAAATGTTGGGATGGTTTCAGATGAGGATGAGGTACAGACATCACTGACTAGTGGAAGAGGATTGAAATAGACTCAAAGTGACTCTGTTTCTACGGTAACTGTGGATGGGGAGGTACCAGAGATGAGAGCGAGGCTAAACAAATGCTGGCGCTGCCTCCGTGGCAACAGCTACATCATTGGTTCTTGTTTCATAGTAAAGACCCGTTAAAAAGAATACAATCACAAGAGGCCCAGGAGACGCCTCCCTCACCTCCCTGTTGCATCAGAAAGATCCTACAAGAGGAAGAGCAAAACACACAAACACATCACATGCTCCACTTCACTCTACAGCCCCCTCCTTCCTCCCCACTCTCCCGCCAAAACATCTCAGCAAGTAAATCCTGCCTAGGAACCAAACAGTTGACTTCGGCCTCGCTGCGATTGGTGCAGCTCCCTAGCAACGGCGTGTGTTTATTCAGCCAATCAGGCGCTGAGTTCTCAGCACTTTCAACCAATGGCAGGCGGCCCCAGCTTACCCAGGCAGTAACAGTGACTTGGTAACTGTCTGGCAGAACAGAAAGCCACTGTGATTGGTCAGATCAGCTCTGCGTCCTGATTGGCTACTCATGACGATCTCCCAGTCATTCATATGTTTTTGCAGCTGCCCTGAAGGGATACACTCACAGCAGAAGGTCAACTTCTCTTCATCCTGATTGGCCGAGCAACAACGTGGACTCCTAGTAACAAACCACAATTGCTAAAACAGGGTGTGGTTAGGCTTCTGTCAGTCATCTACATCTTAGCCAAACATGATGTTGTTGCTGCCGTTCGTAAGAAGTATTTTGTATGACAAACAGGCCTTCATTAACACACTTTTTGCACTTGTAATATCTGGGAGTAAATTGACTGTTGCAATATCACAGTACGTGATTTCTTAATGCTTGTTCATAAGTTTTTTTCTATTACTGTGATGGTATTTGCTGAGATTCACTGCTAATATCTGTGCAGCTCCTGATCAGAGAATCTCTTACAAATTTACATTAGGCTTTTGTTAGATTGGTTGTTTACATTTACATTTGAAGGGAAGATGTTACTTTTTTCTAATTTTAGCCTATACAATGTTATATTTGAGGTCTAGCTGGTCCTCTTTTTTGCCAAACATTGTTTACTTGTCATTCTGTTGTGTTTCAACTTTAGATGCTTGTTGAGCGGTGCGTGATTCACCTAGCAAGAAGAATGAGTCCCCAGACGAGCAGCAGCAGCTCAATGAACACAACCGAAGACGAATCAGAAATGACATCATGGCTGTAAGATTGCATGACATCATGCTTGAGGGAAGACTGATTAATATGTCAAATCTGAAGCCGAGGGAACTTGCAAAGAAATGATCGGTCTCAATGGTCTAGATAATCAGTATGATAAGTAGAGTAAGTCTTTTTAAAGCTAATTGGATTACTTTTAGATTGTAAGCCACAATGGCTATAATATAAGTCTTATGTCTGATATTTAGTCAAATCTTTCATTTATATGGAAGCTACTGTAAGAAAATCTCTGGCCTTTTTGCTCTTATCCCAACAGTGTTGGGAAAGCTTTCTGTTTAGACGTGTAGGATGCCACACATCCACCACATAGGCTACTTGAAGCAATTGTAAACCAAAAAGTTGGTTATTGAAAATCAATGTGATATCAAATATAAATATTAGATGAAAAAAAAACTGGACAACTAAAATAAATTTTGCAATTAAATAAATTAAGTACCTAATTGAAGTTGAAAGACTAGTTACCAAAACTAAAATAAAAATGAAAGCTATATAAAAAAATAAAAAACTCAACTAACATGACAAAAGCACAAAAATTGCTAACATTAAAATTAACTATAAGCAACAATGGCAATAACCTGGGGTTTGTGCCTTTACTCAATATATATAAGGAATATAATATAAAAGGAAACTGCTCTCTTTAAAGTCAAAAAAGATGTGTTAAATGCAGCTTTGAGTACCACAACTACAGCACTCTTACTGGTAGTTGCAAACATTCAGTAGTTAAATTAGCTAAATTATTTCATAAACCAAGCTTCTGTAAACGAAACAGAGAGATATGTGTGTGTGTGTGTGTGTATAAATCACTACTGGAAATCCTAGAGATGATGTCAATAACAGCAGCTCCAGATCAAGGGAAACTGCTCCATTCTCAGCCGGAGCCCGAAGTGAAGATGGTGACAGGTGATGTCAGCAAACTGCTGCCTGGCATCCAATAGGGTCCCCCGGGATCTCGTGTTGAGCCACCTGCATGTGTGTATGAGTTCATTGAATGAACAGATGTCCCACCACCTTATTATACCACAAACTCAACTGAGCTCTAAAAATAGAAGAGAAAGCAGCACACATTCCTGAGATGTGAAGTATTAGATAAGCGGTTTTGTTGTAGGCTGTCATACAGTAGGTCAAATCACCGTTTAAGTGTGTCCTCTAATGACTCTGGTCAGTCTGAACATTTTTTGTCAGCACTGGACATTCTTTTCACATTTAAACACTCAAAGTCTTGTTTAAACTATTTCCTCATGAAAAAACGGCAGTACTTTTCAGAATAGGAACTTGACTTCACAATGTCAGAGAAAAAATGACATGGCGTCCTCTATTGGTGTTAAGGTCACACTGCATCGAAATACCTGCTTTATATTCATTTCCTGAAAGAACCTTGTAAGCTCATAACCTTTCTGAAGGTATATTCCCTTTAACGATACAGTGTGATTTATTAGCTCATAAAATAATTGTCTCTAAAAGAATGTTTAAGAAACAAAAGAAAATCCCGCACACTACCAGTACTTGCAAAAGTATCAAAAACAATTTATTGAAGTTTTGGTGAAAATTCAAATTTTGAAATTATTGTTTTTGATGCATTTGCAAGTATAGGTAGTGTGGGATTTTCTTTTGTTTCTTAGTTTTTGTGACTTTTTTGTCTTTTTTCCTATGCACCTATCTATAGGTGTGTGATGATTGAATGTCAATTTGCCTTTTTAAAGAATTTTTAAACTACTTAACATAATAACTTGACATAATACATAATATATAACTAAAGTAAATACTTCTAGGTCAACAGTTTCATAAAATGACCTTGGACCTCCTTATTTTCATTGAAAATCTAAATTAGAAATAGAAGGGAATTACTAGGGGAAGTCGTGGCCTAATGGTTAGAGTTGGACTCGTAATCCAAAGGTTGCAGGTTTGAGTCTCGGGCCGGCAGGGATTGTGAATGAATGAATGAATGATGCATTTATATAGCGCATTTATTGTGTATTGCCGTACACCCAAAGCGCTTTACAATCATGTGGGGGTCTCTCCTCAACCACCACCAGTGTGCAGCATCCACTTGGATGATGCGACGGCAGCCACAGGACAACGGCGCCAGTGCGCTCACCACACACCAGCTACAGGTGGAGAGGCCTCACTGTTTTGGCTAATCCAAAGGACATCACTGGTCCCTTACTGGACCCAGCTACAGGTGGAGAGGCCTCACTGTTTTGGCTAATCCAAAGGACATCACTGGTCCCTTACTGGACCCCCTGCAGTTTGTTTACAGAGCAAACAGGTCTGTGGATGATGCAGTCAACATGGGACTGCACTTCATCCTGCAGCATCTGGACAGACCAGGGACTTATGTGAGGTGAGGATCTGAAGTCCTGTTTGTGGACTTCAGCTCCGCTTTTAACACCATCATCACGGAAACCCTTCAGAATAAACTAACCCAGCTCTCCGTCCCCACCTCTGTGGATCAACAGCTTCCTGGCTGACAGACAGCAGTTAGTAAAGCTTGGTAATTTCACATCCAGCACTCGTACCATCAGCACTGGGGCTCCTCAGGGCTGCGTACTCTCCCCACTGCTCTTCTCCCTCTGCACCAACAACTGCACCTCTAAAGACCCCTCTGTCAAGCTCCTGAAGTTTGCAGACGACACTGATCGGCCTCATCTAGGACGGTGACGAGTCTGCTTACAGACAGGAGGTTAAGGAGCTGGCTGTCTGGTGCAGTCTTAACAACCTGGAGCTCAACACGCTCAAAACTGTGTAGATGATCATGGACTTCAGGAGAACCCCCCTTGCTCTCCCCCCACTCACCATCAAGAACAGCACTGTGACTGCAGTGGAGACATTCAGATTACTGGGCATCACCATCTCTCAGGACCTGAAGTGGGATATTCACATAGACTCTATTGTCAGAAAGGCCCAGCAGAGGTTGTACTTTCTTCGCCAGCTGAGGAAGTTCAATCTGCCACAGGAGCTGCTGAAACAGTTCTACTCCGCCATCATTGAATCCATCCTCTGCACTTCAATATCTGTCTGGTTCAGCTCAGCTACCAAATCTGACCTCAGAAGACTACTGAGGGTAGTCCGTACTGCTGAGCGAATCATTGGTACAACCCTCCCCACTCTCCAATAACTGTATTTATCCAGAGTGAGCAAAAGGGCTGGTAAAATCACTCTGGACCCCTCACATCCAGCACATTCCCTCTTTGAACTGCTGCCGTCTGGTCGACGTTACAGAGCTCTGAGCACCAGAACGACCAGACACAGGAACAGTTTCTTCCCTCAGACAATCCATCTCATGAACACTCAACAATAAACGTGGAACACACAACTATAATACATTATCCATTCACCACACTCACTTATTTTTATTTTCTCATTTCTAATTTGCACATACTTGACCTGTACATACATAGTTGTCTATATTATATATTGTGTTTTTGCTGCTTTGTACATTGCCTATTTGTATATTATTCTTTATTATCTGTGTCCTGTTGCTGTCTTTCTGTTGCACTGTGGAGCTTCTGTCACTACAACAAATTCCTTGTATGTGTAAACATACTTGGCCAATAAAGCTCTGTACTATATGTGCTTCAGTTGAACAAAAAGCCTTTTGAAAGGTATCCGTCCACGTCCACATTACTGTAAACTCACAAGGTTGCATTTGTTTGGCTGACGTCCTCTGTGGCACACCTCATTTGTTAAACAGATGAATTACTATTTACCGCACTGTGATACTGATATGAACACAGGGCTTGTTTTTACTGATGCCTTGTCAAGCAACAGATGCTTCTGAGGACGTATTTGTCTTCCTAAGAAGGACATATCTGTTATTTGTGGCAATCAGTTGTACTGATCTTTGGTTGAGAAACTGGCAGTGATGGCAAAGCATGTGATGTCTTATACTCTCCATTTTAACCCCAACATGAGACAAAGTGCCATAGTTAAAAATTACTGTGTTTGTAACTGTAACTAACAGTGACATGTTTCTTGTCACGTTGGGTAAATTAGTTACAGTTACAAACTTAGTAGTTTGTAGTCTATAACTTTAACTTTAATTGACCCAATCTGTGAGATGTTAATTTAAAAAGTCGAACATTTCCACAGGAAAAATAACATCAGTTCATTTAACATGCTGACCCAGCAGCACAAATATATGTAATCACAATGCAAACCTGTGATTTAAACCTGAAATTTATTCAGCTATAAATTTTCCACAAAATGCAAACTATAAAATGTATACAAAGCAATTCATGAAACTCCAAAAATATTAAATAACCACAATTTCAGACCATTGCTATTTTAATTAATCATTCATATAAAACTACAACATGTGAAATGCATGACTAATGTCTAGTGAACATTATTTATATTTTACAGTATCATCTTCTTTGCTTCTCTATAATGTTTTTCGATTCATATGTTCATATAATGATGTCTTTTCTCATGTGCACGCTTGCTCAACATGTGTGTTATTGTCCGGTTGCATAAAAAACACATTTATGGGCAATTTTACAAGATTAACCAAAACCTGTCTAAACAGTTTTGCTTACCAAGGTCACAGAATAATCATCTAACAGTAAAGAATATGGCTGTTCAGAGTGACTGTCTCATTCCACTGTTCTCTTCCAGCTGATTTGCATCCAGAGATGTGATTAACAAAAACAGAAACCCACAGGGGGAGGGAGGAAATGTTACATGCAAAATCATGTACTATCTGTATCTGATGAAATGATGAGTATTTGGAAAGACTCAACAACTCTTCACCAGGTAAGAATTTCGTTTCAGTTATCTTATAAGTACATTCCTACAAATTAATGTTTTAAATGTGTTTTTTTATGTTTGGTTCCCCAAAGAACCTTTCAGTGAGCAGAATTCTTAAAAGAACCTTTTTTTCTTAATGTGAAGAACATTTTGAAAATCTAAAGAAATTTTTCCACTATAATGAACCTTTTGTGAAGTGGAAAGGTCCATCAATGGATGTTAAAGTTTCTTAAAGGAAACATAGATGCAAATAATTGTGTAAGAGTATAAACGAAAATAACTGTGACTTCAGATTTTGCTTTGATAAATTTTTGTGCTTTTTCCTAATTTTTTTAAAATCAGTTTTGAGAACAGTAACAGCTACATATACAGTTCTGCTCATAACTTTACATGCCCCTCGCAAAATATGCAAAATGTTAATAATTGTAACAAAATAAGTGGGATCATGAAAATTGTGTATTATTATTTTTTAGTACTGTCCTGAACAAGCCATTTCACATTATACATTTACATATGAGCAGACTTACGAGAAGAACTGTAAATCTACCTCACTGCATTGGTACTGTGAGTTAATTTGTTAATTTTAATTATAATAATAGTTAATAGTTCATTTTATCACAGCCACAGGTTTATGGCCTTTGACTCATTGTTACATAACACAGTGTCAGAGAGTTTTAGTTTGGATTTTGGCTCTTTTCATAAGATAAAAACATTAATTTCTGGTCCTTTAGTCTTATTGTCAGAGCAGCTTTCCAAGAGTGCTGATATTTAGACCAACAGCACCCGAACATTTCACTCTTCTCTTTGTATCACTTGAACCAAAAAAAATAAAAAATGAACTAAAAGTTCCATCAAAATGTAGAATTCACTGGTGGAGATGCATCTGTATACATAAAAATGACATGCTTCATTCAACAACAAAAAAATAATCCTTTCAGGGATTTTCCAAAATGTTATTGACAGTTGTTCTAATTTGCATTTGTAAATTAGATGTAGTGTATTTCATGTTTTCCGCGTTTCTTCTTGCTCTTCAGATGTTATTGAGGAACATGAAGAACCTGTCAGGAATGAAGTGGAACATTTGTGGCATCCTGCTCATTTTATATGTCCCCTTCTGCATATCTGTGGGACCTTTGTCTAAGCCCTGTAATAAAACTGCCCACCTTTTATGTCCTATTCCTGGCAGCACTTCAAATGAAACTGGAAATATGGATATATTAATACTGGGTAGAGATGGTTTCATGGGATACTTGAAAACAGGTGATTCAAATCAGATATGTTCATGAAAGTGAATGAGAATTAAATGTCTTTATTAAAATACTAAATGTATAGTTGTTATTGTATAACATAAAAGTCACTTTTTGGTAGCCACGTTGTTTATCATTTGTCTTTTAAATAGGCATATGCAATAATGGTACAGCGGACAAGTCCAATATTCTGTGCAATTCTAGTGGACGGTCAGGTGAGGAGAGACAGAATGAAGCCCAATCAGCACATTAAATAGAGAAAGTTTTTACTTGCGTGTATAAACATTCCTTAAAAAAAATGTGTACATGTATATAATAAACTTTTAAAAACTTTGAAAAAAAAAAACTTTTTTTGTCTTTCAGTAAAGCCACAACTTCTCAACATAACTGTTTTTTCGTTTGAAGAAAATACAACCTGTACAAAAAGCACTTTGCCAACAAACAGCAGAGGTGAGTTTGAACATATCTCTTTCATGTCTTGAGCTTTTTTGGATGAAATGCTTAGTGCCACTATCAATAATAAAAATGTGTTAATTTTCTTTAGAAATTATCGTGATTTGTTATTTATTTTTAGCCCAGGGTAACCTTGTTTTCTAACCTGTTGTTTTGCAGACTATGGTGTGGTTTTATCAAGATACTCACCATACAGACTCAACATAAGCAGATATGCTATACCCACATTTGTCTGTTTAATTGAGGGGAAGTGCAAAAATGGCACTTTGACGGACTGGATTACGGGAGGTATATGAAAGATCTGTCATTTTGCTTCTATGCATTTGGAAACCTGTGATTTTAGATAAACATAACAACAAAAGGTTTCTTTAAAATGTCCAGTTTCAATTTATTCACTATATACTTGCTATATTACAAGAGTTCTGCATTTTGCAGATCAGATATCTGGTAGTTAGAAAAATGTTTTTGTTCTCTTTATTAAAGATTGTAAGTGGACCAACAAAACCATTGAACATTTTCTGAACGAAAGTGAGTATTCCTGTTAGTGGAGTGGGAAACCAATCTGTTGGAACACAGTCAGTGACAGATTTAACAGACATTTTAACATTAACCTTGTCTAGTATTTGCATATATGGCTAAATTATTTGTATAGCTTGTAATATTGTTCCTTTTTGTTTTATGTAAGCATGTAATATGACCTGCCTGAATCCCACAAAGAAGTGCGAGGATGCAGAATATGATAGCAGCTGTAGCGGTAAGAACATGTGCCTATTTACAATATGCCTGTTTTTGCTTTATTCACTTTCAGAACCGACTATATGTCTATCATTAAAAGCCAATGCTGCATATTGCTTTGAATTATTCCTTATTTATCATATTTATGTTTTGACATAGATGATGATGCTGGTGATGAAAGTAAAATAAACAACATTGAGATCCGTAATAAAACTGCAACTTGTTATAAATGTGGAAGTCCTTTTCAAGTTTTGGAAAATGTCGTCTTACAAGATGAATTCTCAAATAAATTTAATACTACTAATACAGAGACAGATGCTGGGGCAGCTGCGTAAGTACTTTTTTAAACATGTGATCCAAGTCTAGTAAGGTTTTTAGTGGTAATATTAGTTAGCCTATAACAGTTTATCTTATAAATTGCACACAATAACGTGCAAACATTGCTAAACATATTCATAAAGTTGCCATAGCTTGCTGAACTTGATAATGTATTTGACAGATGCACATGAGAAAAAAAAATTATATGGAGTTGAACATCTGTATATTTGTATGCTAAAGCAATAGAGATTAAAAAAAATACAGGACACCAGGGCACCTTGTCACAAAGGATTTTGCGCTATATATTTAACGCTATATGTCGTACTTGCTGTCCCAGAGGCTTTAAATTCAAGTGATTTTGTATCTCGTTTAGTGAGGCCATGAAAAGTCTCTCCAGCATTCTGTCTGAGATGAAAAATTTGAGCGTTGCCTCCATATCCATGGGCAAAGTTAAAGGGATTTTAAAGAAAATTCCAACTGAGTCCAAAATCAAGACATCCTACTTCATCTACTCTACAAACACTGGCATCAGAGTAAGTGGACGGATGACTTCAGACATGCACACATTTTTGTGTATGCATGACAGTGGTGACAAAAACGTTTGTCTCTTAAAAACATGAACTGTACCTCAGCATGCATGAAAATGTCCATATCTTTACAGATTTTAGATGATACTGCTGTACTGAAGAATTATCCCAACACTTTCAGTATTCCAGAGGAAGCTGCTAAGAAAGCGCTCAACCAAAGTGCTGGAGGCGCTTTCATCGGTGTGTTCCGCTTTCCCAACATGACAAAGGTATAAAGAAACATCAAAAACAGACTTAGTCAAGCTCTAAATGAGGTGTTTTTTGTTACTTTTAATGGAGCGATTTTACAAATGTGATGTTATTGTAAGCATAACTGCATTAATAAAAAAATGTGGTTTAAAATAATTATGAAACAGGATGATAATCCTGACTATACTGAACATTTAGATATCAAAGATTTTTAGCCTACTTTCTGACATTGGTCTTATTTGCATCTTATTGTATGATTTGTTTATCACATCATGTTTCTATATTGAAGCCTGATTCTGTTTCTCAGCAATAAAACAAAACAAACTAATCCTCTTTCATTTTTTATTTTAAGGATGCAATGAACAGTACGGTTTTAAATGAGGAGGTCTATGCAATCGAAATGGGGACAAAAATCTCAAATCTGAGTGATGCCATCAGCGTAACCTTCGAAAAAGTTCAGGTATTCAAATGTGTGGGGGATAAAAAGTATTTCTAGTTGTCTAAATGCATCTGAATCTTATGTAGTGAAATTCTGATGTATTTCTCAGCAACAGACGGTGGGAGATCCTGTTTGTAATTCATGGGATGGAAACGGTCTGTGATGCTCTTGTGTTTATTTATTTTGAATTTGTTAAATTATAATTTTTTTATTTGTATGTTTTTTTACAGCACAGGCATTGAAATATTCTGTCTTTAAAAATGTCACATTAAATAATACATGTTCAGTGTCTGTATCTGAAAGCTAAATATCAATGTTAGATTAATATTTAAGCAAAATTAAGAGAACTGGTTAAGAGTTTGAATCATTCGGTGCATGCTGCTGACCAAAGCATAATGTCAGTTCCATTAATTCACTCTCAATCTACTCAAAACTAACCAGTCCCTCCTTTTTTTTCAGGAAGTCAACCAAACTGGACAACCGAAGGGTGTAGTACCTTTATCGTAGGAGACAAGATAACATGTAAATGTGAACATTTGACTTTCTTCGCTGTGCTAATGGTAGGTTCTCCGTTTCCTTCTGGAATTTGTGAAATTGACTTTGCCAAAGTTATACTTGCACCTTCAGATTTATGTTTTATTTTATGGTTGATAAAATGATTTCACCAAAGACATTTTGTAGTTATTGAATCTTTTAGGTTGCCAGTGTCCTGTGTAACTAAACACTGTTTTAATACAGATCCCTCAAAAAGAACCCATTCCCCCAGCTGACCTCAACGCTCTCACCTACATCACCTACATCGGCTGCGGCCTCTCCTTGTTTTTCCTGTCCATCGGGCTCTTCATGCACTTCCTCATGAGGTGAGACGCTAATTAGGATTTTTTTTAAGGTTTTTGAAAGAAGTCTCATCAAGGCTGAATTTATTTGTTTAAAAAAAAACATGGTTAGCACTAAATATCAAGCAGCACAACAGTTTTCAATATTGATAATAATAATAAATGTTTCTTAAGCAGCAAATAAGCATATTAGAATGATTTCTGAAGGATCACGTGACACTGAAGACTGGAGTAATGATGCTGGAAATACAGCTTTGATCACAGGAATAAATTACATTTTACAGTATATTCAAATATAAAACTGTTATTTTAAATTTTAATAATATTTCACAATATTACTGGGGTTCTATCAGATAAATGCAGCCTTGGTGAGTATAAGAGACATTAAGACATTATCATTATTAAAAAGATTTTTATTTTTTATTTTCACAATAAAATCATGTGGGAAAAACAAGTTAATCAATCAACATCATGTCACAGGTGCTATTAATTAAGCTTAACTTGTACTAAACCCAGAATAATGCTTTAATGAGGGGTCTAATTTAGATGCAAAATTAAAACCCGGTTTAAAATGATGGCTCCCAGCAGGCACACAACGTCACAAGACACTGATATTTGGTTAAATTTCAGTTGCGACATCAGGTGACCAAAATTCAAAGGCAGTTCAACATCTAGTGTCAATGTTAATTTGATGTCCAACATCAGCTGACATTAATATTTGATGTTTTTATGTTGTGTAACCAAAATCCAACGTTAAGTCAATGTCAAATTGGCATCAACCCGATTTTCAGTTTTATTGACGTCCTGTGCCTGCTGGGTTGTAATCCGGAGTACTTTCAAACAAGATTAAAGTAGCTTTATTATCAAAGCCAATTCTTCATTTTTTATTTCACAATGGACTGGCTCTTTGAAAAATCAATTGCATTTTCAATTTTAGGAAAGTGAGGGCCTCTGATTCACTCCGTGTGCTGATTAATCTCTTCGTGGCGCTGTTCCTGCTCAACGTGGCCTTCCTGTCAAATGAGTACGTAGCACGTGCAAAGAACGCCTCTGCCTGCAAAGTCATGGCTGGATTCATGCACTACTGCTTGCTATCCAGTTTCACCTGGTTTGCAGTGGAGGCTTTTCACCTCTGCCTGCAGATGGCCAAACACTCAGTCACCATCAAACATTACATCATCAAGATCTCTGTGGTTGGCTGGGGTGAGTTCACAATCTTAAATATGCATTCTGAAGTACTTTACTAAGTGATGATCAAATGGGCAAAAATCCCAAGAACTTTGAAGGCTCTTTCTTGCTGACTAATATTATAATTGCATTGTCAACGTTTTGTTTCAGCTCCTCCTGCTCTTGTTGTCAGTATCATTTACGCCTTGGGCAAATATGGTGAGCAGACCATAACAACGGACGAGAGCAATGTAACTACAACTATGTAAGTGAACCCCAAAATATGATGAGAAGGCCTTGCTATAATAGCAGCCATATAATATTATACGTGAAAACCTACACTCAAACCATTTTATGCATTGAAAACAATTTTATGAAGAACCTTTAACATCCATGGAACCTTTTTAATCTACAAAAAGTTTTTTATAATGGAAAAAGTTTCTTTAGATAATAAAATATTCTTCACACTAAAAGAACTATTCATTGAAAGATATTTTAAGGAATCAGAAATGGTTCTTCTATGGCATTGCTATGAAAATCCCCTTTTGGATCCTTTTATTTAGGTTTTTAAAAAGCATTTCAAAATTAAATAAATGCATTTTATATTTTATATTTACTAAAGCCCGAATAATTAAAATATTTAATTAAAATATAAAATGCTTATTGTCAATAAACTTGAGAGTGTATGATTTTCTACTAATTTTTAAAGTAATATTAGATATGTAAACTTTTAAAATAACAAACAACTATTTTATTTTATTTTTTTGTTACTGGCTTTCCAGGATGTAGATGCGTTTGTTTGTTCATCTGAACAGATTTGGAGAAATGGAAGCTCTGCAGTGAATGGGTGCCGTCAGAATGAGCGTCCAAACACCTGATACAAACATCACAATAATCCACACCACTCCAGTCCATCAGCTAACATCTTTTGAAGTGAAATGTTTGTAAGAAACAAACCGTTTTAATTTTAAACCATCCCGTCTGGTCAAAATATGAGTCCTCTATCCATAATATTAAGATGTTAATTGTTGGACTGGAGTGGTGTGGATTATTGTGATGTTTGTATCAGGTGTTTGGACTCTCATTCTGACGGCACCCATTCATTGGTGAGCAAGTGATGGAATGCTACATTTCTTCAAATCTGTTCCCATGAAGAAACAATTATTAAATGGGTGTGAGGGTGAATATACATTTGTATATATGTACTTTTGTCAACTTTAACTGTCTGCACTTTTTTTCCCTGCAGGTGCTGGATTTTAGATTCTGGTGTCCATTACTACGTGAACATTGGTTATTACTGCTTCGTCTTCATCTTCACTTTTATCACCTTCATTGTTGTGCTGCGATGGCTCTCCATGCTGAAGCTGAGCAGGTTGAACAAGGTTGACAAGGTGCATCGCTCAAGAACCGCCACCTTGGACATCACCACCATCCTGGGCCTCTGCTGCATGCTGGGACTCACCTGGAGTTTCGCGTTCTTCGGCTTCGGAGCTCTGCGTCTGCCCTCGTACTACATATTCACCATCCTGAACTCTTCCCAAGGTGAGAGCACTTCTGCAGCTGATTTTACATGAATATATTTATCATTTGAACTTTTAGGGATGCACTAGCATATCGACGACCTCAATGCTGACAGACATGGATTAAAAGCTTCAAAATAATGAGAAAGAAAGATTTTATATAATGGTTATGATATGTTATTTAAACTAGAGCTCTATATATTATATTATATTACTACTATTAATATACTTAAACTAAACAAAATCAAAACTCATATTTGTGGTCAAATATCTGTTGAAACTACCGGTCAAACGTTTGGAATAAATACAATTTTTTAATGTTTTTGAAAGAAGTCTCTTATACTCACCAAGACTGCATTTATTTGATAAAAACATACAATTAAACTGTAATTTTGTGAATTTGTAAAATATTATCACAATTATTTTCTTTTGAATATGTTTTCATATGTAATTCATTCCTGCGATCAGCATATCATTGTAATATGCTGATTTTTTTCTCACTGATTTATGTTGAAAAAACATTTTCAATATTGATAATAATAATAAATGTTTCTTAAGCAGTAAATCAGCATATTAGAGTGATTTCTGAAGGATCATGTGACGCTGAAGACTGGAGTAACGATGCTGAAAATTCAGCTTTGCATCTCAGGAATAAATAAAAAATTTGTATTTATTAAAATAGTAAAGAGTTATTTTAAATTGTAATAATATTTCACATTACTATAATTTTTACTGTATTTTTGATTAAATAAATAAACATTCAAACATCAAAATAATTTTTTAATATAATATAAAGCATGCATCTATTTTGTATTAACTGCATGCGGTTTTCTAGGATTCTTCTTGTTCATATATTACTTGAAAGCAAGCAGCCTCTTGGGAGACTCAGCAGCTTCAGAAGAGAGTGACATCACTGAAGACACCACTACAGAAAATCCATACGAAGACCTGCCAACAGAAGACACCAAAAAAGCCATCTGACCATCACGTCTACATCTGAGGATTTGAAATATCATATCTGTCTATTGATATTTTACAGTAATTTGTAGTATTATAGTGAGTCAATCCACTGCAAATTTTGCCCTGTAACACACGCACATCTCTTTCTGAACTCTTCAGAATTCAAGAATTTGCTCTCTTTCAGTTCATGAGTTTGAACCCGTGGAAAGACTGCTACATATGTAACTGAATTTCATAATACAATGATGTATTTGTCTTTACACTGCGTATCATTTTATGCATATATAGGCTACTTTTTCAGGACAGAATAAATACTATAATAGAAAAGTTGCTAAACGCTGATTTTAGTCAGTTCATTTTAGACAGTAGGTATATTTTCTGTCTTTAATTGATATTAGCAGTTTCTGAGCAGCTCTATAAGTTTAACTTCTCCTGTGTGTACACTGTGAGTTTTTATTACACCTATACAGATGTTTCAAACTATGTAATGCACGATTATATTTAGAAGATCATGTATTAAAACTTGTGCTGCCAAACGACTAATCGCATCCAAAATAAAAGTTTTTATGTAATATATGTGTGTGCAGTGTTGGGGAGTAACTTGAATTTAATTACAAAATAAATGTAATTGTAATCAGTTACAGATGGCTATGATAGCTAAAAAATTTTAATTAAATTACAGTTACTAGTGAAAATGTTAAAAGGGGTTTACATCTGAATTGTATTCACACACACCCACATGCAGATTTAATTGATTTCTTTCATAAATTGCATTGACTGCATTGTTTCAGGAGTTTAGGACACAGAATAGGACACATGTTTATTCAATAACTCCTATGTAGATTAATGTATTTGCTTTATTTTTTAATATTAACTTGTTTTTTCTAAGCTACTGTTAGATGCCAGTGTTTCCCATCATAGATATGCAAAGATTTGATTTGATCATAGCTATTAAACTATTTCTTATGGTTTTAAATCTGTATTTAACCTCAGAATGATCTCAAAGTCGGTCTGATTTTGTGGTGGCTGTGCTGTAAAATTAAATTATTATAATTTTAATACAAGTGATGAAGGATTTCGAAAGTCTGACAGTGTTGAGTACTGCTGTAAGGTTAACCCTGCCTGGTTTACATGTTTTCAAAATGAATTTAGAAATTTAGAAAAGTAATCAAATGTAATCAGTTACATTACTTTAATAAAGTAATTGAAAAGTTACACTTATTACATTTTAAATAGGGTAACTTGTAATCTGTAACCTAGTACATTTCCAAAGTAACCTTCCCAACACTGTGTGTGTGTGTGTGTGTGTGTGTGTGTGTGTGTGTGTGTGTTTATGTGGTTTATGATGGCACAAATGTGTATAATGACATGGGTATGACAGAGGTATTACAATATGAAGGTGGTTTATGAGGACACTGCCTATGTCCCCGTAATTCAAAAGGCTTAAAAAACATACTAAATGGTGTTTTTTGAAAATCTAAAAATGCACAAAGTCTCCTGTGAGGGCTAAGTTTAGGTGTAGGGTTGGTGTAGGGCAATAGCACACACAGTTTGTTCAGTATAAAAACCATTACGCCTATGGAGAGTCCCCATAAACCACAAAAAACAAC
The DNA here is from genome assembly GCF_936440315.1 of Barbus barbus. Classification (NCBI taxonomy): domain Eukaryota; kingdom Metazoa; phylum Chordata; class Actinopteri; order Cypriniformes; family Cyprinidae; genus Barbus; species Barbus barbus. Next base: position 28,172,695 of record NC_136742.1, read on the forward strand.
ATGAGTGTGTGTGTGCACGGCCGTAGCCAGCTATGAGGTCACCGAGGTCCGGACCTCGGTCATTTTTTTATATTCAAAAATAAAATGTCAAGCTCTCTGAATGATTATTTAGCCGTTTAAACCACCTCATATCACATGAGTGTTTGCAATTCATGTTGCTGCGAGAAGCTAGCGCAGTGAACGGGGCTTGAGAGCGCGTTGAGTGAGAGCGCGGGTGCAGTCTCCGTTTGTTGCCAGATCCACCTATTATACGTGTTTTTGGACTCGTTTTTCCAATTTATTGTGACACTTTGGGACGTTTATAAAGTGGAAAGTTGAACGTTAGTGTTAGTGATATATTCTTATTTACAAAACACAAGCTTTGAACTTATTTCGGATATCTTTTTCTTTATTTTTGTAATTGCTTGTTTTTTGTAGCAATATCTGGCAACATTGTACATTCATAAAAAAAGCTTATAGACAATCTGTAACTTAATTGCTGACAGGAAGATACCACAATCGGTAAGACAAACGCAGTGATCATCGTTAATATCTGAAAGAAATGTATAACACTATAAAAAACAATAGCATAATACAAAATCAGTTTGTTACAGAATGAAATAGGCTACTATGCCAAATAACGTTAACGTTACTGGCCAGCAGACGTCTCATGCTCTTTAGTTAACCTTAAGTCATCAAAAAACAATAATTAAAGCGGTGTTTCTCAACTGGTGGGTCGCAAAAACGTTTTGAGTGGGTCGCGGAGTGTGCAGTCAAAGAAACAACAAACATAATTCTGTTTTTTTCTGATGCTAGACTATTATTTTGAAAGACGTGCTTGAAAGCGCACTGTAAAAAAAATTTCCTGTAAAAAAACGGTAATCTACTGGCAGCTGAGGTTGCCAGCATCATACTGTAAAAATACAGTGTGCTACTGGTTTTTAAATTAACAGTAAAATGCTGTTTTGTCATCTACAGTATACTACTGTAATTTAGCAGCATATATCTATTAAATTACATACTACTCATAATTCCATGATCTCAATTTTAAATGCAGATTATACCCTGCATTTTCTATTTGACCGTGTATTACAAAAGAGAACAAAGTCAAGTTATGTTTTGTTTTTTATTTTGATACAACACTAGATAAACTTTTACAATATGCCCTAAAACAGGCATGCATCCAAACATACAAACATACTGTACATAAAGTCTTTGTTCATAAAATGCAAATATACTCTCAAATCACGCTTCAGTGAACACCAGCTAATGTTTTTTCAGCATTAGCCAATTTAAACTCTGATATAGATGATAATTTAATGGAGGTGAAATGTCTGTTTGTCCATACAATGCAAAAGAAAATGGGGATCAAACTTTCAAATACTTAGGCAGTTTTCTGAAGTGATTCAATTTGTTTGGGTGAAAACACTTTTCACTGTACACATCTTGCAATTGCAATCTCTCATTTGTGGTCCTTTGATCTGATATTTTGGTGTCTTTGATTAATCATAACTTTATGTTCCTTTTGGAGCTGACAGGTTTGGTCTTTTGGAAGACAAAAAGACAAAAGCTCCCATTTGTCTTCCATTGTATGGGCAAATATTTCTTAATGACAATATCTTAATTTGTCCTACAAGAGAAAGAACTACAGATTTGAGACAGCATAAGTTTGAGTTAAGGATGAGATACTTCTGGACTGATGGTCGTCTTCGTCATCTTGCAGTTTTTCCAGTTATTTAAGACACCTCTTTTCTCCATGCAGCTTTGATCCTCTTTTCTGGATTTATTCCAGCAAAGTATCTAAAGAATAAGAGTAGACAAGTTTCAATGCTAAACGTTTTCCAGTGTATGATTTTGATAAGTCATACATACTGCATTTATAATAAGTGGTTTCTAATATGAGGCACATTAAAGGGTTACTCCACCCCAAAACGAAAATCATCACTTACCCCCATGTTGTTCTAAACCTGTAAAAGCTTTGTTTGTCTTCGGAACATAAATTAAGATGTTTTTGATGCGTTCTGCCAGCTCTCTAACCTTCCCATTGAAAGCAATGTAATTAACACAATCAACGTCCAGAAAAGTTGCAAGGACATCAGTAAAATTATTCTTGTGACATCAGGGGTTCAACCGTAAGTGTGCGAAGTTACGGATACGTTGTTTTCATTCAAATGAAAGCATAAATAAATGTAGAAACGTATCCACGTGGTGCAGCTGACACAGAACAGCATATACTGTTTGCGTTCAGTAGATACTCTCCAAAATAGTGCTTCAGTGATGTGGAGGAGACAAACTGTTGAATAACGTCGTTATTTTATTTATTTTGCGTACAAAAAAGTATTCTCATAGCTATGATGTCACATGAACTATTTTACCGATCTCCTTGCTACGTTTCTGGATGTTGATCGTGTTAATTTACATTGCTGTTTATGGGAGGGTCAGAGTGCTGTCAGAATGCATCAAAAATATCTTAATTTGTGTTCCAAAGATGAACTAAGCTTTTACGGGAACAACATGGGGTAAGTGATTAATAACTAAATTTTAATTTTGAGGTGGAGTAACCCTTTAAGGTAGATCTTTTGCTGATAATAGAAACTAGTGTCAGTCTGGAGCGTGAGCTTTGTTTTAGTGAAACAAAATGCAGACATATCTAATATGATATACTTACCAAGAAGGATCAAGCAGGGAATCAAAGGCAGGTTACCCATATTCTCAAGGTCAGAAGGAGTGGCAGACATCTATTAGTAAAGAAAACTATTTAAGATGGCTCACAGTATCTGCAAATGACAAATTAAAAAACAAAACAAAAAACAATGAGCTACTTGTTGCAATATTCTACAGCCTCTTAGATTCAGAGTAGGAAATCAAAATGATAATTTTCTGATCATTTACTCACCTGTATGCTGATTTAAACTCTGATGATGCAATAGATGATTTTTAATGAAGATGATATGCCTGTTTGTCCCTACGATGCAAAAGAAAATGGGGATCAAACTTTCAAGTAGCAACAGACAAACAGTAAATGGAGGATAAAGATTATTACTCGCATGGTTTAGCCAGTTTTCTGAAGTGATTCAACTGGGTGAAAACAATTTTCACTGTATTTGCAATTCCATTCTCTAATTTGTGGTCCTTTGGTCTGATATTTTGATATCAGACAAAATGACTGGTGATTAATCATACCTTTATGTTCCTTTTGGAGCTGGACAGTTTGGTTCCCACCGGTCTTCCACTGTACGGTCAGAACAGACATCATTTCTCCATGACAATATCTTCACCTGTCCTCCAAGAAAAAGTCCTAAGAGTTTGAGACAGCATAAGGTTCAGTGATTATGAGAGAACCATTTTTAGGTGAATGATTACTTCAACAAACAATAGGCAAACTTACATTTATTTTTAAAAGAATGAGTCCTTTGCTTCTCTGCAAAGTCAGCCTTCAGTAGTTGAACTACAAGGACAAGAATAACATAACGTAAAGAACAGATAGCTTCTCTAGTTCACCAATTACAGACATCCCCCACAAAAAAAACATTTAAACAAAGTTTAAAAAGAAAATAAAACCGTCTGTCGACTAAATATTTTTGCAATCCCTAGCAGTGGTTTGCACATTCACAGTAATCATGCAAGAATTATGAATTTTGTTCATACACACATCTTTTGCTTACATAAAGATTGGGACATGTGTCCATTGCATAAATTGTGATGGTAGTAAATAGCAAATCAAATGCAGTTTGAGTAAACTTATACAGTATGCTAACGAGCTAACAATGCTATCATATCTTGCTCGGTTACTGTTCAGTGATTAAAACACACTATCCTGTCATCAAATTACGCTTTGCTGGCTCTTTATAATGTATGTTAATATTCAGAATTGTTCTTGGTAACTTACAGATAAAACCAAAAGCGTAGTTGCAACTAACAGCAGCAGATAATGGACGGTGTGAACCTCACGCTAAAATTGTAACCATGCACACAAGATAAACAACATCATTATACAGTATTTTTTACTCAGATAAAGTTTAGGATGTGCAGGTTAGAAAAAAAAGAGAGTTTCTTACCAGTTTGTGTGTGATTCGTTCAAAGGGTTCACACTCCTGTGGTAACTTGCTGATAAAGACACATGATCACGAATCCAATTTAGCTCCCAAAAGCTTAATTGGATGTTTAAACTTTAATATTTAAAAGTAATAAGTACTTTAGAAATTAAACAATAAAAGGCAGAGCTGCAAAATTACCTCATGCAGATAAACTAAGATGTCATCCTATGCGCACGTACAAGGGAAAATATGGTATTATGCTGTTAAATAACAGTGTCTTACTGTTGCTGGTCATCTTGTCCCACAATGCATTGCAAAAAACAGTAACGTACTGTTATTGTATGAAAACAGCAATTTACTGTTAAATTTCCTTGTAAATTTACAGATTTTTTTTACAGTGCGGTTGACTCTTCTATCAGTAGGCCTACCTGAGAAAAACGCTTTTTCCTCATTCAGTATCTACGGTCAAATGAGATGTTGTCAAGTTTTATGTCGGTGTCATTATTCTAACGTTATTTTTATAACTTGTTATAAAATAAAAATTCCCTCACCTAAAAAAAAAAAAAAAAAAAAAAAAGAACTTTCCAGTCCTGTCAGTCATACTGTGCTGGTTGCGCGCACTCTTCAATTACACCGCAAATTTACCATGGTAACAGACCTTAACCCTCAAAATGCCACTTTATTTTCACTGTGTTTTTTGTAATGTATTTCTAAATGACTGTGGTCTCATCACATACCAACTTATTAACAAAAACTGTTTTGGAACTGCTACCTTACCTTTACCTGTTACCTTATACCTCATTCTCATCAGTATGTGCATTTTCTTATATACAGTGTGCATGTGTGTACATTTATATATTTTTATATATATATATGCAAAAGCCTCTAAGTGCCATCTGAAAATTTCTTCTAGAATGGACATTTTTATCAAGCTCGTATATTTAAGTTCAGTAATTTCACTTAAATGTCAATTAATAGGTCATTTTAATTGTCATTTAAGTGAAATTACTGAACTTAAATATACGAGCTTGATAAAAATGATCATTCTAGAAGAAATTTTCAGACGGCATATATATATATATATATATATATATATATATATATATATATATATATATATATGTCAATTTCCAAAAAAAAAGGGTCGCAGCTTAATGTCCATGGTAAAATGTGGGTTCAATGGCCTAACCAGTTGACAACCACTGCATTAGAGCACAGCCAAAGTTATTATTACTTATCCATATAGCAATGTTTATTATGGAAATCTATTACAGTAATCAGTATTGTTACATAACCCATTGTGATGCAATAAAGAAGGTCTAATTTAACAATGTTTATCCTCCAAAACAGACAGAACAGAGAGAGTGTAGAATGGCAAAAAGGTTCCGGCAAAATACATTAGATGTATTTCTTAAAAAAAAGCCTAAATTGAAAGACACACACACACACACACACACACACAAACACGCGCGCACACACACACACACACACACAGAGAAACACTATAGCAAATAGCCTGTAAATAGTTTGTAACATGTAAAACATTATATTGAATAAAAAATATTTCACAATCATCTACATGTCTGTCTATTTTGACGTTTAGGCTATATGTAGTACATTTGTGGGTGTTATTATAGCACAATTCTTAACACCTTACTTCGGACCTCACTTATTTTCAAACCCTGGTTACGGCCTTGTGTGTGTGTATATTTATTATGTGTGTGTGTGTGTGTGTGTGTGTGTGTACTGTGTATATTTATTATGTGTGTGTGTGTGTGTACTTTGTATGTTTATTATGTGTGTGTGTGTGTGTATTTTTAAATACGTTTAATTACGTATTTAAAATACAAAATATGAGTAACTGTATTTCGTTATAATTACATTTTAAATAGGTGGTAGTCAAATTACAGTTACAACCGAAAAATAGGCTATTTTAGATTACCAAAGTGATTACTTTGAATTTTAATGTAGTTTCTTAATTTAATATTTAAATATATAATAAATAAATTATTTAATTAATTAATTATATAATAGCCTAAATATTTAATATTCAGAAAGTCATTCGCGTAATGCATTTCTCTCGTGGTTTTTAGCTTAATTCAAAGTATTTAGATTAAGTTACTAAACCTGAGTAATCTAATGAAATACATTATTGATTACTTCTTAAAGCATGTATTTTGTAATCTGTAGTGAAATACATTTTAAAAGTAACCTTCCCAGCACTGCACATATGTTTTGTAAACAAAAACTTTAACATAGCGTAGTATGGTGTTATGCAAAATATAAAAAAAAACATTGAATGGGGGGGGGATTATTTTAAATGTCCTCACATATCATCTTTCGAATATATTTTTAAAAATAAATTCCAAAAATGATACTGATTATGAGGTTATGAAAGGTCAATGACGTGATGACGTCCGTGACGTGGGCTCCTGACGGCGGCACGCGGGAAAGTTCAGACTGAGGAGCTGCAGTTTAGCGGGTGAGTGACTAAACAATAATCACCATCTTAAAGATTTAATCAATGAAATATTTGCACTTCTACATGAGTATATTGACACGTTTATATGATTTTTAGTGTGAGGACATGTTTGAGGCCTTTACATTGTGTGTCTGTGACGATTAGAGCTCGATAGGATGTTTGTTTGTGTTTTTTCTGCGGTTTTCTAACACATTATCAGACTGATTAATAAATTAATATCCCACATTATTAGCAATTGACTCATAAATAGTTGTTGTTTTGTTTACTTAATTTGCCGATTGTCCTTTTGATTCTTAGAAAACACTGTGTCCGATTGGAATACCATGGTACTTTTAATAATACCACGGTATTCTTTGGAAAACTCTGCTGTATCTCAAAATACTGTGGTATTACCACCTGATACCATCGACTTAAGGGTTGTTAATGTATTAATACTATACTTTTATGTTTCATATTATACCTTGCTGCATGTCCAGACATGTATAATATCATGTTTTGTTCATTTATTTATTTGTAAATCCTAATCTAACGTTAATGGTTACAGACCTCTGGGAAAAGTCATTAAAACAATAATTGTCAATCATAGTGTGAACCACTGAACTATATTTCTATAGTTTAGTGTTGTGAATCCTAATTTAGTGTTTTTACTAAATGCATTTGTTTAGAGCCATGCACGTTAAGTGTTTGGTTTAGATGTAAACAAACAGTGCGACCCAAATGTTTCCAGCAGTTTTTCACACAGATTGTTAAACTGATAGTGTGTCATGTTATGAAGCAGTAAATATGGCTATGAGGAATGCGTCCCGGGTGGAGGCAGAAGTTGAGGAGGAAGAAAGTTTTGGGCCACAACCGGTTTCACGTCTGGAGGTATGACTGCTGCTTCAGATATAAACACAAACACTCATTGAATGTCTTTTCGTGGTGCTGATGTTGTAAATCTCTCGGCAGCAATGTGGCATCAGCAGCAGCGACATCAAGAAGCTGGAGGATGGTGGTTTTCACACCGTGGAGGCTGTAACGTACGCGCCCAAGAAAGAGCTGCTGAACATCAAAGGAATCAGCGAAGCCAAAGCCGACAAGATCCTGGTGAGACCTCGGTCACCATTGCTATCACTGATTCTGTGTGTTAGTGACGTGAGCCAACTTTTAATTCTTTAACTAACAGACGGAGGCAGCTAAGATGGTTCCCATGGGCTTCACCACAGCGACTGAGTTCCACCAGCGCAGAGCTGAGATCATCCAGATCTCCACAGGATCCAAAGAGCTTGATAAACTCCTGCAGGGTGCGACACTGAACTGTCTGTCAGATAATAATGTGCTATAATCTCCTGACTGAATTTTGTGTGTCTGTGTTGTGCAGGAGGAATCGAGACGGGATCCATCACTGAGATGTTCGGCGAGTTTCGCACAGGAAAGACACAGCTGTGTCACACACTGGCCGTTACCTGCCAGGTAAAACTTTATTTATTTATTTATTAAGAATACTTTAATTCAGCAAGGACACAGTAAATTGATCCAAAGTGGCAAAGATGTGTAAAATGTAAAAAAAAAAAAAAAAAAAAATTCAGTTAAATGCTGTTTTGAACGTTTTTTTTCGTAAAATAATTTTATATATATTCGGTTTCTACAGAAATATGAAGCTGCACAACTGTTTTAACATTGATAATAATCAGAAATGTTTCTTAACCAGCAAATTACCATATTAAAATGATTTCTGAAGGATCATTTGACACTGAATACAAGGGTAATGATGCTGACAATTCAGCTTTGCATCACAAGAATGAAATTCCTTTATAAAATCTATTCAACTAGAAAATAGTCATTTTAAATTGTACTAATATTTCACAGTATTACTGCTTTTACTGTGTTTTGGTAGAATTAATGCTGCCTTGGTGAACATAAGAGACATCAAAAAATTTGAAATGTACAGATTTTTATAAAATAAACAATTATATATTTTATATTGTTAGTTATATTTCAAGATGACTATTTACTAGACTGAAGCAGCCCTAGATTTATTTGATTATCCATAAATCATATGTTTAAACATTCATGTTAAATGTGAGTATCAAATATCGTCCATCAGGCTTTTGAGGAACTCAATCATCATTGCATTGCATTACACTGTTCTGATCATAAAGCTAAACATTTAAATATCATCTTACTATTAAACATTACTGGGAGATATGTGAACCTGGACCACAAAACAATAAAAAATTTTCAATGTCAATTGAGATTTCTACATCATCTGAATAAATAAGCTTTCCATTGATGTATGGTTTGTTATGATCTGACAGTATTTGGCCGAGATACAACTATTTGAAAATCTGGAATCTGAGGGTGCAAATAAAATTAAAATATTGAGAAAATCACCTTTAAAGTTGTCCAAATTAAGTTCTTAGCAATGCATATTACAAAAAATGAAGTTTTGCTATATTTACGGTAAGAAATTTACAAAATATCTTCATGGAACATGATCTTTACTTAATATCTTTTTGGCATAAAAGAAAAAATTGATCATTTTGACCCATACAATGTATTTTTGGCTACTGCTACAAATATACCCCAGCGACTTAAGACTGGTTTTGTGGTCCAGGGTCACATATAGGGACAACTGATATTTATATGCATTTTATGTAGTAGTCTGCAATACTGTTACAGTATAAAGATCTCATTGATTTACATTACAAGCTATTAGAATTTAATCTTAATTTTTGGTCATATAAATATTATCAGCTACACTAAACTGCATATTTTTGCTAAGTTTGGGCCTCTGGATAAAACTGAAGTGTTTTTTTCCTTAGGTTTGAGCTACATATTCTCCAGTATCACAGTATGAAAGCCATAAAAGCCTGATGTATCAAATATGATACTACATATTAATGCTTTTATTTTAGATTCTGTTTCTGTCTAAGGGTACAATAAACGCTATTGTATGGGTTCCTCATCTTTCCCTGGAGGTCCAATCTGCTGCAGAGTTTAGCTCCAACCCTGATCAAACTCCCCTACCTGTGATTTTCTAATGATCTTGAAGACTGATTAACATGCTCATATGTGTTTGATTAGGGTTAGAGCTAAACTCTGCAGGAATGGTCCAGATTTGAGGATCCCTGGTATAGCATGTATATAGAAATCACTATGTTTGTACAATATATGACTCTGACTTTTATTTCATGTCAGCTTTACAGTGTTAAAATATGAACTTTGCATTTCAGCTGCCCATAGATCAGGGTGGTGGAGAAGGAAAAGCCATGTACATCGACACCGAAGGAACCTTCCGTCCAGAGAGACTGTTGGCTGTAGCTGAGAGGTCAGAGTCGCTTTAAAAACACTTTTTTTTTTTCTGTTGTGTGCTAAACGTCAGAAATGAACTGTGTTTGCTGTGTCAGGTATGGGCTGGTGGGCAGCGATGTGCTGGATAATGTGGCGTATGCCAGAGCCTTCAACACGGACCATCAAACACAGCTGCTGTATCAGGCCTCCGCTATGATGGCAGAGTCCAGGTAACACACACATCCAGCCAGAAACTGACTCCAGACTCCATTAGCTCCATGTGTTGAAATACCCTCCATCTCTGTCCAGATACGCTCTGCTGATAGTAGACAGCGCTACTGCATTGTACAGGACAGATTACTCCGGCCGAGGAGAGCTGGCTGCCCGTCAGGGCCATCTGGGGCGGTTTCTACGCATGCTGCTCCGTCTTGCTGATGAGGTAAAAATGAGACGTCACACACGTGCTGTTTTATGATCTGAGCCATTCAGAAGTTTACAAACTCCTTGTAGAATCTAGATTATTGTTATTAAAAACTTATTCAATATGAAATATTAAATTATTCTGAAGCTGCACAATATATTTACATACAGTCCACAAGACAAAGAAACCTGAATTTTCTCAAATATAATAAAAACTACACTTCATGTTGCTTTTTTTTTTTTTTAGGCAGCATTTATTAAAATACAGTTGGAAGTTCATTGCCCTAAACTATCCATTGGCTATATATATATATATATATGTATTGTTAAATTGTCTATTGGCTTCATTATTTCCAAATATTAAAACATAAACATTACATATTTAATTGTAATGGTAAGTAAATGTAGTAGATTGTTTAATAAATTAAAAGATTTTCACAAATTACTTTAGCAACTAGCTCTGGCTGAATTAAAGAAAAATTATATTTTATTGCGAATAACAAAAAGAATGTAAATGTAACCCTGTTTGTCTTGAAAATGACACTGTTGTCATTGTTTCAAAAGTTTTGCATTTTTGGAACTTTACTGTTGTTTTCCTGTTTATTACTGGAAAGATTTTTTTATGTTGCAAAGCATTGTATTGTATAAAGCAATAAATATGACTTGACTTATATGACATGTATATGATGTGAGTTCATGGAAATATTTTCTAAATATCTTGTGTTCTTTTAAATCTGGTTTGTAGTTTGGTGTAGCCGTTGTCATCAGTAACCAGGTGGTAGCACAGGTGGATGGAGCGGCCATGTTTTCAGCAGATCCCAAGAAGCCGATTGGAGGAAATATTCTAGCACACGCCTCGACTACTCGGTAAAACTTGGCATTGGATGATGATCATGATCGCTGACTGATACGCTCATACTCTACAGATGAATAATATCTCAATTCTCTGTCTCTCTTGTAGATTATACCTGCGAAAGGGTCGAGGAGAGACGCGGATATGTAAGATCTATGACTCTCCATGTTTGCCTGAGGCGGAGGCAATGTTTGCCATTAATGCTGATGGAGTGGGTGACGCTAAAGACTGAAATGATACCAGCCACAGAACCGGAGCGGATGATATGAGGCCATCAGCCAGAGAAAAGACTCCTGTAAAATGATTGAAATGTGGACACATATTATTTAGTCTGGAACTAATCGAAAAGATTTTGGAAAGAGAATGAATCCTTCAGAGTGAAATTCATGGTTAATTTACATATATGCAGATTGATGGATCTGAGTGATTTGAGCTGGTGTAATTATTTGCTCTTTACTGTAATGTCAGCCTCCTCTATACTAGTTGTTATATATGTATCTTTTGTTTTATTTGTTTGTTTTGTCTGGACAAACTTTTTCTTGTACATAAAACAATTAAAGTGTTTTATCTGTTGAAGTAATTAAAGTGCATTTTTCTGCATGATACCATCAGTTAAAACCATTGAAAAACAGCAAAATACGAGATAACTGACATTTTATTGTCATATTTCAGGAATTCACATATCAAAACGAAATCAAACAGTCATTTTGTAATCGATGAAACAATGAAATGCTTAATTTCACACAGCATGTTTAAATATAAAAAATTAGGAATGAGTTACCTTCATCTTTTGTAAGGAATAAAATGCAGTGTTTTGTGAAGGAGATACGTGAACAATTTGAATATATAATATTTAGAAGTTCTTGAGATTACTGAAAATATGTTTTAATGCACATCTGCAAACGACGTTAAATAAATAGAGCACATACCAGGTAAAATGCATAAAGACTAGATGACAGCATTAGACTCCACCCTAATTATTCATACTGCTTCTAGATTGGTCAGTTGTGCTGTCAATCAAAGCCTTCAGCTCCAGCTGTAAAGCTGCGCTGTCAGAATCCTGAAGAAACAAAATTCATCTGAGACTAAAAACTTAAAATCAGCAATACTCAAACTATGAAGAGCACGCTTACCTCATTTGCTCCGGCTGGTGTGCTCAGAGCTAACTGGACCCAGTTTCTGGCCTCTGACATGTTTCCTAGCTCCTTATGACACTGTAAACAACGGGATATACAATGCATTGTTTTCCAAGGAGCAGAATAATAATTTTTGTGTAAACGGTTCCTTTAAGGAAACGCACTGCAGGTAAAACCATTGTTTTGTGTATTTTTGGGACTTTGGAGTCCCCTACAGTTCAGTGAGTGTAATTCGCTGTGGTAAATACAGCTCTACATGTGCATTTGTTGCTGCCTTAAAGCAATTCGTAACCGCAAAACTTCGTAACCGTTCACGAAACTTTTCCAGAACAGACATTTGAGAAACAGAAGCAGTGCGTCTCACTAAAAGTCAGTGTGTCATCATCCTGAAACTGATATTTCAAGGTCTTCAAGATCAACAATCTTAATCGCCACTTAAATAGCACCTACACCACCTTGCACCTTGTTTATATATAACTTGCCTTATTTTTGATTTGACAAAAAAAACAAACAAAAAAAAAACATTTGATTCCTAAAAAATATATATATATTTTTTTTTTTCTGGGTGTTGAGGGTATTTATGGAGTGATGAAATACATATCCAAAACCCCCTCAATATGTCAACAAAATGAAACAAATTTTAAACCTGACTTTCTCCAATGTTTAGATTTCTGTTTTGGAAATGTATACAAAATGGTGTGTATTAAATAAGATAATGCATTATTTACATAAAAAAACAAAAAAAACAACGTTCTGACATGTAATATAAAATAATTTTCTTGTTGTACTGTTTTTAATCAACGGGGAAAGTATGGTGATATCTATTATTTTAAAAATTAAAAATGACCCTCTTCACTTGTAGTGCCTGTCTTAACAGAATGACACGTTGAAGAATACACCCATTATAGACAGTACATTACCTTGGCGATATAAAGGCGAACTGTTTTGGAGAAGCCTGGATTTAACTCCTCTGCCTAGAGATCAGACAAATCAGAAACATTAGCATGAGTTTAATGAGTCTTCTCAGTTGTTGTCGGTGTACACAAGACTCGTCTTTACCTTGAGGAAGTTCTCCAGAGCTTCATTCAGTGAGGATGTGGGAGGAGTTTCATAAAGCGTGGCAGCAGTTTTCCTCTCCAAACAACCCAGAGAGCTCACCTTCAACACACACACACACACACACACACATGTGCATCCCACAGATATTATGGGTCATTTGTTAACATCAGCGATTCACTTTTTTTTTTTTTTACTTTAGATTCTGTTTTTTACTTTAGATCCCAGAATTAGCTCAAGATATTTTCCTGTTTTATAAAATGCATTAGTAATACTCACTTGTGATTTTTTTTTTACTTGTCTTAAAAAAGGCAGTTGCTAACAAGTGTCTAAATGGGACTAAAGAGGTTGTTGATGACATTAAACATCATCACACCGAACAGGTGAACTCATCTGCAAAACTCCTCACAGGTTTATATTGTCACAAAATGTAATCTATATTATTTGCCTAGCTTTAATCTGCTAAAGGGGACTATAAGGCATGGATATATTAAGATATTATAAACTTCTGCTTTAACCCTCTGGTGCTTCTCAAATCCCGGTCAATAATGACAGAACTTTTTTTAAATTAATAAATTAATGTACTATATTTTGCTTCAATAATATTTTTATATATTATTTTGTATTTTTATGGGATTTTATAGTACTAAATTATATTTATGCAGTATTTATAATCCATGTTTACATGTTAAACCGCTTTTTGAGCATAGACCTGAAAATTTAATTTCCAAGTTAAACTGTTGTAAATTTTGAGTTTGATCTATTTTTAAAGAAGGCACTTGGTAGATTATTGCTTAAGTGAAAAAAAAGTTAAAAAAGTTAGAAGTTTAAACTTTCACATTTTATATGAAATACATATTGAAACACGTTTTACTCTAAAACTGAGAGGAAATCAAAGCCATAAATCTAAACAAGTTGTGTTTCAAATTTGAGAGTGCTATCTTCAGTAAGTGTCCACTAGATTAAATTGTTTCCCATTAATTTACAATGCAGTCACGAGTTTTTTTTTCAGGGCCATTTAACCATTTTGAATCTTGTCCATGATTTTTTCCAGTGTTTACATAGCAAATGCCAAAACCAGTACCAAGTTTAGTTCCATTCCGATCAAATAAACAATTCTGGAAAAAAAAACGTAAATTTTTGTTGGCGAAGAGCATCAGAGGGTTAAAAAAAATGTGTACTGTGACCATTGACTTTATTTGGGCTTCAAAATTCATAAAAGTGGTGTTCAGTTGTGAAGATTACTTTGATGAACAAAACACTTTTGTTTGTAATCCTATTAATTTTTTGTCCAGGGAGGATTAGCAGGCACTATGAATTATTACGGAGACTGTCGGCTTTGTTTTAGCAGCCAGATCTGACCTCTAAACACCAGCGGCCGAGCAGATAGAAACAGATGGGATCATCATCACGTTGAGCCAAAGCTCGGTCCAAATGCTCCTGTCGGTACATCCAGAACAAACACAGTCATTAAACACACGACTCACGAAAGAAGACACTCAGGTTCATCTGCAATACTGACCATAAAGCCTCACGGGCTCACCTTCAGTACTCGACCGCTTTTCAGTTTTCCGTGAATGCTGTCGTACTGTGAAGACAAGTGCGCGAGGATGGCAAACCTGAGAGTGCAGACATATTATTAACTACAGACATTAAAACTCATTTCATACAGTAATGATGAATGATTGTGTGGTGTTTTCATACCACTTGTGACAATCAGCGCTCAGTCCATTCCTCGTCAGCGCTGCCTCTGCCACATTATGACCTGCAGTGTCAAAAGGTCAAAGGTCAGTGCAGGTACAGTATATTATAAGCTGTGTTTCATGTCTTTATGTAGCATGTAATGCTCCCTCAACACTCAGGAGGGGCTGTTTCCAAGCTTTTGTAAGCCTTTTTCTCACAAAGCATGATGTTAGGAAGTGTGCCCCATTTTTTGTGATATTTATGGAAGCCCGTTTCCGCCACTAAATAAAAAATAAAAAAGGATATTGCGACTTTTTATCTCACAGTTCTGACTTTTTTTCTCAGAATTGCGAGTTAAAAAGTCGGAATTCTGAGACAAACTCAGAACTGCGAGATATAAACTCACAATTCTGACTTTTTTACCCCCTCAAAACTGGACTTTAACTCGCAATTGCGAGTTTATATCTCACAATTCTGAATTGATGTCGAAATTGAAATAAAATGTCAGAATTGTGAGATAAAAAGTCAGAATTGCAAGAAAAAAGTCAGAATTGCAAGAAAAAAGTCAGAATTGCGAGAAAAAAAGTCAGAATTGCAAGAAAAAAGTCAGAATTGCGAGATACAAAGTCAGAATTGCGAGATAAAAAGTCAGAATTGTGAGAAAAAAGTCAGAATTGCGAGAAAAAAGTCAGAATTGTGAGATAAAAAGTTAGAATTGTGAGAAAAAAGTCAGAATTGCGAGATAAAAAGTCAGAATTGTTAGAAAAAAGTCAGAATTGTGAGATAAAAAGTCAGAATTGTGAGAAAAAAGTCAGAATTGTGAGAAAAAAAGTCAGAATTGTGAGATAAAAAGTCAGAATTGTGAGAAAAAAAGTCAGAATTGCGAGATAAAAAGTCAGAATTGTGAGATAAAAAGTCAAAATTGTTAGAAAAAAGTCAGAATTGTGAGATAAAAAGTCAGAATTGTTAGAAAAAAGTCAGAATTGTGAGAAAAAAAGTCAGAATTGTGAGAAAAAAGTCAGAATTGTGAGAAAAAAAGTCAGAATTGCGAGAGAAAAGTCAGAATTGTGAGATAAAAAGTCAAAATTGTTAGAAAAAAGTCAGAATTGTGAGATAAAAAGTCAGAATTGTTAGAAAAAAGTCAGAATTGTGAGAAAAAAGTCAGAATTGTGAGAAAAAAGTCAGAATTGTTAGAAAAAAGTCAGAATTGTGAGAAAAAAGTCAGAATTGTGAGAAAAAAAGTCAGAATTGTGAGAAAAAAGTCAGAATTGTTAGAAAAAAGTCAGAATTGTGAGAAAAAAGTCAGAATTGTGAGAAAAAATGTCAGAATTGTGAGAAAAAAAGTCAGAATTGTGAGAAAAAATGTCAGAATTGTGAGAAAAAAAGTCAGAATTGTGAGAAAAAATGTCAGAATTGTGAGAAAAAAAGTCAGAATTGTGAGAAAAAAAGTCAGAATTGCGAGAGAAAAAGGTCGCAATAATGTTTTTTTTTATTTTTTATTCAGTGGCGGAAACGGGCTTCCGTAGATATTTCCTCACCTTGCCCAGCGTAGTTTCTCTTTTCTTCTCTGTTGTCTGCCGTCTCACACATGTCGCTGTAGCCGCGAGCCAGTCGCCACATAAACTCCACGTTATCAGCATACTGACCACACATACACAAACAAACACTATTTAATCACAACTGAAATGATTTAACTTTATTTGGAATTCTGTATCTATTTGCGGTCTTATAAAATACATGTCACTTGCTTCAAAACTTCACTCTTATATACACTGTAAAATAATATGAATTTGAATGTATTTAATTTTACATTTATAACTTAATACTAAATACAAATTCTAACTAAATTATATATAAAATTATAAATATTATAAAAGTTGGGGACTGATAAGATTTTTATATACTTAAAAAGTCTCTTCTGCTAACCAAGGATGCACTTATTTGATTAAAAATACAGTAAAAAGAATAATATTGGGAAATCTTATTGCAATTTGAAATAAGTTTTCTATTTGAATATATTTTAAAATGTAATTTCTGTGATGCGCAGCTGGATTTTCAGCATCATTACTCCAGTCTTCAGTGTCACATGACCCTTCAGAAATCATTCTAATATACTGATTTGCTGCTCGAGAAACATTTCTTTTTATTATCAATGTTGAAAACAGTTGTGCTTCTTAATATTTTTAATGAATTGAACGTTAAAAAGAACAGTATTTATTTGAAACAGAAATATTTTTAAACGTGTGATTGCCTTTACTGTCACTTTTAATCAATTTCATGCATAAAAGTTAGTAAAAAAGCAAATTGTTACAGTAATGCTTTTACTTTGAATATTATCAAAAAACTTTTTACATATATCTCTTCAGTTATCATTAAATATCTCACCAGTGGTCTGTTCTCCATCAGCAGCTGGAAGCCCTCTGCTTTTTTCCCAGAATCCCCTGCGTGCAGCAGATCACACTGGGCGAGCAGGAGGGCGAGTTCAGGGCTGGGACTGTCTGCTAAACAGCCCACCATCAGCCCGGCATCTTCATCATCCTCTTCCTCAGCCTGTGAATCGTCCTGTCTCAGCGTGAGCACTGTGGCGCAGCTCTCCTCCTCAGAGTCCCTCCCGTCGTCCTCACCATCTTTATCCGTCTCGCGATCCGTCTCTCTGTCCGTGTAGTCGGACTCAGCGTTGGAATAGGCCGTGGAGTACCTGTGAAGAGCTGAACTGCTGAAACGAACACAGCCTCAAGAGATACACGGCATCCTGCCACACAAGACTTACCCGACCTCGCTGTCGTCACAGAGACTGACCACCCCGGCGCTGGCGGTGAAGTAAATGGAGCTGGAGCTCATGGATTCAGAGCGTTCCCTCGGCATGAGCGTACGCCGCCGCCGTGATCTCTGACTCTCCTCCACAGTCTTCCTGGAAGGACAGAGACAACAGAGGCAGATGAGGAGAAGAAAACTCAGATGAGACTGAGCTGACAGAGATGCCCAGGTGAGATGACTAAGAGGTTTGGGTGAGACAAGAGAGATAATATACGGTGATGTTCGGACCACCTTGTGATCATATTCATCTCAAATCATGGCCTTGAGGTCGTATGAGGAGGGAACAACATCCTTTTCTCACAGCCATGAGTTTAATGTCTAAATAAACCTGCATCTCCAAAACAACAACTTTATTAAAAATGGGGATTATTAATAAATTATCATTTTATTTTGAATTAAGAAAGACATGAAGATAAAGGCACAGCTTTATTATAATTTATTATTTATGCCTATATTACATTCAATTCTGCACAATGTAAAGATTTTTGTACATATTTAATTTCCTTCTTCATTTTATGTATCTCTTTACCCAATTAACCATCTCTGTTATCTATTTTAATAATTACATTTCCATTTATGTTTTGTAAATACTGTAAATGATTAACAATCATGTCAATAAAGCTTTGACTCCATATGACTTTTAGGGAATTTATCATGTATATTAAGCTATAACATTTAATTTCAGTTTGATTAGTCATTAATAGGCTATACCATTAAGATTAATTATAAAGATGCAATTAATGTTGTTTAGTTTAGTTTTTTGGGGGGTTTTGAAAGGAAAATTTAACAGAAGAAGCAATTAGGGAGAAACAAATAAATTATGAAAAATGTATTGAATAATATATAATCATGTAATCCATAAAAAGTAACTGAAGTCTGATTACGAGTATTATAAAATGTAATTTAATTTAATTACAAGTACTTAAGTTTTGGAATCTGATTATGTAATCAGTTACCACGCAAACTCTGAATATAACTAATAATAATATTTACAAAATATTAAATACAAATAAGATTTAATAGATGCATAAAATGTTTTCTTGCAGGTCTATATATATACTGATAATAACAGCATTCAAATGTTGTCTATAGATTGTGTATAATATCATATAACATCATAATATGTCTTAATGTCACAATGTCTCATTCTTAACTCAAAATAAAATGTATTAATAATTCCTATTTCTGATATCTCCACGTTGCTGTGGACACGCAGGTTTGTTTACATGTCGCGTGACCATTACATATGACGAGTTAAACCGAGGAGCATCCGGTCACCGTAAGAATCAAATGAGAAGAAAGAGTTGACCCACTTGACATCTTCAGCGATGGTGGTGCTGATGTCCCTCAGACCCTCCCGTAGCTCTGCGATCTCATTCCTCAGACTGGACACGCTCTTCATCACCTCATCCAGAGTCTTCCTCAGTTCCACCTGCTGCTCAGGAGACAACCCGCTCACCGCAGCGTCTACTGAAAACACACACACACACACACATCAGTGTCATACACACAAGAAACTGATGATGTACAGTATGTGGTGTGTTTTGGTTCATACCGATTTCGTTCTGTAACGCGGAGCTCGTCTTGTGTAGCAGCAGGCGGCGGCGGTTTCTCCTCCTGAAAGCTTCTTTAATGATCAATAATGCGATCAGGCCGGTGCCGATCGTCACACCGACACCGAGACCGATCACTGCGCTCCTGCCGAGCCAGCTCATCGTTTACCGACCGTATCCTCCGCTATCTGCGTTTCTCTAACTCGCCGTCACGTTATTCCTCTTTATTCTCATGATTTAGAGATATAAACACAGCTCCGGGCTCATCCTCTCACTCTCGACCATTTATTTCAACACTAAATATCTGAATCTCATCACGTTTGACAGCAGATGTCACGAGTGTTTGTTGTGAGTGAGAGAGCGCAGTAGCGCACCCTGGCGGACCGGAGGAGTGAAACTGCATTCAGCACTATATAGTATTTAAAAAGAAAAAATTAAAATACACAGTAAAACAAAAATGGAAAAAAATAGTTAGACTTCAAAAATAATTTGTATTAGCTGTCACTGTCTTTTTTTTACAGTCGTCTATGTCACTGACAAATAAGTTTTCCAAGATGGCGAAATATTTCAAAACATCTTTTAATATTTGTATCCATGTTGATAAAAAAAAAAACACGTTTTATACCATTTTTTATAGGAAAGATTTAGTTAATGACTCAAAATAATAATAATCTAATCAAAACTAAAATAATAAATGTTATAATTTATTAATATTGCATTATTATTATCGAACAATAAAAAAACATTTATTTAGTTTTATTTATATCAGAAGTGAGCCATTTAAAAGAATGAGCCCTTTTAAACTATTGTACATTTTGGGCACTTATATATATATATATTTTTTTAAAGTAAATTAAACCTGAGACTGTTGTGCTCAACCGGCTGCGCATGCGCAGTATGAATAGAGCGGCGGCACGCGAGGCCTAGCATCAGCGAACTGTTCTTCCGTCTTATTTTCTCAATGTCCTGTTAATTTAAGTAATATATTGAATCCGAGGGGAAACAACAAACCAAACAAATATGGAGATCGGAACTGAGATCAGCAAGAAAATAAGGGTAAGCCGTTTACAATGTGTTTAGCGTGCTGGCTAATCTACAGCTGTGTTGTGATGAATGCTTCCTGTTAAGAGCGAGTGGCTGTTGTTGCTCGTTTTTTCCTTTTATGTGCATATCTGTTTTATTAAATGTGTTTGGAGTGTTTTTAATATAGTACAAGTTTGTTGTGTGTTTGAATATCAGTGATCTTCACTAGGTACGTTGGGAATGATATGTTCTAAAGTATCATGTGATTGTCATTTGATGCCATGATCGGTAATATATCGGCGTAGATAAAGTTTTGTTTAGTCTTCTCGTGTAATAGTGTAATTTCTTGTTTTTCAGACTGCCATCAAAGGAAAGTTGCAAGAGCTCGGCGCTTATGTGGGTAAGAGCTCACATCAGATATGCATAATTTATTTTTAATCCACTTCTGCATTGTTTCATTAGTTTTCTTTAGTCTTTACATCTGCAAAACAGGAAGTTCTGTGAACTATTTAAAGAATCAAATCAAAGTCACACTTACAGCTGATGAACAATTACATTCTCACTCTTGCACTTTGATTGGCTTTATAGAAGCTTTATATTTGTGTTGCAAAATGTTTGCAGCACAGCTGTATACAATATTGTGCAATGTAAAATTACAAAATGAGTATCTTAAAATTAAAGGAATTCTACTGAAAATGTATTCAAGATATAGATAAGTTTGAGTGTTCATCAGAAATTTAGCATTACATCACTTGCTCACTAATGGATCCTCTGTAGTGAATGGGTGCCGTCAGAATGAGAGTCCAAAGAGTTGATAAAAACATCACAATAATCCTCACCACTCCGGTCCATCAATTAACATCATGTCAAAAGCTATTCTGTTAATTGAAAAGCTTGAGTAATCAATGTTATGGATAGATAATTCATATTCATATTTTAAATAAATAAATTCATATTTATTTATTTAAATTCATAAATTCATATTTTAGCCAGAAGCAAAACTTCTTATCGATGGATTTGTTTCTAACAAACACACAGCTTTTCAATACACAAGACGTTGATTGATGGATTATTGTGATGTTTTTATCGGCTGTTTGGACTCTCATTCTGACGGCACCCATTCACTGCAGAGGATCCATTGGTGAGCAACTGACGGAATGCTAAATTTCTTCAAATCTGATGAAGAAACAAACAAAAAAAAACATCTTTAATAGACTGAGGGTGAAGGTTTTTTTTGGGGGGGGGGTGAACTATTCCTTTAAGTAAAGTAACAACACAGAGTAAACATAGAAAGCAGCAATTATATTTAAACAATAAGAATAAATTATACAAATTAGTTATTATTCAGGGTTAATTTAAATCAGAAGTAAATTCTTCCATCTTCATGTCTAAATGCTGTTGGGTGGGAAACAGGATCTCTATTAAATGATTTCTGCATTAATATGATGGTTCACTGGCTGTGTTCAGATCAGATTAAACATGTTACCGTGTGTCTCTGTCAGACGAGGAGCTTCCGGATTACATCATGGTCATGGTGGCCAATAAGAAAAACCCAAAGCAGATGGCTGATGACCTGTCCTTGTTTCTAGGCAACAATACAATCAAGTTCACCGTATGGTAGGTGAAACACTTCCTATCTAATTTGGGATGTTTGTGGTTGGCGAGATTGTTTAAAAAAAAAAAAAAGTAAAAAATACCGGAAAAACAATATTGTTAAGTATTATTACAACTTAAAATAACTGTTTTATATTTACATTTTAAAATGTAATTTATTCCTGAGATGCAAAGCTGTATTTTCAGCATTATTACTCCAGTCTTCAGTGTCACATGATCCTTCAGAAATCATTCTAATATGATGATTTGCTGCTCCAGAAACATTTCTGATTATTATCAATGTCGAAAACAGTTGTGCTAATAAAGTATAAAACAATGAAGTAAATGCTGTTTGTGTGTTGAAGGTTACGTGGAGTTCTGGAGAAGCTAAGATTGGTTGCAGTTGGTATGTGTTATGTTGGAGATCATGTTTACAGTCATGTCGTGAGACTTTTACATACTATAGTGCATGGTTTTATTTGAACTTTTTTGCATTCAACATTACAGTTAATAACTCGTAGTAATTAAACATTGAATTTTACTGTGACCTATTGACTGGAAAATTTGTCAGATGTTCCATGTGTGTCGGTTTTAAGATTTAATTATATTGAAATATAATTCTGAATTCGCATTTATTTCTATAATTTCATTAGTTTTTCATTTTTATTTCAGTTTTTGTAGATTTCCTGTTAATTTTATTGTCTCAGTTTAAACTTAATAAAATTATCGGATAGTTGCCAAGGCATTTTTTTTATTTTTTAGTGTGGTTAAGTTAGTTTACCAATATTTCTATTTGTTTTGCAGAGCCCACATCTCTCCATCCATCCGTTCTGCACTCAGAGACCAGTATCCCAGCAGAAAACAACAGGAGGGGGGCGGAGCCTCGTGCTCTCGCTGTTTCCAGCTCACGCTCTGATAAGCTGGAGGGGCGAGTCTCAAGCTCCGCCCATGAGAACCGCACCAGGTATTTAATAGTCTCGCGTAGCCAGACCTTCAGACTGACGGCTGAAGGTCTGGAATCTATGGTAGCTTTTATTGGCCAAGGCCCGCCCATGAGGCAGTTTGACCAAAATGTCAAACAACCAATCACATTTCATTTTGTTCAACGTCACGTTTCAGGGCGTGGAAATGTCGCCACAATAACAGACCGGTGTGTAAAACTCTCTGACGTATTTTAAAGATTTAATGCCGCGAACTTAAAATTTTTCACATACTTTTGAAAATTCAGCGCTTAGTTGATCCTGATAAGCGCTCGTCGTCACCGTTGTAAACACGACGACTTTCTTCTTTCGTGAGGGGGTTTGGCGTCACGGCATTTTTGTTGCCAGGCGGAACGTTAAAGAACATGACACACACGTCTCCTGGAAATCCTGTATAATTCAACCAATCTGACGATGACTTCGAAAATCCTGAAGTGTTTCCACTTTTGTGTGCCATATGCATCAGACGTAGTATTTAATTAGCAAATCAGCAAAATCACTGCAAATTAAAGAGAGAGTTCACCAAAAAAGAAAATCTCTTAAGTTGTTTGAGTTTCTTTCTTCTGCTGAACATAAAAGATTATATTTTACATTTTGAAGAATGTTGGTAACCAAACAGTAGCCATTGACTTCCATTGTAATTTTGTCCATACTATAGAAATCAATAGCTCCCATCAACTTTTGGGTGAACTATCTCTTTAACCATTACTACTGATGATAACAAGCTCACCAGTGTTTGTTTTATCTAGCAGGAGAGGCTCTTCTGAAAGACCCTCCAGACTCACTTCCGCTGTCAAACCGCTGATGGAGGCATCGGTAGAAGCTGTGATTGACATCAAGCCTGATCTGGACGATGACCTCATTGGCTATGACCCCCCTGCCTTGACCTCTCAGGCTTTATACAGCCGCTCGACTGCTGATAGGCCACGGCCAGCTCTGGAGTCTTCGAGACAAACTGCAGATGCTTACAGGTCCTCAGACGTCACGAGAGGTCAGGAAAGGTCAGGTTCCAGCCGGGGCTACAGGAGCTCAGTGGAGAGCAGCAGGGTGAGTGAATTTCGATATAGTGAAAGCATCAGTTTAGTCCATGATGCCATAGCTCATCACCTCAATGAATGGCAACCTTCTGGCAGGAACTGTCCCGGAAACGAAAGGCGCCTGTAGCCAGTTCGGTGGTTCGGGTTCACAGAGGTCATGAACGTGGACAGGAGAGTGATGATCTGAATGAGGAGGAGGATGATGAAGATGAGGACTACGGTCTTGCCAGCAAAGTGTCTCTGCCATTGAAACCCGAGCGCAAGTATGTTCCTCTCTGAAATAATGGAAAAGATATTTTTAAAATATGGTTATTAATAATCGATTGTTTACTCTTACCAGATTAATTTGGTGTTTTGTGTGTTTTGCAGGCCTTCTCTCCCACCAGGCAAACAAGCCAACAAAAATCTGATCCTTAAAGCAATCTCAGAAGCTCAGGAATCCATCAATAAAACCACTACATACACAGGTTCATCATATGCATTATAATTAATAAATAACAGTTGGTTTAACACAGTGTAGTTATTTACTGAGCCACACACATGACATATGGAAAAATACATATGAGACACTGGACCACAAAACCAGTCTTAAGTGTCAATTTTTCGAAATTGAGATTTCTACATCATCTGAAGGCTGAATAAATAAACTTTCCATTGATGTATGGTTTGTAAGGATCGGACAATATTTGGCCAAGATACAACTATTTACATATCTGGAATCTGAGGGTGCGAGAAAATCGCCTTTAAATTTGTCCAAATGAAGATCTCAGCAATGCATATTACTAATCAAAAAAATGAAGTTTTGATATATTTACAGTAGGAAATTTACAAAATATCTTCATGGAACATGATCTCTGCTTAATATCCTAATGATTTTTGGCATGAAAGAAAAATGGATAATTTTGACCCATACGATGTATTTTTGGCTATTGCTATATATACATATACCCCAGCGACTTAAGACTGGTTTTGTGGTCCAGGGTCACATATATTGTGGCCTTGAATAAAGAATCTGTTCCTGCTTTTTAGTTAAATTGAAGCCATGAACTAAGAATTTGTTTCTTCTAGTTAGTAAATTGTGGCCATGAAGTACTGATCTCTCTCATTTTGATTTAAGAACATGAAAGAACAAATTATTGCAACGCGGGGCTATTATAGTTAACTAAAACCAAAACTATTAAAAATAATTTTTACTTAAAATAAACGTTAACTGAAATGTAATCGAAACATAAAACTTCATATTTCTTATTTCAATTGAGTAATTCAATTAGTTTGTTTTAATTTAGTAATGTATTTGAATTATTGCAACTTGATGTACTAGAACGGGGGTCTTCAAAGCTGTAGTATTAGTTATTAATGATAACCCTTGTTCTGTATTCTCACGTCTAGTTCCCCAGCGGCAGACAGTTCCTGTAGCGCCACGGACACGTTTGGCGAGTGACGAGATGAATAATGCTGCAATCCGATTGGTCCAGGAGCACCTGCACGCTCTCACGCCCCAGGACACACTGCACAATAGTGAGCGTCTGTTGCTTAAAGAAATTAAGAGTTCATTTGCAAAAACAGATAACTCCGTTTTTAACCATTTTCAGAAATTGTTTTTCATTGTCAATCAAATTGCAGTTGGGTTATTTTGATTTAGGTTAAAAAATCATAAAAAAACATGATTTTTGAAAAAAAAAGAAATGGAGTTATCTGTTTTTGCAAACAAACTCTTCAAATATTGTGTTAACAGTAGGAACAGGAAATCAATCTACAAATTGATTTATTTTCTGTGTTTTTCAGCACAATCCATAGCTTTAGCATCTCGTCTGCAGTTGGAGCTTCCAGAAGAGGACAGTCAAGAGCAGCTCAGTGAATACCGTGAGGGACATGACCTAATTTTGACCTCTGACAACAAAGTCTGTCTTAGGCTGATGATACACGGGGCAACTTTTTGAGCAATTTTGCCAGGCAACTTTTTTTGAGCAATGTTTCTTGGGCACGTTCCATTCACATTGAGAATGGGTAACAAATTTCTATCTGGATATTTTAGATCGGACATGGGCCCTGTGTTTCACCTGGTTGCCTGCTGACTGCAACATTGCTCAAAAAGTTGCCCCTTATATCATCAGCCTTAGTTGTACAATGGAAGTCATTCAGTCACATTTTTTGATGCTCAGTAGTCTTTTGTAGCCAGACTTTTGACTGAACACACACACATAGACAGGAAGAGACCATCTAATCAACATCTAAAGCAACTGACCGTTTAGAATATATTTGAATATACATTATCGTTAAAAAAGATTGGGGTCAATACATTTTTTTTTTTTTTTTAAGAAATTAATCATTTTATTCAACAAGGATGCATTCAATTGATCAAAAGTGACAGTAAATACATTTGTTATAGAAGATTTCTATTTCAAATAAGTGATTTTCTATTAAACTTTCCATCCATCAAAGAATCTTTGAAAAATTACATATTACTATTTTTTGTTTACAAATTCATGCTTTTTTGATCATAAGATAACTGGAATCTTACGACCCCAAGCTTTTGAACAGTAGTGTACTTAATCAGATTTGTTTTTTTAATTCAGAGCTGCAGGTTTTGGAGGCAGCGAGACTCGACGCTCTGGACACACGTTCGTTTATCATGAGGAGACCCGAACTTGAACAGACTCCACCAGTGAGGAGCAGGCCTAGCGCTGTCAATCAAACCGAAGACCCACCCATCACATCCCGAATGGTGCAGGCCAGGTATGACGGGCAGATTTCAAGCGAAAACAATGTTGAGATTCATATTTTTATGCAGATAAACTGCCATGCAAAAGTTTGGGGTCGGTAAGTTTTTTTTATTTTAAGAAATCTCTTCTGCTCATCGAGTCTGCAGTAAATGGATAAATCACAGTAAACACAAATACAGTAAAGCAGAATTATTGTGAAGTATAATTAATATAACCGTTTTCTATTTGAATATATTTCAAAATGTATTTATTACTGAGATACGAAGCTGAATTTTCAGCATTACTCCAGTCAGCAATGATCATATCTCATTCTGTTCGTCTGCAGAGAGAGAGCGGAGGTTGTGGAAGCAGCGAGTCCAAAGTTCATCGTGACATTAGATGGAGTTCCCAGTCCTTTAGCAAACCGCACAGATCAGGACATGGAGCCTGAGGATGAGTTCAATACGACCTCTAACCTTTCTGAAAATAATGGACCCAAACCTGCCGTCCACCTCCGACTCGGCACTGAGTTTCTAAACACTGGTGGTAAGATGAAGATCATGTTTCAGAGGACTTGGAAGTTGTATCTGGAAAATGTAACCTTCCTTTCTGATTTCCCCTGCTCACCCTCATTCTGTCTTTGTCCTGCAGATAGAGTGGAGGACATGGACGTAGAGCCGGTTCAGGCTAAACGACAGAAACTTTCAGAACGCTGCAAGTTTTGGCCTGCGTGCAAGATTGGAGACGAGTGTCTGTACCATCACCCCAACACACAGTGCAAGTGAGAACATATTACCAGCCCATGACTGACAAACCCACGTAACACACAGCATGGTGGACCAGTCAGCCAACAACTTGATTTTTTTTTTTTTGCTTTTATTATTTGTATTCTATTCGGAGGGGGGGTTCGTTCTTTCTTTTTTTAACAAAAAACCCAACAACTAATTAGTCTCTTTTCCTATTCTGTTTTTTTTTTACTAACTTCATTTATTTTCTTAACTTACACCAAATCAACAACTGACTAGTCTGTTTTCCTTTTCATTCTATTTTGTTTTATTATTATTTTTTCAACTTACAGCAATCAACAATGGACTAGTCTGCTTTCTTTTTCTAATTTTTGCATTCAATTGTATTTGTTCTATTCAGTCAATTCTATTAATTATGAATAAATGTCTGTTTTTTTCTTTCCTGTCTTTATCAGTGGTGCTGGAAATGAGTAATTCATAATTAATCATTTTAGACATATCTTTTCATATTCATACATAGTGAAGCGTATTATGCAAATGTCTTTTTTGGTTCCGTTCCAGAATGTTTCCCAACTGTAAATTTGGCAACAAGTGTCTGTTCATTCATCCAAACTGTAAGTTTGATGCCAAGTGCACCAAAGCGGACTGTCCATTCACACACGTCAGCCGCAAACTCAACAGCAAGCCTACAAGAGCAGGTGTGTAAGATGATGAAATACATTGGAATGTGTTCTAAATGGTCGCTGACCTTTAAACTGTGACCTCTGACCCTGCAGATCCGGCTCCAGCCAGCACCGTGTGCCATTTCTTCCCAGAGTGTAAAAAGCTGGACTGTCCATTCTACCACCCCAAAGTGAGTCTTACAGCAGCCCGTTTCACTTCAAGGGATAGAGTTCTGTTTATGTGGAGTTTAAGAACTTCAACAGTCTCTGAAATGTCAAATAAAGCAAATGTTTCCTCTTGTGCTCCTGCTCTTATGCACATTATTCCAAATGTAGGTTTTATGAATCTCTCTTATTATTTTTATGCATTTTAACTTTTATTCAAATGCTTCAAATCCCTCGTTTTGTTTGTTTTTCACAGCCGTGTAGATTTGCGGCGCAGTGTAAGCGAGCGGGCTGTACTTTCTACCATCCAGCTGTGGCAGTGCCGCCCAGAAGTGCTTTGAAATGGACCAAAACACAGAACAGGTACCACAAACTCAGAGACTACTGCAGCAAAGCCTATAAAAGGCACTTGTGACTCAAATATCTGTAAAGAGCAATTGTCTGTTACTTTTCCCACAGTTGAGAAACACTCAAGTGAATGATCACGGCTGAGCTGCAGCTTTTCTACGGTTCATGTAGAGCTCTCTGTCTCTAGCATCATTTTTGTTGTGCTTTTTGTTTGACAAATTTTTAAAACAAATGAGTTATAAAATTGCAAGTTTCTGTAAGCTGTAATAATATCTTTGGTGTATTAAATGTCAACAATACACTCACACAAATGTTGTCTTTACTCTGTACTTATAGATCAGTAGCTTAAATATTCACTCAATTCACAATCACAGAATCTTGAAAGCCTATCATGGGAGTCAGATTCTTTATTTTCCAGTCTAGAGTTCATGATCTTCAGGGTGGTAAAGTTCACTCATCAAACGGTAAGTGTACGACGGAGCGTTTCCACCGATGTTTGAGATGAACAGTGTGATGAGCTCTGGAGGGACGTAGTCGAATACCGGACAGTGAGCGTTGACCTTAGACAAGATCTCACCTGGAAACAGAAAACAAGTTCATGACAAGTGTTGCTCACAATTTTAACAATGACTATTACTAATACAAAAAGTAAAACTAGTTCTTGTACAGTAGAATTACTGATTGTCCATAAACAATGAAGAGTTTTATTCATCAGGACTGATTTGAATCAACTGCAGTGAATGGGTGCCATCAGAATGAGAGTCCAAACAGCTGATAAAACATCACAAGTAAAATCCACACCAGTCCATCAATTAATGTCTTGTGAAGTGAAAAGCTGTGTGTTTGTAAGAAATCCATCAAGACATTTTTAACTTCATACCTTTGCTTCCAACTAAAATATAAGTCCTTCATCCATAATATTGCTTTTTCCAGCTTTTCACAAGACGTTTTCACAATGTTAACTGATGGACTGGAGTGTGATGTTTTTTATCAGCTGTTTAGACTCTCATTCTGACGGCACCCATTCACTGCAGAGGATCCATTGGTGAGCAAGTGATGTAATGCTACATTTCTCCAAATCTGTTCTAGATCTTGGTCTGAGTAACTTCAAAGCAAATTTTCGTTTTTTTTCCTAAACTTAATTTCAGTTTTGAGGGTGTTTAAAGGAGTAAAATGTTGCTGAGTGACAGTACCTTCAGTAAAGGGAAGCACTTCATGTGGTGAAACAAATTTATGAAATGTATCCTCCTCATTAGGAAACTACAACAACAAAGATGCAAATGAAACCTCAAAAACAGCATGTACAAGATCTTATCTACTGACTTTAATTTAATGAATTGAATTGTGTAAGTGTGATTGTGCGGGGTGTCGGATACCTGCGGCGAGAGCTTGAACATGGGAGCGCAGACGATGAGAGGAGTCGAATGATGCTTGGCAGCCAGAGCCAGTGTGTGTGTGCCGTTAACCGCCCGCAGACCCCCGTTAGCCAGAACCGTCTGTGTGCCAATGATCACCTGAACAAGTGATTCAGCCCAGTATTTAGTAATAATAAACTAGAATCTGTGTATGACTAACATGTAACACAATGGCCGTTTCTCAAAAGCAAGGCTGCATCCTTCGGAGGTCACATTTGTAGGCTGCATACATCATAAAGATCATCTCATTTTAGAATATTAACAGTTATAAATGTCCATTATTCTTGGTTAAGCGTAAATTGTTGTAATATGCTTATGACTCGTGAATATAATGCTCAGTTAACTGAATTAAAGCAGGATTGATGACGTATACAGCCTGCAAATGCGACCTCCGGAGGATGCAGCCTTCCATTTGAGAAACGGCCAATGTTTTACAACATATAACATTTCCAGTTGTGTGATTCTGGATCATTAAATCAATGCATTAGGCTTCAATTCATAATTTCACCTTGTTGACTCTTGACATTACAGCGAAAATGGCCGCGTCTGGGATGACCGTTGTCTCAATGTCCTCTTTGCAAAGATTTGTGGCCATTTCATGTCCCTGATGGACAAAAAAAGTGAAAAGTTTGAGTTGAGTCAAGTTACTATGAAGGACCTCAATTTACAACACCACTTATTACACTTGCTTAAAAACCAACACCAATTTGAAGTTAAACACTTAAAACATTCATATAAAAATAGTACTAATAATATAAATACAATAGAAATAATTTAGATAATACTATTTCATTTGTATTTAAATGTCTATAAAAATAGTAAAATGTATTAATGAAACATTAAATTTATTTTTTCTTTTAAACTTTAATAATTTACAATAATTATTTATAGTAAAATCTAATACGTATTCATTAATAATAAGTTAATGAAATGTTGGTCAATTTTATTTATTACAACAGTATATTTTTAAATATCTATTAAGTACAATATTGTAATGTTAAATATTAAATAGAATTTATTAATGAATCATTATGCATTTCTTAATAAATCATGATAAATAATGTTAAAATGTTATATAATACTATTATTTAAAACAAAATGAATTATCAATTTCAATAATAGTACATAATGGTTAAACATGCCTTTGTGTTACTACATGGTTGAACATGACCGTGTTATTAATTTTTGGCTGTCCGTTCAATTATTTGCCAGTAATGAGATGTTTTCGAGAGCTGCTTTAGTAAAATATAATGGATGTAAAAATGTACTCACTTGACAGAAGGGCGCACACTCTGCAACGATGACGTGAAATTTGCGTTTCCTCGCCGCGTCTTTCAGGAAAGCTTCCACAGTTCTGGAGCGGCCGATGGTCATGATGACCTCGTTAGAGTGGATGTGTTCCAGAGCCTGCATGGAGATGTTGTCTGTGGTGCCCTCTAAACATCACAGGCATATTTAGCATTACAATAATATATAAAAAGCTCTCAGCTCTCTGGATCAAAGCATCTATGGATTCTCACCCAGTTCTGTCAGCAGTTCGTTGATGGCTTCAATGACATTGGCTTTGAGATGAGTGAAGTGCTGTCTGAAGTTGTCTTCGCTGGATCCTCCAGACGTCAGCAGCTTGTGCAGAGATTCCTGCTGATCCGTCTCTTCACTGCTGCCTCTGGACCTGAGGAGAGGTTCAGACTGTTCATCTAAAAATTACAATTGTTTACTCCCTATCATGGTCCAAAACCAGTATGTTGATATTCATCTTTTTTAATTTTGCCAGAAAACGTTTTGAATTTTTATGTTAATGTAAAAAAAATCTTGTCATATAACTTGTATTTGTTTGTTTGCTGGTTATACTTATTTTTTTTTAATTGTTTTTGTCATGAAAATAGCCTAAGATGCTGACATGGCATTAAATTAAAATATACTACTACTACTTTGTAACCTTAAAGCTTCACTATGTAACATAAAACGGCACGTTATTTGCGGAGGAACATTGATTTGGTCGCTATGCGAGTTGTGCTTCGGCGGCTCCAATATTCTGCGCGGAGGAATCTGATGGCTTGAGACGCGAGCTGGGCTCATGACAACAAATTATCACTTTATCAGAGCAAATGTCACGAATAACATCAAAACTCGACCAATAACGAAAGAAAGATGGATATCCAATATGTCTCATAAGCAGGTAATTATATGCCGCTGTTGTTTAGAATTGATAAAATAAGTTGTTTTAAAATAACGTTACAAAATATCCATTGCCATTTATAATCACATAACGATGGAAATTATAACTTTAAGACTATTTCTAGGCAAACAGACCGAATAGTAAATGGTTTAGAGATGTCAGGGTAAACCATACACATTGTTTTGTAAAGAGCAGATGTGATGCTGAACAAACTATATGTTGATCAGGGTTTTATGTCGTTTTCGCCTGCGAGGTTCAGTTATGTGCAAGTATATAGTTTCCCGGGAAATCTGTCCCGACAACTTTTTTTAAATTTAAAAAAAAATGTAGCCAAGTAGCCAGAATCGGGGTACAAGCACCAACAGCTCAAGCATACATCCACCATGTATCTTTCCAGATATGACTGATCATGTGATTTAGGGTTTGATGAAACCGCTTACAAAACTAGTGATAGTTACAAAAGAGACCACCGATTTCAAAAGGAAAAGGTTTATCCAGTTTAACCAGACCTCATCTGTCATTCACACTGAGAAAAATGCTGAAATTTGATTGGCTACCATGTTTGTTTTTTGACTGTGATATTTAAAGAAAATATTAGCTGGTGTACCAAAGATAATGCATACTAATAAATACAGTTTTCATTCGCTCCTGCAGGTTTTGTATATTAGTGTTAGGAAAGGGGGAATTAAGTTATAAGGTTGGTTTCAGATACCTTGCATATTCTTCTCGGATGATCTTTAGCACCCTGCGGACCATGTTACCGACGGTGGTCTCAGACGGCTGTGCTGCTGTCATCCGCCTGCCCTCCTTCCGTATGATTTCCATCAGCTCACCTGAAAAAACACACCAAAGACTTCAAGATACTGTAAACCAGAGGGTTTCAAACGGGCCGACCCCATAGGGCAGGGATCCTCAAATCTGGCTTGCAAGATCCACTTTCCTGCAGAGTTTAGCTCTAACCCTAATCAAACACACTTGAGCAAGCTAATCATCGTCTTCAGGATCACTAGAGAAATCACAGGTAGGTGAGTCTGATCAGGGTTGGAGCTAAACTCTGCAGGAAAGTGGATCTCACGAGCCAGATTCGAGGATCCCTGTAATATGGGGTCACAAGAAAGTGCTAGGGGGTCCAAGAGCAAATGTAAAAAAAATAAATAAATAAAAAAAGGTGAAGAGAAATAAGATTAAAATACATTTATGTGTGTGCAATGAAAAATTTATGAAAATAATAAAAACAAATATTCCAATACATATTAAAATAAATCTTACAAATAAAAATGTTAAAATGAACAACTATATATGTGTGTGTGTGTGTGTGTGTGTGTACAGTACTACAGTAAGTAAAAAAATGTAACTAATGAAAAAAAAAATTACTGGAATAATATTTTACATATTTATGACATTCATTTGTTTTTCATAGCGTAAACTGGATCTTATTACAAGCAAATATATAACCGTATTTAAATTTTATAATGGGGTCCCTCAGGAATATGAAAGACTGAAGAGCTCTGCTGTAAACCACAGGCAGGAACAGGGAATGATGAAAGTGAAGTCGTGTATCGAGCAAGACAGGGTTTTGATCCGATCTCGAGTGCTTACTCACCGGCGTTGCTCCAGCGAGCCTGCGCGGTGATTCTGCGGAGTAAAGCAGTCGTTTTTCGGGCAGTTTCCGCGGAGCCCCGGAGGGATCCTGCCCCGCTGCCGCAGCGCTTCAGCTCGGACAGAAACGACTCGATGCGCTCGGACAGATCCGTCTCTTTATCCGCGCCGGGCATTTTGACTGGTGTCTCAGTAAAGCGCTGTTTCTCCTGAAAGCTTGAACAGAACCTCCTCCGGTTCATGAATCCTGCTCTTCTTCTGTTATTTATCGGCGATCAGGACTGAGTTGTAACAGCCCCACCAACCGTCCATCCAGATCAACACTTAGCAAGTGCTTTCTGTTGAATAGATTATTATACAAAACAAATTGCTGCATGTAAAACCCAGAAGGAGCCTATTAAAATAGTTTGCATAATGCACAGTATATTATTCAGCATTTTAATATATGCGCTGCTATGGCTATATAAAACATGCTGGTTAATGATTGTTATACTGCAGTTCATAGTTGGAAAGATTTCTCTTACAATTTTATTCCTCTTTATTTTAATTCAAATAACGTGTAAATTTCATTGTTTTTCACTTATTTATCCACTTAGGAGCCTTTTAGAATATTATGCAAACTTAAAATATTTTTAATTTATTATTGTTAATATTTAAATTGTATTTGTTAATAACTCACAAACACTTAAAATACTTTACTAACAATTTTTATTGAATGACAAGCCAATTCTATTTCCAAAATCCACGTTCACCAAAATTAATTAGAATCAAAAACATTGCTGTTGAAAATGATTGAACACTGGAGCGAATCATAACAATAGTAAATCTGATCCAAACCTTCCACCCAGGACTTGTGTAACCACTTTTCCATAAAAGCATTTGAAAAGGAGAAAATGAAAAATCAAAGTCTAGTTTGAGCTGTCGAATATGGGTAGATCCTGTTACAAATCAAACCAGAACTGATGGAGCAGCGATGGTTTAACCTCAGGCCCACTGCAGGAGTTCTGTTGGATTGAACATTTATTCAGTCTGTGGAGAAACTAACAATCAACAAATAAAGACTTTAATCACAGATGAACTTTCCCATAACAAGCAAACTAAAAAGAGATGCTGCCCCACAAAATAAAAGCGCTTAAAAATTAGTACATTTCTCAAAGTCAGAATGATATATGACGAAGCTCTGATGTGCGATCGCTCTCTCTTCACTTGCAGTGAGTGGGACTTCATTTTGATAAAATGGCTTTGCATTACCAAACATAAGTCTTTATAGAAATAATAGACAGCTTAACACATCAGTTTGCAATCTGTTCATGTGAAAATCATTCTATCCTTCAGAATAACAGGTGGAACAGATTACAGTAATTAACACACATTCAACGACCACAAAGTTTCTCTCACAGGAGCGTATCTTGTATCAGTTATAGGGGCTTGTGCTGTCATTTAGTATAAATACAAGAAAATAAAGCAAAATAAACTGAAAAACTGGGTTTTTTTTCCAAATTATACTGAACAAGCTTGTATCAAAAATGTACACGCACTGAAAGACAATTTGGCCGCCAAGCATCAATCGCTTCCCAGAGAATTCCCGTCCACTCCCGATAAACTTCAGGTCACCTGCGGCGACTGGAATAAATCGCCGAGGCAAAGCAAAATGTCAGGGGCCGGAGGTTCTGATGTCAGGAAGAAGTTCTGGGTCCTTGAATTTACAGGTGGATTTTACTCAATGAGCTTCTTGGCTTTGAAGAAGCGGCGCAGGTAGAAGACCTGCCACGTGGCCAGACCGATCAGACAGCACATGGAGAAGATGCTAAAGTACAGCACGCGTGTGTTTGTGGACTCTGCAAAACATGAGAGAACGTCAGAGCTCATGTTGATTCGTTTACCAGTCACATTTCAGCTGGAATTAAACTTCAGTGGGATGCTTTGCTGGTTCTTACCGTTAGTATCTCTCATCTCTTCCTCTCTCTTCTTCATGTAGGCAAAGTCATTGACAATAGATTCTGAGAGATCTTCCAGCCGACGGAGTTCAACTTCCAGGGGCTTCAGTTTTTCAACCTTGGCAATCTGAACAAACGAAGAATGACTTCAGACGGACTAAACAATCAAAGCATTGTAGACAATCTCCAAACGCGATGTACACTACTGTTCAAAAGTCTGGGGTCAGAAATCCATTAAACGTGACAGTAAAGCCATCTAGACTATTATAAAAGACTTATTTTTTTTGCTGTTTTTGTTTTTTGAAGTCATCAAAGGAAGCTCAGAAAAAAATTTATCTTGTTCTACAAAAATCAAGCAGCACGACTGTTATCAACATTGAAAACAATAAATGTTTCTTGAACAGCAAATCGGCATATTAGAATGATTTCTGAAGTGTGATATACTGATGTGAAGACTGGAGTAATGATGCTGAAAAATAAGCTTTGCTTCACAAATTATGTATATAATAGAGTTGTTTTAAATGGTTATAATATTTTACTGTATTTTTAATCAGATAAATGCATCCTTGGTGAGCATATAATATTAGCATAAGCATATAATAAAATTAAATAAAAAGACCTCAAACTTTTGAGAAACTTTTAAGCATGAGAAATCAATGCACACAAACCTCTTCATAATTTTTGGCCTCAACACCATGCTTCATGTCCAAGTTGATCTGTTGGTCAGGAACTCTTCCAGTTCCTAAATAGAAGAAAAAAGTAAAATGTACAAATTCAGAATCGATTTGTATCATCATCATATCACCTTAAGCTGAACATATGTCAGCAAGGTGCTATCAGAAAGTCTGCAGATGGGTCAAACACTCACCCATAGGTGTCTTGCTCTCGAAGCACACCTCAAACATGTCATAGTCCTCTGTGGTGAAGGCAAACTTGCCTTTGTTTGCATCTTCTTTCACATAAAGGATGTGTCCGGAGGAGTCTGTGATCTAACAGGGTCACAACATTGGAGATTCAGTTACAGCCTAACATGCAAAACAGCTATGTGTATTACAAAATATTATAATTCAATTGATATTTAAGCAACACTGATTAATAAATTTAGTTATGTTAATCCATAACACTTTCTCTGTGTGGGAGTAAGACTGACGTGTTACAATGAGATACGGAGAAAACACATAAACTTTCTTCTTTACACGCTTTGTGTTTCTAAATAAAGGCATAGGGTGATTTATATAACTCATTTGGTTTATTTAACCAGGTGAATGTTATTAAAAACGAACTATAATGACTATTATATCACCGTCCAACCAGGAAGCGCCATGTAGCCTAACATAAGGCCTTGCGTTTAAACTCACAAAACAGCTACAATCATCACGAATTAACTAAAAACTCCCATTAAACGTAAAGTTGCGGTGGAAGGCGACTGTAACGACTGTTTGTGCGGATATTTAAATCGTTAATCCGGTATATGTGTGGCGTGACGTCACCTTCAGGTTGGTTTTCGCGTTTGGCTGCTCGCTGATCTCGTATTCTCCGGTAACGAGCACGTCTTTATGGATCTCCTCCCGTAGACACTTCCTGCTGCGCACCGGCATGTAGAATGAGATCGACACGACCGACTGAACCACAAACAAGAGTGAGAGCGAGAGCGAGAGCACACGGAACCGCGCCATGACGAGCTGATCGCTCCACTACTGCAGGCCCGGATCGAGCTGCGCACTGCGCATGCGCTCTGACTCCGCGCATGCGCACTGTTTCTGCGAATCTACAGCGCCTGCTTGTGGAGACGCAGGGAGTAGCGCAAACGTCCCTAACACACGTTGCACGTCCAAAACAAATTATTCTTTTACATTTTGAGACATTTTATGCATTCTGAAGCAAGGTCCGAAACTTACCGTGACTTAGGCAAAATAACCCTATTATATAACAAAATGCAACAGGTATTCAGTTTGTGGGGGCAAAATAATGCTCATGTGAAGTTCGTTTTTGTGTATATTTTTAACACCTATTCTATTCTATTAAAGCCTCAGCAGCAGATACTGTAGTGGCTTGTAGCTGTGAGTTGTTGAATGTTGAATTAAGTGTTTTTAATGAAAAAAGACCCAAATAATCAACGTTGAAAACTGTGACAGAGTGAAGATTTTATTTTTAAGTGCTATGATATTGTGGCCGTGCATTATTAACAACTACTTTTGTATTTATTTATTTATTTAATAGGTAACAGCCATAAATATTCACATTTAATTTCCTTCCTATTAATGAATTCAGTTGATGTATATGAATAAATGGACAAACACTGTATGTATTCTGATTAGAAAAGTAGCCTCATCAAGGTACAAATATCAAATATAACATAGGGCCTATTTATATTTTTGCCCTATTTTTTTGCACTATATTTTTGGTCTCCTTGTTTGAGGTTTTGCCATATTATAAACCTGCTCAGTCAACTTTGAGGAGATTCGGTCAGGATCATCAGACCAAATAAGAAGTCAGACCTGTATTGGAGATTACTTTAATGCAGTGCTCCAAAAAGGAAAATTCTGTCATTACTTACTCACCCTCATGTCGTTCCAAACCTGTAAGACATTCGTTAATCTTCAGAACACAAATTAAGATATTTGTGATTAAATCTGAGAGCTCTCTGACCCTCTCAGACAGCAATGCAACTGTAGGGTCGTTGGACAGGAGGTAAGAGTGGAACAGAGTAACAGGGGCCCTGAACGTGATTTTGAGGGGGCCCCATAGCAAATTCAGTGCACAGGGCCCAAAAGTGAAGGCCCTATGCAACTGGTCCCATTCCTAGAAACATAGCAAGAATATCGGTAAAACAGTCCATGTGACATCAGTGGCTCAACTTCAATTTTGCAAATCTATGAGAATAAATCAACGTAATCAGCATTGTTTACGTTCAGGAGAAAACATGCACATGCTGAATGTAAATAATGCTAATTACATTGATTACATTCTGGGGAAAGCGCTCACATGCGTCATGGTACTCTCCAAAATGACAAAAGATGGTAACTCGGGGAGAAGTATTGTTGAATAAATTATGTTTTCTTTGCGCACAATTGAGCCATGATGTCACATGGACAGTTTTACCGATTTTCATTTTGGGGTGAACTGTCCCTTTAAAACCAACTCTGTAAAAATGTAATTGTAACTCTAAAAGACTGTAAAAATGATTCACGAACTGCTCCGATGTTCTGAACTGAATCAAAAGATTCACGAACCTGCTTAGTGCCGATCAGAATCTAATGATTCGCGATACACACTCTGAAGTCCCAATCTGAATAAAGATTTGCAAACCCGCTTTGTTCTGATCTTAATCAAATTATTCACGATATGCGCTCCGAAGTCCCAATCTGAATTAAATTATTTACGTAAAATAAAATTACAGTTTTTGGAAGTAGCTACCATCTCCAGAAGTAAACAAACAAAACATCTTATAATTTACAGTGAAAACTGACATTCCCAGAATTCTTAATAGTTTTTATTATCACATTGGCCTACATTAGGGTTTTATGTTACAAAATATGTAGTTTACTGTTTATTGCATCATTTTAGTTTCATGTGTGTTCGATGTTTTTTGTTTTTTTTCTCTCATTTTTTGTGTTAATGACACTGTGCACGTTCTAGTATTTACCTCAGCTTGTGTAACTTGAATTTTTCATTGTGCTTTTTCTTTTGTTATTATGCTGGGT
Organism: Barbus barbus; assembly: GCF_936440315.1. Taxonomy (NCBI): domain Eukaryota; kingdom Metazoa; phylum Chordata; class Actinopteri; order Cypriniformes; family Cyprinidae; genus Barbus; species Barbus barbus. Next base: position 28,212,074 of record NC_136742.1, read on the forward strand.
GTCAGTTGAAACAGATTTGACTAGCAGTGTGCCCTTGATTTACTTACTTGATTTAATTTGAAACACTTACAGATTGTGCTGTAAATTTGATTTCCTTTTATGGTAATTTCTAGCATATTCAGGTCTTTTTTTCTGTAAAAATTAAAGGATTTTTTTTTTTACATTGAAGTCTTTGTGAACTTTAGGTCATGTGTGGCGTCATGTGATTATATACAGACAGCTGCTCATATTTATTACTGCCTTTGATCACTGGGTGAAAGGTTGTCCGGTGTAAAATTAGAGTGACATCTGCCTACTATCAATATCCAGTAGTGACCCTACATTAGCTTTTATAAAGGTGTTTTCATCTAAATAATCAGGCACTCTTCTCGTGCCTTAGTTTGGTAACTATCCACCAGATGATGTAGAAAATGGCGCTGATCCAACTGTGTGTCTCTATCAGTGAGGGAGCAGTGCATTATGGTCTATCTTTAGCCTGGATTCTCTCTGCCTTTTTTTCCCTTTTCTCCAGCTTTTTTTCCTGTGCTCTCCAGCATACGTTGCCTGTCTGTTTCCTCCCCTAGGCTGCAGCATCGACGCAGGTCGGCGTCACCGTGTGCTAATTTTACTGCTGTTGATGCTGATGGTGAAGGCAGTGCACCTGCTATTTCTGTCTCTGCCTCTCTCTGGGGTCTGCCAATTGTATTAATAGACAGGGAATTATTATATACTACGTGATTTTACGTCAGGGCCACCATCTCCCTGACTGGTTGTGTCTGCTGTTAGAGCTACAAAGCGGTAGTTTTGAGCTTTTCCTTTATAAATGCAATGCTTAACATTTTATTCAGCCTTTTGTAATTGCATTTTGTTTTGTCAGTATCTTTCAGTTCTTCATTTTTATCATTTTAATAGCCACTGACTGAATTTAACAGTAAGTCAGAATAAAAAAGGAAGAAGATCTTCACTTTCTTGAGGTTCAAGAGTCACTTGTTGTTAAGTGTGCAACCGCGATAAGCATGAAACAGGAAGGAAGTGACCCAAGCGTAATGGTGTGGTTGCGTCACAGTCTCTTACGCACATGAACAACATCACTTCCGCTGTAATTTCTTAGGGCAGCAATATAATATAGATAAAATAATGCTATCTATTCACAAGGGCTATGGTTATTGGTTTAGATGAATGTTGACACATTTAGGATTTGTACAGATCCACGATTTGGTGTTTATCAGTACGTGTGATCACCAAAAACACACAGAGTCATAGTCTAAACATTAATAGGAAATCTTAATGCCTCATCCCTCATTAAGGTGTGGTTTGAATCATATAATACATTCTCAGGCCAAAACATGACCATGGAAAGATTGTGAAACTTAGTAGTCTACCTGAACTTAGTTATATATTTTTATTTATTTTATTTTTTTAAAGAAGTCTTACCGAGACAGCATTTATTTTATCAAAATTCAAACTTCAGTTTTATAAAAACTGTACAATTATGATATATTATTACCATCTAAAATATATTTATAAGTTATACATGTCTTTAGTGTCACTTCTGATCAATTAATGCATCCTTGCTTACTAACAATTCATTTAAAAAAAGATAATGAATTATACTTTTGAATAATAATGTACTTGAGTAATGTTAAGTCCCATCAATAAATCTTGCTAATAACGCAAGACACAATGAGCTCACGTCAACACAAACAAATCATTTTTGGTACATTTAATATTTATTGTTTCTAGTTTTGCAAACAATTCGCAAGTTCACATTTCAGTACAAAAATAAAAATCCCATAAATTAAACAGACTACGTTTTCACAGAAAACTTCATACTTGGACGTTAGACCATTTAAATCAATGGTTAGGCAGCACACATATGAGTAAATAAATTCACACATTCAGAAATCAACCGTAAAGGCAAAACATATCAGTTCTCTATTGCTCAGAACACACTAATACAACGATTCAAATCTAGCACCGGTAAACAAAAAAACAAAACAAAAAAATATATATAAATTATTAGTTTAACTTAACATTAACTAGATCATTAATGCAAATCAGTTAATCCATGCTTATCTTGCTACACTTGGCAGGCATGTATAGTTCAGATAAATATAGGAAGCAATAACGATTGCTTGATAGAGTCAGTTCCATAGCCCTGCAATACCAGATTATATCAAGTTGTGTGTCAGAAATAGCAATTCTAAGTGTCTCTAGTGAATTCTCAAAGAGTGAGGAGGGTTGGGGAGTTCAAGGAGTCGGATGATTGGCCGTTGCTGCCCCGCACAGGCCCACAGCTGGGGAAGACCTCGTTTTCTGGGTAGGTAAACATAAAGGAAGACGTATAGGTGGTGCAGGCCGGGGTGCAGGTGACGACGGGCGTGCAAAGGGGCTCCAGGTCATTGTTAGCAGACGTGTAGAGCGGCTCCCAGTCTTGAGTGTACAGAGAGCTAGATAGGTCCATGTCTGGGACCGAGCGAGCCGTCTCCAGCTCGGCTTTGGCCAAGAGCTCCAGAGACTCCTCCAGGGAGGGCTCCAGGTCTGAAATCTTCACCGTGGAGCTGAAGCTGTCGGTGGAGGCCATGCTGGAGAACAGCGAGCTGCTGGAAGAAGTCGTAACCGGTGCGTTTGCTGTGGAGACCATTGAGGTAGTGACGCTGTGGATCTCAGGGACCGACGCGGAGGGGATGGGAGAGACGGAGCTGGAAGGGATCTTGCAGATGGGTTTGTGTGCGGCGAGGATGAACTCTAACCTCTCTTTCTCTTTGAGCAGGTTGGCGATGTCGTTTTGAAGAGTGGATTTTTCATCCTCAAGCATGTCAGTTTCCTGTTTTAGAAAACACAAATGTTGTTAGATTGATAGACACTAAGCATTAACTTGCATATTATGCTATACAAAGCGTCTTCCCAAAGATCTGCGATATACTTACAGTTTGCAGCGTATCGGTAAGCTCTTGCCTTCGGTTGCGGCATTTTGCGGCAGCCATCTTATTCCGTTCACGACGGACTCTTTTCTTCTCTTCCTCTTCTGGAGAAAGCTGTGGAATAGATAACATGGAGATTTTAGATTCTGAACTGTGTAAACTAATAAACGGATACAGTAGGTGCACTGGATGATCAATTGTTAAAAACAAACTCAGTGCATTGTTTACCTGCTCAGCTCTGGATCTCTTGTTGGAGTTTGGGGACTTGGTTCCAGTGACCCTCATTTTGGGGTAAGGGTTTGGGTTGTAAGATCTAGCTCCTCCGTTGGAGGGCGCCACAGATGAAATCATGGGCTGAACCATCCACTGCAGGTCTGGGCAAGAGGAGATCGCGGTGACTGTTGGCACGAAAGAGGCACTTGAGACACTCAGGTCAGTGAACTCCTGAAATGCACATAAGAAATCAGTTAATATATGCCAGATATTGTAAATATTATTAAAACATAATAATAATAAAAATAGGCTAATGTTACTTATGAATAACGCTTATTTTTATTTATAACCTATCTATTACACATTTCAATTATTACTAAATTTGAACACTTTAGCTAAACTACAAAATGCATTCATGTTAAATGAATAATAATTATTGTCTTAAATACCTGAGTCTGGTTGAGCGGGTAATACGCGACGCTCTCGCCGCTCGGAGACGCAGTGCTGCACCGGGAAGACGCGTCACAGTCTGCGTTAAGGCTGGTAAACATCATGCTGTCCAAAGTCGAGAAGCAAGAGCTATCCAGCACTAATATATCCAGAAAGTTAGAAAGGTTTCAAAAGCCTAGGACTGCTAACTCCCTGCTCGTCTGCTGTTCTTCTCTCTGTCGCTATCCAAAGTTTGACTGCTGAGCCACAGCGCTCGCGGAGCTTATATTCAGTCTGTGACTGTGACGTCAAAGGGAGGCGCTGCCAGTGTTTGCATAGAAACCTCCGAAAACACGTCGCCAGGAACGCATTTTGCTGGATACACAATCGATACACATCCAATGCAAACTTTTAAGTTTAGTACATAACAAAATGTTTGTTAGAACGTTCGTAGATTAAAATTCTAAAAGAAAACGGAGTGGAATTCACGACGTTCCATAGCAGGGGATCCCACGACGTCATTTACCTTATATGGAATGCATCCTGAAGAGGCGGAGTGCTGATGGGAAACACTCTGTGCAGTGTAAAGCATTATGTAAAGATACTTCCAGAAGGCTTCATTGTTTTCATTAACAACGACTATATTTACAGCAATATTCAATTATGCAGTTTTAGTACCCCCATATTATTACATTGTTAACATGCAGTTAGTGTAATTACATTAAATTCACACAATGTAATGCTAAACCACTTAATCCAAACTTAAAATACCTTTTAGTTACAGCTCACGTTCAAGCTATGTTTACCTAATTCTTCATGTTCTTCGATTTCATACTTTCTGCGAAGCACAGAACATGGATGGCCTCGGGCTGTGTACGTGCCTTTGCGCAATAAAAGGCGTGTCGACAGCCAGTCTGAGCTGCCGTCGCACGTTTAACGAGGGATTCCTTTGTAATAAAATGCTGAGTTGGTTTCTTAGCAGTTGCATCACTGAACCAAACAAATAATCACATGAGTTAAGATTTCAAATGGCGTAAATTGTTCAAATTCTATATAAATAGTGCATTAGGCCTATATAAAAAAAATAGACATTAAAACGTGTGTCTGTTTGTTTGTGTGTGTCTATATAGCTATAGAGAGAGAGGGAGACTTTATTTAATTTTTTATATATTTAGTATTTGTATTTATTTATTTAAGCCGCACACTGTCTATTTGGATATATTTTCATGATATCGGTATCATGACCGAGGCAGGTAGTTTTGTTATTGATTAACAAACGAAAATAGCTCTATCAGCGTTCCCATGTGATGTCACCTGCTCTACTTCTGTGTTCGTGTTTTGTTTCATCTTCCGCGTTGTCTAAGCAACGCCCCTCCCACTGACGTCACTGCAAACCGAGCCTCTGCAAATGAACTCTGAAGTTTCGCCTTTCACCGACTAAAGCCTGTTCTCAGTAAATAAACAATGCAATGATTGTGTCCAGCCTAGGGTACTTTAAAAACTAAATAGCAACCTTTATTTGATTAGAAATGTCACTGCCATCCCTTTTTTTTTTAATTGAACTGGAAAATGTGTCTGAGATACAGGATTTATTAATTACTGACAATAATTGCTCCTAGGTCATTACACAGAGCCCTTTTTCAATTTGGAAATGTGATTTTTTTTAAAAGCAGGATTTTAAATATTCTGTCAGAAGAGAATAATAGTGTTAAAAATGACATTGTTCATGCAGTCAATCTCAAGCTGAATATTTAAAATGCTGGGATAGTTATAACTATTCCTTTAACCAGGCTGACAGTTTTATAATTCATTTAGCCTTGTGCTCAAGTGAGTTTTTAGAAATAGAATTTAATCTTTACACTTTTCCAGTTGTTCACTGTGCAAAATCATGGCACCCGAAACCTGTGATTATTTTTGATCACCTTGTGACAAACCTAACAACATGTGTAATAATAGATGTGCTAAAAAAAGAAAACATGCCCTTGAAGAATTCATATCCTGAAAAGATAATGATGATGTCACTGTGACATCATGTTTTTAGGTGTGACGTTGGAGAACAGGCCAATAATGGCTTCATCATGGAGAAAGAATATATATATATATATATATATATATATATATATATATATATATATATATGTATAGGTATATATATATATATATGTATAGGTATATATATATATATATATATATATGTGTATATGTATATATATATATGTATATGCATATATATATGTATGTGTATATATATATATATATATGTATATATATATATATATATATATATTAAAAATATCATTTATATATATTTTTTTAAATATATAAATATTCTTAAAAAATAACAATTTGATTAAAATAATAATTTAAAAATATATTGAATTTGATTAAAATTATTTGGTTTTGGTAATACGTATTGGTTTTGTGGAATGACCAGAAACCAGAGGCGGATCTGCCGGGAAACTCTTGGACTGTGGACAGAAGGGAGGCCCCACTCACACGCCCTCGTGTGAAAGCAGGATTACCGAATCTGAGCTATGAATAGAGACTTTCACACAGGTTATAGAGAAGAACAACGGTGTTTTATACCAGTCCGAGTGAGAATTAACGCATAGAAAGCCTTTTTGTGCAAATCCTTAACATGATAGACAGAATAATGTCTGTCAGCAGACACTTATGAAATCGGCAAGTTTATAATAAAAAAGCTTAAAACTCATATTTAGATAATTTTGGCTACTTGGCGAAGATGTCGTCATAAGAATGTCATTGAATTAAGTGTGATATGATAAAAATAGGCTGTGCCGCAGTAGCGCTGCAGAGAGAGGCTCCACACCGGATGTGCCATATATGGTCAAGACACGCAGCTCTCTGATTGGCTGCTCACATTAGCGACAGGGTTGTTGCTGGAGCTCTCTGAGTGGGAGATCCATCATTATAATTGACAAGGGACACGAAAAATCACAGTTTTTAATAGAATGGGCGCGGTTGAAATATCACAACAGTTGTTTAATTCTCTTATCCTTTGATATTCTCGTTGAATAACACTTTCTTACATTGATGATGTCAAAAGCAGTGTGTATTTTTGTTGTTGGACAATCACGCGCTTGCAGATGAACCATCTTATATAGGGAGATATAAATCTATATAAATTCATAAAACGCAGGAATGCAAAAGACGGGCTGCAGACAAGGCATGTAAAATGACGTATCTTGTTCATTCATGTGAAAGCTGCAGCGTTGTAATAGATCAAAATAACCTCGGTATACACATTTATTTGAATGCCTAAAATGTTGAATCAAAACGAGCACTGTTTTGAGTCAGGGATATCTGTGAAATCCCGTATATATATTTGGCTCATGCTTAACTGTCTCCCCTCCGGATCAGTGGTACAGTCTCACAGATTTCATTCATAAAAATCTGCCTCACTATAAAGAGAAGCAGCGTTGATGGCTGGTGCCTCCTAGCGTAGTAACCTCAATCTAGATTTTTTTTTAAAGAAAAACCTGAAGAATAGCATTTGGTGACATTAGTCACATATTAATCTGTTTCCCAGCATCTCCTGGAGTGATCTAGCAGAAGTGATGCCTAAAAACGCGAGTGTTTCTCAGGTGTCTGCAGAACAGCTGCTGCACACATCAGCTTCTGAGATGAAGGATACGCAGGTACAATCAATTGCTTGTTTACCTGGAATATAACCTAAATGTACTATTTAAAAGAGCTGTGATTAATGATTTATGTTTATGTGATTATTTCATTTTTTGAATAAAAACAAATGATTGATGTAAGTTGTATTAAAATGCAATTTTGTTTTGGACCACATATGATGATGAACACATTCGCGTGCTCGTTCTCAGAAGACAGGTATTCTGAAGGATGCTGATGCTCCCTTTGTTCCAACGGTCACTGCTGTAGCTTCAGCTCCAGATCTCAAGTGGATGGTCCTGTCGACTGACATCTCTTCAGTGTCGCCCTGCAGACACGAGAAACCACCGAGCTCATCTCACTCCACAGATGCCAAACCGACTCGAAAGACCTTCACTGGCCGGAGGAAGGGGGTGAAAGAACAGGTAAATACCTATTTCATATATATGCTCAGCACATAAATTTGATTTATGTTTAAATGCTTTTCTGATGAAATCCACACTCAACTGACTAGAAACATATATTTAGATATACTGTGGTTCCATTAAGAACCTTTAACATCCATGGAACCTTTCAACTGCACAAAACATTTTTTATAGTGGTTATTAAAATGTTATTTTATGGTTCTCTGGGGAACCTAAAATGAATCATCTGTAAGCATCCTCTTTATTTTCAAGAATTTAATTTTAAGTAAAACTGGTCTATGCATGCATGTCTTAGTTTATTATTACCACATATATCCAGGAATTAGCCATTAAAAAACACGTACTGATGATAACTACTTTAAAATATGTAAATGGATTTTAATCAAACTCAAGTGCATTCCATTGATCCTAATTAAATGTAATTTTGATATATAAATATAACGTTATTCCTGGGAATCTATCTTTATGTATAAATATATATTATATGTGACCCTGGACCACAAAACCAGTCATAAGTAGCACGGATATATTTGTAGCAGCCAACAATACATTAAGGGTCAAAATTATATTTGTTTTTTATGCCAAAAATCATTAGGATATTAAGTAAAGATAATGTTCCATGAATATATTTTGTAAATTTCCTACCAGAAATATATCAAAACTTAATTTTTGATTAGTCATAAGCAGTGCTAAGATTTTCATTTGGACAACTTTAAAGGCGATTTTCTTAATATTTAGATTTTTTGCACCCTCAGATTCCAGATTTTCAAATAGTTGCATCTCGGCCAAATATTGTCCGATCCTAACAAACCATACATCAATGGAAAGCTTATTTATTCCACTTTCAGATGATGTATAAATCTCAGTTTTTTTTAATTACCCTTATGACTGGTTTTGTGGTCTAGGGTCACATATGTTCTAATTTTATTTTATCTATATGTCTTTTTATTTAAAAAAAAAAAATAATAATAATAATTATCTGTACTGCGTTAGGCTAACCAAGACTTGTAATAGCACTTGCATGTTGTTGCTCTTTTGTTGATTATTTTGTTGATCTTGATTATTCCAAAATATACATATAAATGTGCATGTGTTTTTTATTTCAGCTTTCTCCAGAGGAAGAGGAGAGAAAGAGGATCAGACGAGAAAGGAATAAACTTGCAGCTGCCAAGTGTCGAAATCGCAGACGAGAGCTAACCAACAGCCTCCAAACTGTAAGTTTACAAACCACTATATTGTGCAATCGCCTTCTACAAAAAAGATAACTTTGTGCATGATATGATTATAATCTGCATGTGTATAGGAAACCGATAGCCTTGAGGAGGACAAAGCAGCTCTGCAGTCTGAGATCGCCAGTCTGTTACAGGAGAAAGAACGACTCGAACTCATCCTCTCTGCTCACAAGCCCCATTGTAAACTCACAGAGGAGACGGCGGCAGAAAGTGAGGAACAAACCCTAGCCCAGGAGGAGCAGATTCAAGCTCCCAGCACCTCCCCAGAACAGGTGCCCACCTCCCCTCAGCAGGCCGACCCCACCACCACTGCGATCTATGGCGACTCCGACGTCCTTCTGTGCTCCAGTGCTGAACTGGGCGCCGCTGAGGTGGAACCGTACATCGATATGCGAGATGTGTCCATGGAGGACATTAGCGAGGTGATTGATAGTGGTGATGACATGGATCTGTTAGTGCCAGATATTGATCTCACTAGCTCTCTGGGTCTGAGCGAATGGGAAACCCTGTACATGTCAATGGGTGGCGGGTTGGAACCTCTCAGCTCGCCTACATGCAGCCCCACCTGTAGCAGCACCAACGCCGTGCCCGTCTTCAGCTTCAACAATGCAGATGTGGAGAAGCATGACAGTGGGAAAGAGGACAAATCTAATGCAGCCAAAGAAATCTTGACGACTTTATGAAGCTTCTGGCACATCATTCTTATGAATAAAGGTTCCAAAATGGGGTTTCCACAGTGATGTCAAGGTACTTTATTGGCATGTATGGTTCCATGAAGAACCTTTGGTTCTTGAGGTGATTACATGTTCTTCACACTAATAACAAATGGTTCTTTATAGTGGAAAAGGGTTATTTTCTGAATTTGATAGGTTCCATGGATATTCAAGGTTCTTCATAGAACCATTGATGCCAGTAATGACCCTTTATTTTTAAGTGTTGTTTGCCAAATGGTTCTTCTAAAGCATTGGTGTGAAAACACCCTTTTGGGTTCCCAAAAGAACCTTTCAATTAACAGTTCTTAATTTTTATTTATTTAAAAAAAGAAATTAAAATTAGAACATTTGAATATTTCAAAGATTCTTTTTTCCCACGATAAGAACTTTTTGTGCAGTGGAAAGGTTCCATGGATGTTAAAGGTTCTGCATGGAACCATAAATGCCAGTAAAGAACCTGGAATTGTGAAATATTATTGATGAACCGAAAAACCCTCATAAAAATGCTTTCATAAATGAGTCTGTGTTCAACATTTACAAAATATAGTGAATGGTGTGCAGTAATGTCATGTGACCCTTACATCCAGTGAAGTCACTATAGTCACTGTTTGTTTCTTCCAGATGTTGACATTGTTGAAAATGTTGTTCATCCTGTGAAAGACATGCTTTTATGCACTTTTGTACCATGTAGGTACGTGTAAATGTATCAGTTGGTGTGGTGATGTACAGTGCAGTCCGTTACACCATGTCTTTAGTGTGTGACTAACTGTTTTTTGGTATTGTCCAAAAAAAAATAAAAAATCTGACCATGGTGGCAAAAACGAAAAATCTTTATGCATTTTTTTTGTTCTTCCTGCTTCCTTTTCAGTGGTCTGGCATGTTTATAATAAACAAAGAATAAATATGAAAATTAGGAAATGTGTAAATTTATTTATTAAGAGGGAGGCAGAAAAAGGCAAAAATTTAAAGCCTCTCTTGGAGTTTCTTTCATTTGCATGCACGAAAATGAATGCACCGTTTCGATTAAAAATAAGCATTCACCCACGTCTATTATCATTCCATGAATTTCGCGACCCATCTATTTCTAAGGTATCTGTGAAACGGCATTCACCCACTACGATTCGTCAATACCGAGGCTGTTGTATCGTGTCTATGGTTGTCACGGTCGGAATGTTCTCTCTACGCCTCGGACGCAACGTAAAGCGCCGACGTCACTGCGTATTTGCACGTACGCATTCTTTCTCTCTCGGTTCTACTTCCGTGCCCATAATTGGCAATGAAATCGACTGTTGTTCTGCCTCTGTGGAAACAGCAGAGTAGTGTTTCGCCAATGAAAGTTTTCCCGGAAGATCTGGTGGAGAGAGAGAGGAGAAGCTCTCTGGGTATGTTACGGGAACTGTTTTGTATTTTTTCAGGACTTCATTTGGGTATCCAACGTATATTTTAAGCTTTTCCGTACAGCCTCTGCTCAAGTTATAATTTCGTTGAAAACATTGTACGGCTAAAAAAGCAGTGCTGTTCATTTGAGCTTTTAAACTCATGTTTTGTTTTATTTTTTCAATTAAGCACTGCTTATAACAACTAGCTTTAATTATAGCAAAGCTTATATTATTTGTTTGATTACCTGCAGTAGACAAGGCCAAAAGGCCATTAGTGAAAACGCTTCTTTAAGAATTAATTATTTAAATAATAATTAAAATATTTACTTTTACAACGATTTTAGTGAGAAGTTGAACTGAAAAACTCACTTTGGCAGTGTAAAAAATGTGACCAACTAACTTGTTAAATCTTTAAAATTATTAAATATTTCTGCTTTATTTATTAAACGTTTTCATCATCCTAAAACTCTGCGTGGTGTGTGTGTGTGTGTGTGTGTGCGCGCGTGCGTGTGCGCGCAGTATGTGCAATTTTTAGTATCCTTTAGTGTTTTTTAGTTTTAAATAAAAATGACACACACACATAATTTCATTATGATGTCAGACAGTTAAACCCTACTGTGTCACATGACACATTTCTTTATGTTTTCAAATAATTATTAAATAATTATTAGTAGCCTATTCCACAATTGCTTGTATTACAACGTGGCTCAGTGTTCAGCCGTATCATTGCTCAGACTATAATTCAACACTCAGACAGACTGTAATATGAGCAGAATGAAATCTGTGTTCTGCTGCAGGTGAAGCTCTGTTTCCCCACAAAAGCACCTCATTATAGAGACACACAGCTCATATTCATACATCACTGCTGCTGCTGGCAATGTTTACAGCGTGTTCTTGGCACAAACACACTGTAAACATCTCATGTAGGCCACTTTGTTAAAGTGCAAAAGGGAACCTGATAGACAGGCCGATAATGGTCAGTCGATTTACATTCAGCTTTTGATTAGTCAGCATGTGCCCTGCTAATGATTCAACTGGCCAAAATAAAATTATGTCTGGCAGGACTTCCTCTTTTTTTTTTTTTTTTTTTGCATGATTCAGATTGCAGATTTTTAGTATATAGTGAAGTTTATAGTCAGCCGGATATCTTGTGTGCCGGATATTCTTTGTTTTTCTTCTCATACATCTCATTTTTCAGATGTTCCTGCAGATTGTATTTAAATCCACATGCTCATGTGTATTATCACAATGATTAAATTAAATGCTGATTCTTTATACAGAATCACAATGCAACTATCATGCACAAAGCAACTTGTATGCAGAGACATTACAAATCCACCATATTTTGCCCTAGGAAATCTTTTGCAAATAAAATCAACAGTAATTTATGAATATAAATGTGGTATGTTGAAAGCACTGCATATTTCTGATAATGCAGCATTATTTTCTGTTTAAGCGCATGAATAGTGAATACATGTGCATCGGCCATAACTGATTTGTGATTGTGCATTTCCAAATGACTGTATTTCTGATTATATTATATTTCCAGAGTTGGAAGTGGGTTTGTGTTTGGAACAATGTCTGGTTGCTGTTCGGTTTGAGTTTATCATTGTCTTGAGTTTATTAATATGATCGTGAAATGCAGAAGCATTGTACTCAGCATTGCTCATCAGCATTTGAATGTGTGCGTACAGTCGTTGGAGGAATTGAGCTCTAATCATATCTCATCACGTTTTAGGCCTTTTTAACCTTTTGCCCTTAAAAAAGGGTAGAAAAGTTTGCATTTCTGCACTTTTGTGTGATAAATCTTTACACATAGACACATATTGTGCATTAAATGTAACTAAAGACTGAAAATTCCAGGCCTTATGAATCCTGATGCTGTCGGACAAAAAATGTGGAAGAGGAAGTTTGTCTGTGCGTCAGAGGTGAGGCACAGAGGTGATTGTGTCTGCGCTCAGTCTGTCTGTGTATTTCAGTGCATGCCAAAATATCCAGGTTGGATTGTTTAATCATACTTCAAAAAGATAAAAAAAGAATTCAATTGAAAGAGTTCAAAAAAGATCCATTTTATTACATGGATTTCTCTCTCTGAGGGTGCGATCAGAAATACATTATAGTTAGTCTTTCATTATTGCAAAATTGTGGAAATGATTTTATTATTTCAGATGTATTCAGTTATATGAACCAACGGCCAGTTTCATGGTTTATTTGACCACAGAATGCCATGACCGACCAATCAAAACTAAGTATGTGAGACAGCCGTGTAATAAGATGATATATTACAGATGGTGAGCTTATACACAAAGCAGCTTAAAAAGTCTTAAAGTCTGGCTCAAATGATATAAAGGAGATACTGAAAGCCATATATGTTTTGGGCACTTAAAATGATTTTTCACTGCAGATTTTATTGGAACTGAAAGAGTCCAGCATTATATCATCTGCAGTAATGTTTTAAATCACTTTAACTTAAAGAAAGTTAGTAATATACTCATATACTGCGAGGTTTGCTATGTAACAGCATGTAGATATTGGACCTGTAAGAAACCGAAAGCATCCTGAGTGTTATACAACAGGATAATGAGTGCCTTTAAAGCTATTTATAGACCTATTTGTCAACTTTGTCAAATGCACAAATATCTCCATATAGTATTTAGACATTTTAGCCACACATGAAATGAATGTCGTTGCATAACAAAATGTCAAAGAATGTCCCTGTATCTGTGCTCAATTGATACAAACTTCACTTTTCAAAGACATTTTGCCTTTTCCCATCTTTTTCATTATATGCGTTTTACTTTTAATCATCTTAACATTAAAGTGTGAGCTCAGTTTCCCTCAAGTTCAAACAGGTGTTTTAGCAGAGAAACCCTAGTGCACTTCACACCTGTACTTCACAACCACAAACCGTCACAAGTATTTTATCTTCATTTTCAACACTATAGTTGTTTTTTATCACTTTTGAGAAGTTTTCTGCTTGAAGCGCATTTGTGCTTTGTTTCTGTAAAAGAAATGCCATTAGTTTGATATTCTGTTATAGAATACAGACTGGAAGTCTTTGTATATTCTGTTCTGCATTACACAGTAATTAGAATATAAACATCTTTATTGAATATTTGTCTAATTGATATTTTATTTTGTGACACAGCCTGGGTTTTCAAATTGAGGGCCATGAAAAAGTTCTGAGAAAAACAGCGTAAAATAACTTTAATGCATTTGATTAAAACTTATTTTTAAAATTAATAAAAATATTAATGAATAAATAATTAATAAATAAATAAATAGCCATTTTTACAAAAAATAATACAGTATACAAAAACAACAACAATAACAAAAAAGCTGTAGGATTTACTTATAAACAATTTTCACTCAGAAATCACTACATTTTCACAAATAATAATAATAAAAAGGAAATATCACATTGAATTAAAGGTGAAATTTTGAAGAAGAAAGACCGAGAGTATTTTCTTGTTAAACACACTCCTAAAAACAAGTGAAACCAGCCTAAGCTCCAGCCTGGTCATAGCTTCCAGACTAGTTTTAGCTGGTCCAGGTTGGGAGACCAGGTGACTAACCAGTTAAAACCAGCATAGACTGGTTTTAGCAGGGTTACAGTAGTTTACTTATAAGTTCGTAAAATCATTTTTACAGTGTATAAACAAATGTAATAATGTAACATAATTAAAACAAAAAAAATCCAAATGATAGGGCTGTTTTACTGAGAGCCTACACTACCAATCGAACACTTTTGAACAGTTTAAGATTTTTAATGTTTTTTTTAGTCCCTTCCCCTCACAAAGCCTGCATTTATTTGATCCAAAGTACAGCTAAAGCAGTAAAAAATTTAATTTTTTTAGAAATTAATTATTTTATTTAGCAAGGATGCTTTAAATTGATCAAAAGTGATGATAAAGACTTTATAATGTCACAAAAGATTTCTATTTCAGATAAATGCTGTTCTTCTGAACTTTCTATTCATCAAAGAAACCTGAAAAATTCTACTCCGCTGTTTCAACATAATAATAATAAATGTTTTTGAGCAGAAAATCAGCATATTAGTATGATTTCTGAAGGATCATGTGACTGGAGTAATGATGCCTAAAAATTCAGTTTAGGAATAAATTACGTTTTAAAATATATTCAAATAGGAACAGTTATTTTAAATAGTAAAACAAGCTTTGGAACAAATAAATGCAGGCTTAGTGAGCAGAAGACATTTCTTTAAAAAAACACAAAAAATCTTACTGTCCAAAAACGTTTGACTGGTAGTTTATTCATTTTCTAAACGTCATCCGGGTATTTGCGCAGTTTGACTCGTTTTTTCGAAACTCGAGTTTTCCTGAAGCTTCATTACAGAAAGATAAACACATGTTGTTTGTGTTTTGATGGGATATCCCGCGCTGCTGTGTTGTTGTTGTTCGGTTGCTAGGGGGCGGGGCCTAGCGCTCCATTCTCTTTGTTTTTAGAACGTCTGGCGTCACGCGCGGGGAGTTCCGCATTCCACAGATCCGAGCGATACATAAAGGCGCTGATGCAACGGGAACAGAAGCGCAAACGAGCTGAACGGACGAGCAACCGCCAACTCTCAGCACCGAACAAGTAAGTGCTTTATTTAGCTGGTATTCTAATGCATTTACACTGTAATCACAGAGTTGAATTAGACACGACATCAGGCGCGTTTTAAAGGTCGAACATACGGATTGAATAAACTGCTGCATTTCAGATGATTTCATATTTATATAGAGACAGAACTGCATTGACAATGAGATATAGTCTATTAATAAAACCTAGGGATTCAATTATATTCATGATGTCCTGAATGCATTTTCTGTAACAGCCAGGTAATGCACACTGAAGTAGGACATTATGTACTGTAGGCTTCTTTAACTGTTTCATACACTAAGGAGTTATGCATTATAGTAGGTGGCAATATTTTTTAAAATGATTAAATAAAGTTGTCTCTTATTTTTGAAAATGCTTAAATTTTATATCGGGGTCCCTGGCTTGCCTGAGGGTCTTGACGGGGCCCCTGAGTGTTTGAGACCTTTGTTTAAATGGCTAGACGATGTCAGAGAGTTTGTCTTGCAGTTATACAACAACATTTTCATATGCGTATGTCTTTATATATGCATTTTTATTATTTCAACGTTATATTTGTACTTTGAAATTATTTTGTCACACTATTGAAGTCAGCTGCAAAACACCTAAAAACTTTCGAATACTTCACCTGAAATATAGGCTACTTTTATTCATTAACATAAATTCGTCCTAATTGTTTCTTAATGTGAAAGTGTTCTTTTTTTGAACTTCTAATAGTCAAATGCAAAAAGAAATGCTAAACTGTCTCCATGCAGATTGTTGCAAAGAAAAAACAAATAACAATTTGCTTTCAATATAATCAGTAAAATGCTGAAGAACCGTGAAGAATGTCGCCAGAAGCTGCTGTGAATGGCTTGAGGAGTTTTTCAGGATAGAAACATGTTTGACTGTTACATAATCTTGTAATGGCCTTTACAGACAATTCACTAGCTCTTTTAAGCCTCGGGTTTAACATGCGTAGGTGTTGTTTGTGCTCTTGGGAATCTTGAAGTTTCCCTATAACTCTGTGAGAAGCAAATTTACACGAACATTTACAAAGTTTGTGTTCCTCTCATGAAAACTTCATTATTCTCTGTGGCTTTCCGTTGCAGACAATACGCATTTTGACCTGTCAGTCCTTGCTAAACTTATTCCAAAGTAAAAACTCTTCTTAAACTTGTGAAAAGGTCACTACTGGCGGTTTCTTTAACCTTTTTGTAGTTGTCCTGTCATTTCGACCCTGAGAGGATTTTCTTTTTACTGAAGTTCATGTTAGTGCATTGGTCTAAAACCTATACTGACTGTGCTTAAACACATCATAACATCTTCCTAAAAAAATAATTATTGCACTTTTTAGGATTGACCTGCAAGAAATGCTTATAAATGATAGCATATTATTTTTTATATAAATGCACTATATAAATTTAAAAACAAAAATTGCATTCAGCTTGTTTTCTTTCAGTTAGCACAGCTTATATGCCTCACTGATCTGAGTTTATGCACCTGAGCTTTAGAGAGAATATTTCCACAAATCATGCTTTTTCGAGAAACTGTGATGCATTAGCGGAGATCACTGAGGCCTACAATCAATCAGTTCCGATAAGAAACACAAAACCTGTGCTAACTGAAAGAAAACAAGTCAACAAAAACATTGAATCCAAGATAATCTAGCGTAATGAGAGATTTACAAGCAATTTTTGACAAAGGATTTTCAGGACAGAACAATTAATGTTATTTGGAGTTGCATTTGTATGATTAAATGCACTTTAAAATGTCATGCATGATCAACAGAAGTACTGACATTTCTCTCTCTCTCTTTCTTTCTGAAGCAGTAATGATGCCTGGTCAAATCCCTGATCCGCTGATGACAGCCGGTTCTCTGCCCAGCGTCGGTCCTCTGGCTGGCATTCCCGCCACCACCCTGACAGACCAGCTCAAACTAGCAGAGCTCTACAGCCTCGGTGGGGTTCTGTCTCCTCTCATCCTGAACAGACACGCCAAGAGACCGTTCGACGTCATCAAGGGTGAGGTGAGAACAAAACATGACATTTA
Organism: Barbus barbus; assembly: GCF_936440315.1. Classification (NCBI taxonomy): domain Eukaryota; kingdom Metazoa; phylum Chordata; class Actinopteri; order Cypriniformes; family Cyprinidae; genus Barbus; species Barbus barbus. Next base: position 28,229,637 of record NC_136742.1, read on the forward strand.
ACACCTCCAGACATTCAAGGCCAGGTTCTGATTGCATCTGCTAACTCAAATCGCAGATTGCATGTCACATGTTTAAAAAATGCAGATAGGTTAAGAAGTTGAAAACATATGTGCAACAGCTGAGAAAGTGAAACCAATGTTCTTTTGTTTGAGAAGCTTCCTTAAAAGCGCTTCACTGCCTGGTCAAGAGGGACACCTGGTGGACACGAGTTACAATTTTTTTAGGTTTAGTTTAAATGGTTCAGTTGATCCTGAAAAACATAAATGTGCATTTATAAACTATATAACTATAAAGCAATTCAAAATTGCACAGCAAATTTTTTCATGCAACTGATTTTTAATGAAGTTTTAGAACCATGTAAACACTTTAGTGTACTTTTATTGCGTATAAACGAGTAAGCATCTAAACAAACACATCTGAACTTTCTGTCCACAGGCAAATGACGATAACGATCGCAAGAAAAGACGGCGAGAGAAAAATAAAGTTGCAGCCGCTCGCTGTCGGAACAGAAAGAAGGAACGAACAGACTTTCTCCAGAAGGTGAGTTAGAAAATGTAAAAAAGCCCTTGGGAGGATTTATTATCCGTCACTGAGGGGAAAGGAAAAGAAAAGAGAGTGTAACTTTATTTTACAGTGTTCCTGTTACACTTATTACATGTTACTGTTATTAATGACTATAGCAGCTGTGATTGACATGCCATTTCAAACAATTTCATCTAAAAGTTATTTTATATATCTTTTATTAAAAACTCCTGATGCTTATTTAATTTTGATGCATGCCTTTTTTATGATATTAATTTAGCAATTATATTGAATATTTGTGCTTTTAATAATTAATTTGTTATATTGCAGAACTTTAAAACAATTTTATTTAAAAAATATTTAAAGTGACATTTTATTAAAATCTAATACTTAAATGTAATTATGCATGCCATTTTAATCTTTTTTTTATTTTATTTTTTAAATTTTTCATTATATTAATTCAGAGTTAAAAAACTATTTCAAAGAATATGATGCTTGTGCAATTATAATGCATGTCATTTTAAAATAAAATTTCAATTAAATTACAATTTTTTTCATTTTTTTATGATATTAACTCAGATTTCATGGGATATTTGTGCTTCATATCAAAGAACTATTTAAAATGAACCAGTGAAGGTAAAAAAGAAAAAAAAAGTCATTTATAAATTATTTTAAAAATTGTTATAAATCATTTTTTATATATATATATAACTTTTTTTTTTTTTTACCTTCTGGTTCATTTTAAATGCCTCTGATATTTTATGTAAAGAAATATATTTGTATAATTATACACAACTTTTGTAAATAACCAATTACATGAACACTGTAAAATAGCGCGACTGAAAAATCAAAGTGTGTCTTTGTCTCAACAACTTCATAAATGTGTCCGGTGAAACAGTATAATTAACCAAACGCTTTCTGGTTGCTGCTCTAGGAGTCTGAGCAGTTGGAGACGCTGAACTCGGAGCTGAAGTCTCAGATCGAGGAGCTGAAATCGGAGCGGCAGCATCTGATCGTGATGCTCAACCTCCACCGGCCCACCTGCATCGTCCGCACAGACAGCGTGAAGAGCCCCGAGAGCGACGAGCACGTGCTGGACCAGCAATCCGAGCAGTCCGACTGAACAAACACACAGCCGAGAGGAGAACAGCTGCTGTCAGGACACTAGCACAGCAAGAGGAAGATACAGGACATTCACTGACGGACTAAACAGTCTGGGATTTCTTGTAAAAATAACCAACATCCTGTCAGTGTCAATTTCATCATGAACAAAAAAGGGAGGAGATTTGTGTGGACAACAAACAAACCTCCCTGAGATCATCCAAAAAGCTCAAAGACGTTTGAAAGGCGCTCGTAAAGCTGTAGGTGTCTCTCAGTTGACCTGAGCGATTCCTCCAGCGGCCTGCAGATGGCGCTGTCTGATAAACTCTTCACTGACGCTGGCGTCTGTTGTTTGCATTGACGCGGTCAATTATATATTGTTTTGTATGATATTGTATGTACATTTTTTTATTGTGCCATCACATGATATGGTGAATTGCATGTGTTTTATCTTCAGGGTGTCTGTTGAACGGCCACTTTTGTTACCAAATAATGTTTCTTTCTTACATGAAGCCACATTCAAATAAAGCCTATTTTTCAAATACAACTTGACTCATTCATTCTTTTTTTCTTTTTCATTTGATTTATATGATTTGATTTGTAATCAATTGATTCATATTAAAATATTTTTTATATTATTCAAAAAATTTGTAATTTTTTATTTTTATTACTGAAAAATTAGCGCTGTCAAACGATTAATCGCATCCAAAATAAGTTTGTTTACATATTATACGTGTGTGTACTGTGTATATTTATGTATAAAGACACATACAGCATATATTTTTAAAATATTTACATGCATTTACATCTATATATTCATATAAATTATATCATATTTAATATATAAACGTAACATTTTTCGTAAATATATACATGCATGTGTGTGTGTATTTATAAATGCATAATAAATATACACAGTACACATTATGTAAACAAACTTATTTTGGATGCGATTAATCGTTTGACAGCACTATGAAAAATATAATTAATTTGTATATTTTAAAATATTCTTTATTTTTATTTATTAAAATATATTTGTATATTTTATTTTATATTTTTTAGTATTGTTTTGAACACTTAGAAATGTATTTATATTTCAGAATATTTATTTATATTTTTATATTATTTGAAAATATTTTTAACATTTTAATTTTATTAAAATATCTGTATATTTTTATGTATTTTTAGTATTGTTTTAAACATTTAGAAATTATTTACTTATTTCAGAATATGTCTATTTCTATATTATTTTAAAATATTAAAAAAAAAATAATATTACATTACCTTTATATTATTATATTATTCTAATCATTTTTTGTATTATTTTGTTTTCTGTTTTAAATGATTATTTACTTATAATTTTTCTATATGTTTTATTTATGTTACATTACTTATTTATTAACTTAATAATTTTCAACTATCATTTATTTATTAGGCTTAAGCATCCCATGACCCTACAGAAGACATGAGTTTGGAGAATGATTGATGGATGGATTTTATATTATTATTTACACTTTTTTTACCTTACAATTGTAATACTTGCATCCCTCTTAGATAACTGTTTTTTGTCCCTTTCACTTTCTTTCTTTTTTTTTTTCAGTAAACTTTGTTTGTGGAAATTAGATGTTGTGACAGAGAAATCAACTTGACAAAACCAGGTGATTTCCAGTGAGGTTTCCATTGACTTACAGTTGTTTTCCATTGATCCTGTTGTTTTCTCCTTTCAGAATCTTGTCAAGTTAGCACATTTTTCCACTATAACACACAGTGCAATAACCCTGAAATATATGTAAACACTTAAGACACAAATATATTACATGATATAATATATAACACATTTGGATTGTGTCCAAATACTTTTACAGCGTTCAGTCTGAATGGCAGCTCTATTGGTTTATCACTTGTGAAATGTTTGGCTGAAAAAGCTGAATGTGGTAACATTAATTAGTTTTTACATGTCGATTAGTTTGCGTTTTAGGGCCGCTTTGTCATTTATAATGAAAACGGCTGAAAGCCGGCTTGAGTGGGTTGCTTGTTTGTTCATTTTCTGTCTTTAGTTCTTTTTGTCAGGTCAGAATTGGGTTGATCAGCTTTCCTGAGGTCTGGCTTCAGACTTTCTCGCTCTAAAAGCTGCTTTGATCAAATGTCTGACCTTCTGCTCAGCAGTTCCAGCCTTTTAAAAATGCATCTTTTTGGCAGAACATGTTTCTCACGTGGGCGGTTGTCAGAATCTGCTCCTCACCCTGTTTCTCCAAGCGCTTGAAGGAAAAAAAAAAATGTTGGTTGGGTGCCATTGAGTCCTACCTCAAGAACTGTGTGATTTCAACAGGCAGATGTGAACACAAACAGCTCCAAATCACTCAGGAGAGCGACCGCAGTGACCTAAAAACAGCACTTATAGCTGAGATCAGAAATCCAGCTCATCTTATTTAACTCTCCATAGTGTTTCACTGTTTCAGTATTCACATATTTCAGTACTTTAGTATGTCCATATTTCAGCACGTTTCAATATTTAAATTGTGTGCATTTTTTTTGTATTTCAGTACACTGTTAGACATTTCTGTAATTTCTGCAGTTATTTACTGTATATCACCCAGTATAATACTGCAAATTCCCTTTACAGTAAATAACTGTAATACCCTTTGCATCATGGGAATTTTCTGTGACGTCAGACCCCACATACAGAGACTTACTGTATTTTTTTAAATTGCTGTATACTACTGTATTTGCTGTAATGGCCTCTTTGGCGCCATTCCATTGAGGTTGCTTTATTTTCCTAATTTCTTACATTTGGATTGACGCGATTTGCCCTACACCGTGTGTACAACGCCACAACAGCTTGGGACTGACTACACTGGACGTGTTACATCACTTGTAATGATGGGAAAATCTGTTTGTCCTTCATATCAGAAACAGCGCGAGCGCTTGGAGTACATCTGTAGGTCAGAAATATACAGGGGCTTCATTTTACTGTCCACATCCACTGTAGATATATATAATGGGTTCTATATTGTGTTTTATCCAAGGAAGACACAGAAGCAGCGGGGCAACGCTGCAGGTTTTTGGGGATGAACCCACGAGAGTGGAAAAGTTCCGGAGAACATCTGCGCTGTGTGTCGATGCACCTTACGACAGAATAAGACCTGCAAGCAAGGTAAAATATGTGTACGTTGTGTCACGAGTGTTTGTGTCAGATTTTTGCACAACAGTTTACCTAACGTTAGTAACAATTACCTGTCAACATAGCGGTAACAAACTTTACTATGGTAAACTGCGCTGTCGTTTCGGAAGAAAAAGTCACACACTACTTTTTAGTAGCCTATTGAGAAATAAAATCGTATAAGTTAAGCAAGTTTTATGGCTAGCTGAATTTTCTAATTTTAGAAAAAGTTGGTTATAGTTTTTAATGGAATTTAATATTTACTGCATTTTTTTGTATTTGTGTTTTAAAGGTAACTGCAATGACGCATCAAGAAAGAGCATGCCAGCCACCCTGAGACTAATAATTCATGGTAAGAGAACAACTATGGCTTTGAGAGGTTTGGGTATTCTGCATGCAAACCGCCTTTTAAAAGTGTGTCATTTCTACTTGTTTTTCAGAGAAGACATTTCTGTCACTAACAAAGTGGACGGTGAGCAAAGGTGGTGGCCACGTTTTGGAGCAGCACCTGGGTTTTGCAGATGGCTATGTATTCTTTGGCTGCTTGTCTTTTTTCCCCATTATGTTTCTGTTGCCAGTAAGTTACTGTAAAAACCCTTTGAAATGTCTAACAGTGTAGGTTATTCAGTTATTCAATAATGCATTCTTTTATGATTCTGTATTTTTTTTATTGTTTTCATTTTTCATCGCTTATTTATTTATTTGTGTAAGTAGGTCAGGTTCAGTATTCCATTTTTTATTTGATCTCATTACTTCAGTTGGTTATTCTGTTTTTTATTCAATTTTTTTAATTAGTTTTTTTTTTAATAGTATGACATTGTTTTTGTATTAATCTATATTTCAGTGCTTCCCTCTTAATTTTCTTTAAATATTTTATTTCAGCATGTCATTGTTTAAATATTAAATGTTTTGTATTTTAATTTTCATTATTTCGGTAGGTTATTCAATATTATATAGGTTATTTTGTATTTAAGTATTTAAGCAGGAAATATTTTTATATTTCCGTATTTTAAGCAGGCAGCAGTTATAAGACAATATTTCATTTACAATATTTTTTGTGAGCAGAGTGAATGTAAACACTCAATGAGTTCCAGATAATCTGGGTTTGTTTGGGTGGCCAACTCTCAAACCATAGACCTACTACAGTTTAAATTTCATATCTTCATTCATATAATATATATATTAAAAAAAATCTGTTTTTTTTTGTCTGCAGAACAATGGTGCTGGGAATCATGGGTAAGTGCTCAGCTCTGATCGGACTGATATTTTATTCCTCTGCTCGATTCAGAAGGTTTCTGAACACTTCTGTTTACTCATGCATAAGTTTTTAAAAACAAATCAAAATTCTTGCTGCTCTGCCTCAGGAACAGAAGACAGTCTGTTCAGTCGGTCGTGTTGTAGTCTGCCTGGTTGGTGTTGATTACTAAGTTAAGAAAATATTGAAATGACCTTTACAATTCCAGTAAAAAAAGGAAACTCCAGAAAATTTACCTATGACCTACAACTTACTGAATACTGCACATCCTACACTCACAGCCTTGCTTTCAGTTGTTTCAACAACTATATATATATATATATATATACATATGAAGAGTTCATTTGCAAAAACAGATAACTTTCAATTTTCAAAAATCATGTTTTTTCATTGTTCATTCTAATTAATCTCAATCAAACTGCAGTTGGGTTATTTTAATAAGGTTAAATAATATCTTAAAAATACAGCTAACTAGCACAATAAAAACATGGCAACATAATAAAAAACACAATTTAAAGAAAAAGAAAAAGAGTAATCTGTTTTTGCAAATAAACTGCTGTCAAAATGTGCGTATATATATATATATATATATATATATACACACACAGTATCTCACAGAGTACACCCCTCACATTTTTGTAAATATTTTATTATATCTTTTCATGTGACAACACTGAAAAAATGACACTTTGCTACAATGTAAAGTAGTGAGTGTACAGCTTGTATAACAGTGTAAATTTGCTGTCCCCTCAAAATAACTCAACACACAGACATTAATGTCTAAACCGCTGGCCACAAAAGTGAGTACACCCCTAAGTGAAAATGTCCAAATTGCGCCCAATTATCCATTTTCTCTCCCCGGTGTCATGTGACTCGTTAGTGTTACAAGGTCTCAGGTGTGAATGGGGAGCAGGTGTGTTAAATTTGGTGTTATCTCTCTCATGCTGGTCACTGGAAGTTCAACATGGCACCTCATGGCAAAGAACTCTGAGGATCTGAAAAAAACTATTGTTGCTCTACATAAAGATGGCGTAGGCTATAAGAAGATTGCCAAGACCCTGAAACTGAGCTGCAGCACGGTGGCCAAGACCATACAGCGGTTTAACAGGACAGGTTCCACTCAGAACAGGCCTCGCCATGGTCGACCAAAGAAGTTGAGTGCACGTGCTCAGTGTCATATCCAGAGGTTGTGTTTGGGAAATAGACGTATGAGTGTTGCCAGCGGTTGCTGCAGAGGTTGAAGGGGTGGGGGATCAGCCTGTCAGTGCTCAGACCATACGCCGCACACTGCATCAAATTGGTCTGTATGGCTGCCGTCCCAGAAGGAAAAGATCCTCTTCTAAAGATGATGCACAAGAAAGCCTGCAAACAGTTTGCTGAAGACAAGCAGACTAAGGACATGGATTACTGTAACCATGTCCTGTGGTCTGATGAGACCAAGATAAACTTATTTGGTTCAGATGGTGTCAGGCGTGTGTGGTGGCAACCAGTTGAGGAGTACAAAGACAAGTCTGTCTTGCCTACAGTCAAGCATGGTGGTGGGAGTGTCATGGTCTGGGGCTGCATGAGTGCTGCCGGCACTGGGGAGCTACAGTTCATTGAGGGAACCATGAATGCCAACATGTACTGTGACATACTGAAGCAGAAACTGGGCCGCAGGGCAGTGCTCCAACATGATAACGTCCCCAAACACACCTCCAAGACGACCACTGGCTTGCTAAAGAAGCTGAGGGTAAAGGTGATGGACTGGCCAAGCATGCCTCCAGATCTATACCCTATTGAGCATCTGTGGGGCATCCTCAAATGGAAGGTGGAGGAGCGCAAGGTCTCTAACATCACCAGCTCCGTGATGTCGTCATGGAGGAGTGGAAGAGGACTCCAGTGGCATCCCGTGAAGCTCTGGTGAACTCCATGCCCAAGAGGGTTAAGGCAGTGCTGGAAAATAATGGTGGCCACACAAAATACTGACACTTTGGGCCCAATTTGGACATTTTCACTTAGGGGTGTACTCAATTTTGTGGCCAGCGGTTTAGACATTAATGGCTGTGTGTTGAGTTATTTTGAGGGGACAGCAAATTTACACTGTTATACAAGCTGTACACTCACTACTTTACATTGTAGCAAAGTGTCATTTCTTCAGTGTTGTCACGTGAAAAGATATAATAAAATATTTACAAAAATGTGAGGGGTGTACTCACTTCTGTGAGATACTGTATATATATATATATATATATATATATATATATATATAATTTTTAACAGTTAACACAGGGGCAACAACAGTGAACATGCCAGTAAAAACAAATGGACAAATATGGTGGCCTACACTGTCTGTACCATTTCATATTACAGCGTGAATGAAACGTTCAGCAGCGGCAGCTCTTAAAGTAATAGCAGCCAAATAACCTAATAACCCAGCTGCTGTCATGTCTGTTAAGAACAAAAGAAAAAGAGGAAATCAATCACTTTTGTAGCTTTAAGGATTCATCCATGTTTAATTCAGAATTTAGTGTTTATTTTTATTTGTTTATTTAGTTGACAGGGACATTGTACATTAATAAAACATTCCTGTAAATGTACCAGAATTATCCAAAGGCTATTTTTCATCCGTAGTCCCTGGACAAGACAAGTCATCCTAAAGAAAATTTAATTAAAAATACATACTAGAAAATGTAGTAATTACACAATACAAATCATACAGTAGTCTATTGAAAACAATATAGGATCAATTAAAAATAATTCAAACAAAATACAAACAATAATAAGATAGCTAGCAGATATATGATTCTAGTGTTGACGAATCTGAGTACTAATTAACCAATACTTTGATAACTTTATTCAGTTTCTGTACGTTTCCTACTTGCTGAAGGGCACAGGTAAATATGACATTTATTATATGGCTTTATGTGAAGATTGTTTTAAGTTCAATTAAATTAGAAGTTGTTATTTTTTTTGTATATTAAGTCTAATAAATGTAAAAAATTATAGCAATTATATTTTAATGTTGAATGGCTATGGTTAAATGGTAAAGAGGTTAAATATTAGGAAAAAAGAACAATTTCCAAGAGACATCAGTAGTATTGGTATCAGTGATACTCACCTTAAGTCAAAAAGATGCCATTAAACAAATAAAAATATCCTGTCTTTGTGTTGTTTCTACATTGAAGATTTAATGTTAAATTATTGCAATATAAAAAAATATATAAAAACTTTAATGTTTAATGTTGGTGCCAATAGCCTCGTGGGTAGTGTGCCAACATACAGTGCATCTGCACTCAGTTTGATTCCCATCTCGAGGTCCCTCTCCTCACCCAATGCTTTCCTGTCTGCACTTAACTATCCTGTCGCATAAAAGGCCCCAAAAATATATATTTATTTAACCAGGCAAGTCAATCAAGAACAAGTTATTATTTTCAATAACAGCCTGGCAGGAGAATTAATATCTCCTGAGAAACATACAAACATATATTACAATACATAAAGCAGAAAAAAAGAACAGGATGTCAGTTAAAACATTAACAGGTTGAGGTCAAAGCACTTACTAATAATTTTTTAAATGCACATATTGGGATATTTGTCTCTAGTTTCAATAGGTTTTGAAGCACATTGCAATCATTTGGGGCAGCAAATTCTTAAGCGGAACAACCATAAGTACTTTTCTTTAAAGGGATAGTCAAGGAAATATAATTAGATGATCTAGTTGTGTGTTTTAAAATAAGGCTTCAGCAACTTTTGAAGATACTCAGGTAATAAGCCTAGTAGAATTTCCCGTCTTGTATGCAATGATGTCCAATTCAAAAGGGAGTATAATTCACAATGATGCGTTCAGTAAGGTGCATTAGAAATCAATCTAATTGCTGCATGATACAACACATCTAATTGTTCCAGAACACCTTTACGTGCAATTCTATATACCACATCACCATAATCAAACAATGATAAAACAGTGGTTTCATCAAGATATTTCTTGGCTGACATGGTAAACATATCTATTAACTTTCTTCTGGAGATTAGTTATGTGGATAGCAAAGTCAAAGAGCTATCAAGCCAGATGCCGAGATATTTATATGAAGATACTACTTCAATTTTTGTTCCATCCGAAGTTATTATATCTTTATTGCTTTGTTGGTTTTTCCAAACCACATTACTTATGTTTTTGTGCCATTTAAAACTAGATTTAATTAATTAAAAGCCTCTTGAATATTATTAAAACTGTCCTGTGCCTGTTTTAAAACTTCATCATATGACGATCCTACAGCATAAAGAATAGTATCATCCACATATAGGTGAATATAGGTTTTCTGACTACAGATAACTTGAGAAATATTATTAATGTAAATTGAAAACAGGGTTGATGCACAGAGCCCTGAGGGACCCCTTTATTAATAGTTAATGGTTCAAATAATTGTTGATCAATCTTTACAGATTGGGATGTGTTAAATAAATAGTTAGAAAACCAATATAAGGTTAAATTAGACACACCAATACTACATAATCTGGGTAACAAAATAGAATAATCAACTGTCCCCAAAGCTTTAGCAAGGTCAATAAAAATACATTAAAACATTATAATTCTGTGGTGAATAGAAAGTTTAAAGAACAGCATTTATTTAAAACAGAAAAGTTTCGTAACATTATAAAAGTCTTTACTGTCACTTTTGATCAATTTAATGCATCCTTGCCGAACAAAAGTATTAATTTCTTTCAAATCAGAAATCTCACTGAGCCCTAATTTTTGAAGGCTATTTGCATTTCTATACTGAGCGTGCAGAATGCGTCTGGAACTGATCTGAAGGGAACAAGCGCTCAGATGAGCATCTGTGGATGTTGTCTGTCTAGTGATCTATCAGAATTCAGTGCAAGGCCTTGAGAAGAAGCTCTGACTGATTCGTGATGTGTGTGTATGTGTGTGTAGGTGGAGTATCCAGTAAGTGCAGCACAATACAAACTATCCATTCACATCTCTGTGGCTTCTCATCTTACTCACACACGCTGCCCAGCATACGCAATGACTGCAGAAGATTAGGCGTTAAACGGTGAACAAACAAACGCGTTCGGTAAAGATGCAAGCGGCTTTCCCACACAGATCACTGTGCATTACCTCACTAAAACCTTCAGAAAGACATGTTTACATGTTAGCGCTGCAAGCTTAAAAATCACTTTGATTTAGTTTTTCAACTCAATATGTTTTTCAAGCATGACAGTTTATCATTTAGTCATCCTCATTTTACTAATTTCTTTACTCATGAAAAACAACAGGAGAAATTTAAGAACAAACTGTTTTTCCCATGCAATGATGATAAATAGGTAGCTTTGTAACTGCATAAAAGATGCAAAAGTAATAAAATATTGTAGTTCACGTGACATATTCAAACACTGATGTACTGAAATATAATAACAAACAAATAAAAACACTAATATTAGTAAACTGAAAAACATGGAATATTCAAACAGTCACATACTGAAATCAAATAAATAAATAATAAAAACACTGTCATATTCAAACACTGTCATGTTGAAATAAGCAAACAAACATGATAAAATTACACAAAATAATGTTACTAAAAGCGATAAATAAATAATATAATTTTATATATATAAATTGTGTAATTTTATCATATTTATTTGTTTGTTTGCTTATTTATAAATTATGATAATAATAATAATAACTGATATAAATTAAATATAAATAGTAATATTTAAAAAAGAACAAAGAATAAAAAAGGGCAAAACACAAAATATTACAAAAAAATAAAATAATAATAATTACTAAAAAGAAATTAATTCAAAATATTAATAAAACTATAATAGTATATAAATAATAAAATAACACTGCCCCAAACTTTTGAACGGTAGTGTATATCAAATTTAGCAGATATTTTGTGGTTTAGTCTTAATTTCACAAACATAGAAACTATATGCTATATATTTCTAAGCGTCTGCCAAATAAATAAATATAAATGCAAATGTGCTATTTATAAACTAAATTTTTACATCGCGTGAAACCCGGCAGCATGATGTTGCAGTTGGTCTGATAATTTTCCTATTAAATCCAGTGCTAAAGTGCTCTGAGTAGTTAGTTTTTATAATATGTTTTGGGAGTTTCTTGGCTGTTTTATCAGTGTTTTATTTAGAAAGGTACTAGCATGCATGTCCACTTCTGATCAAGTAGTTTGTTCTGTAAGAGCAATATTAATGTTATGTTTGCCTATGTTATGTTAAGGCTAATAAGTTTCTGTTTCCTCCTCCATCATTGCATTCAAAGCAATCTCCAGCTCAGAAATCCCAGCAGTTCACACATTTTCTCGTGATGAGGAAAGCGAGAAACCCTGAGGCCGCTTTTGTTTAAATTTCTGTGTCATTTTGGGGAAGGCTGTGTTTGTGTGGAGCTCTGCTGTCACTGCATGGCACTGGGCGGCATTTGCATCACTGACAGTAAGTGCGCTGTTTTTGGCGCCACTGGATTTTCAGTGGACCACTGGTGGGAGATCTGTCATCAACGGCGTTTATGAAAATCTGCTGCTTAAAAAATTCTGCAGCTGTTGATTTTATGGTAATGTGGAAGGTGAAGTCATGTGGAATTTTTGAGCTTAAGTGATAGTGTATCAGTGCACCTGCTGAAATACTCCACAGCAGAAGGGGAAGCACCTCTCTTACTCCCTCTCTCTCTCTCTCTCTCTCTCACTCACTAATGCTCTCTTGCTCTCTCTGCCTTTCACTGTCTATTAATTCAATTTCAAATTCAGTTTCTTTCAATTTATAACTGGCATAACAAAACTGTAAAATAAGTGAAATGAAATTAATATTAGCAAAAGTGCAAAGTATTATTAATCAAACAGAAGTAATTGAAATATAATAGAGACTGAAGTATAACAAAAAAAATATAAAACTGTAAAATACTAAAAGATAAGGAAATAAAACAAAATAAATTAATTAAAATCGTTCCATATTTTATGAGCTTGAGTGGTTGTTTTATTTTTTTTTTATGTTAAAAAAATTGCTATGCGCCTGAGTTGTCACTTTAAAAGTATTATTAAACAATTAAAATAAAATAAATAAAATAATCTTCTATGATTCATTCTTTTTATTTTCTTCAGCGGGCGAACAATACATTCCATTTACAGATAATAAAATAATAAAATCAAATAAAAACTATTCAAAATTATATCATATATGGCTCTTTATTTAATTTGTTTTATTATTTTAAATGTTGCTATGTAGTTGTTTTATAATGTTATTACTATGACTAGTATTATTAAACAAACTAAATAAAAAAAAAAATACATTTAATGAAATTACATAAAATAAAAATAATAATTTAAACAATTAAATATTTTCATATATTTTCAGAGGAAAGCTTGAGTTGTGCAAATTAATTTATTTTTTTAATGTCGCTGTGTGGTTGCTATAGGGTTTTCTGAGTTATTACTATGAAAGTATTATTAAACAAATAAAATAACAAATACTAAATAACATCTTAAAATAAAAAATATAAATAATTTTAAATAAAATATTTTCATATATTTTCTAAAGACAATTTGAGGGGTGCTTCCCTTGTAAATCCCGCCGCCGCAATGCTATGGCTGTGCGGTTGCTAATATCGTTCAGAGGGTTTTTAGCATGTTGCTCGGATGTTCTGAGTTGTTGCTATGAAAAGACACCACGTCAACAAGCCGCATGTTTATGAGAAATCATTCATGTCTGTAACACAAACAGCACAGGGTGAGTTATGCAATGAAGTTTAACACTTCTGTTATGGGTTTGTTCAGATCATGAGCAACAGAAATACTGACACTTCCCTCAGTAAACAGCACTAATGAGTCTGTCTCTCCCTCTATCTCAATGTCACACACAAACACACACAGGCGGTCGCGATGCTGTCTGCCAAGATTACTACACAGCAAACTTGGCAGTGTTAATTCAGTTCACATAGAGTTAAATTAGACAGAGTTAAATTTAACTCCAAGAGCTAAATAGATGTTGTAGTGGACCAAAAAAATATTTGGACTCTAAACATAATTTTTGCTGAATGATTTGTAATTAGCTGCTGATTTTAAGTGGATATATTAAAAGTTCTCTTATTTAATTTTTTCTTATTTATTAAAAGCTCTCTTACTTAATTTCTCTTCATATATATATATATATATATATATATATATATATATATATATATATATATATAAACATAAATTATATTTATTTTTTATTTCATTTGTAGATATTTTAGTATTCAATTTTTTTTTTAATATATATCCTTCATTAAAAATTATAAATATTTTAATAATAAATATAGTAATAAAAAATAACGACATAAAAATACAGTCTTACCTCTCAGGTAGGTCCTTCAGGGTGTCGTGGAGGGGTGAGGTTTCTAAGTCACAACCTCTTGCTGCTGGGGTTCCTCAAGGCTCAGTGCTTGGACCACTTCTCTTCTCATCACATGTCATCACTAATATCTGTCATTCAGAAGCATGGCTTTTCTTATCACTGCTATGCTGATGGCACTCAGCTCTACTTCTCATTCCAACCAGATGATCTGACTGTAGCTGTTCGCATTGCAGCCTGTCTGACAGGCATTTCTTGCTGGTTGAAGAACCATCACCTTCAACTCAACCTTGCTAAAGCTGGTCACACACAAGATGATTTTCAAATCTTAACCGATAATAGATAAATATAACTAGATGATTCGACCGAGAGACCACACACTTGTTGATTGTAGGAACGATTTCAGAAAACAAAAACAAATGGAGAACAGTCGACGTTGTCAGCTGGCTCTCCCGGCACGCATTCTGTTGTATAGAGAAAAGCAAAGAAAAAAAAGAATATGGGTGATAATCTTTCTCAATACTCTGCTTTCGGAGCATTTTTGTAGCTGCCAAGTTTCAGCTATAGAAGCATGCAACATCCGGTAAGTGACGCTTACTCGCTCTCATTGGTTATCACGGGTATCACGTCAGAGGCAGCCAGATCAAGAGTCCTAAATATCAAATATGTAACATCAAACATGTTTGATATTTACTATTTGGGTTCGGGGACGCTCCGTCTCAATCGGAAGCAGTTAAATAATCATGACGACACCAAACAATAGAGGATGTTTTGGACAAAAAATCATTTGCGACAAGCTGCGAATTGGGCCACACCTTAGGGGTGCAAATCGTGCTTAAAATCGGCCTTAAAATCCTCTAGTGTGCGGCCAGCTTTAGACAGAACTGCTCGTGGTCTCAGCCAACCCAGCACTTCATCAGAACTTCTCTGTACAGCTGGTTTCATAACTCCTTCCAGGACAGCCAGGAATCTTGGAGTTGTGATTGATGAGCAGTTAAGCTTCACAGACCATATTGCTACAACGATCCGGTCTTGCAGATTTGCCTTATACAACATGAATAAGATTAGACCCTTCCTTTTAGAGCAGGCTGCACAATTCTTTGTCCAAGCTCTTGTTCTCTCTAGACTAGACTATTCTAATGCTCTCTTGGCGGGCCTTGCCACATGTACTATCACGCAGCGAGAGTGGTCTTTAACAAGCCGAAAAAAGCTCACGTTACACCTCTCTTCATTAGTTTACACTTGCTGCCAATAGCCACTCGCATCAAATTCAAGGTACTGATGTTTGCCTACAAGACAACAACTGGCGCTGCACCAATATACTATACAGTTCTGCGAGTGAACGATGCCTTGTGGTGCCATCCCAAAGAGGTACAAAATCACTCTCATGGACCTTTTCCTGGACTGTTCCCAGCTGGTGGAATGACCTGCCTATCTCAATTCGAGCCATTTTCAAAAACGTCTAAAGACACATCTTTTTCGCCAGTAGATGACCCATTAATACTAGCAATTACTTAATCTATTCCATTCTATTCAAAATTAAAAACAAAAACAAAGTATGTGCACTGTGATAGACTAACTGAGACTGGTCACAGCACTTATACTGCTGCTCACTCGTTGGGCTGATTGCTTCTCCTCATTTGTAAAGCCCCGTTCACACCAAGAACGATAACTAAAGATAACTATAAAGATAACGATATTGGCGTCCACACCAGCAAATTATATCATCTGTTTATTCTAAGCGCATGCTCGTCTGCTGCTTTAAATTCTCGAGCTCATTAGCAGGATTGATTCTGATTGGCTGTCAATGTTTTTATTGTTCATCAGCTGGAAAGAAAACGTTCTGAAAGTGATTCCAACGATATCGTTTCTCTGTGCCTTTATTGTTATAGCTGTGGTGTGCACTCTGCTATTCTTTAATATTGATCATTTTTTTTAGAGCTATATCTTTATAGTTATCGTGCTTAGTGTGAATGGGCCTTAAGTCACTTTGGATAAAAGCATTTGCTAAATGATACAATGTAAATGTATATATTATATTATATAAATATTATTTATAATTAAACGCTTATAATTATATAAATTATATTTCTAACTATATAAATTATTATTTATAATTATATGTTGCTGAATGACCTTTAATCAGTTCATGTTTTGGTGATTTTTAGTGGATGTATTAAAAGTTACTTTTCTCCAGCTCCAATAATGTTTCACCAACACAAAGTCACACAATATGTCTTAATTTTCAGCAATATATCTATTGTATTATCATTTAAAACCCAACCAATTTCTTTTGTGAACAGTTTTTGCTTGAAAAGTATGCTTTGTTTAAAGTTAATGGAATTTTATTTCCTATTTTCTTATCTAAATCAATGACATGCGGATATTTTCAAGTGTTGCTTAAGTTTATAAACACTTTTGGTGCACAGTGGAGTGTAGATGATGTGATACTCCATCCGTCTCTCTGTCCTGTTTGTGAAGGTTCATCAGCTCTGATGCGAATAAGAAGGTTTATGCAAAGTTTCCAGGAAGCATGTGACTTCCAGTCTAGTGCAGTGGAGGTTTTCTAACTACGACCACATCACACATTGCTAATTAGGCAGGGCGAGAGAGAGGGAGTGAAGCAGAGCAAGAAAGAAAGAGTGCGAGTGTTGCAGTCTCTACTCATTCTTCAGTGGACCGCGATCAGTTCACATCTCTCTTCTGAACACATGCAGTCTCACATAGCCCGAGACGGACAGAGATAGACAGATAGATAGTTAAACAGGCTGAGAGAAAGACACCGGCGGAAAACAGACGCTGAAGGAGGTCAAAGGTTTCACAGGGACTGAAGTGGCATGGCTCAGGGCTCTGACAATAACGACACCAGCTACACCAAATCCCCCTCACCGGGCAATAAACAGGTAAGAGAGACTCAACCAGCACCATGCAAACACATACACACTTCACCGACCTCCTGAAAATGCATTTAAAACAATACTCTATTTACATTATTATAATGATAAATAATACAAATAAATGTGTTTCAAATTTAATACATTAATTCAAAATACAATAAAATATTTTTTTTTTATAATTTATTTTTGTTTATATATATATATATATATATATATATATATATATATATATATAAAATGGAAAATGTATATAAAATGTATAAAATATAAACATTTATATAAACACAATTTAAAAAAACAAATGTAAACAAATTGTAAATATTTTAATTGTTATTTATGTAAAAATATGCAATATATATATTACAAAAATTGTTTTATTTTTAGATTTTGTATTGAATGAAATATAAATGTTATATATATATATATATATATATATACATACATATATTCTTCATGCATGCTTCTTTATTTATATTAAATTTAATTGAATTTAATTGTTAATCGATGTTGAAACACATGATGCAACATGCATCTAACCAGATCGAATATAACATACAAAATCAACATTAAGTTAAATATGAATGACATCTAAACACCTAAATCCACTTATTATTCCACATGCATTTCCAGCTCTGTCTGTGAGGGATGTGTGAATGTCACTATGTAGTATGAACACGCGTGTATGAACGATTATGATTCTGCTGAGAGGAAGTCATAAGGCTGGTGGTGATTTTAACCTCTGAACCGTTCACGTGCTATTTCAATATTTATGAAGGTAATCAGCTTTAGCATTGAGTAACTGACTCTAACTATAGAGCTGCGCACAGCATCATGCTGTGAGAGAGTCTGACAAACGTTAGTGATTGTGAAACTGCCGTTAAGATGGCACGAGGCTATACAAGCTGAAGGTGATCTGACTTCAACGGCCACTACATCCTCTCCAACCTCACCGGACGAGAGAGATGTTTATCACTGAGAGAGCATGATTCAGACATAGCACTGTGCAAATCCTCCTTCAGTTTCTTTACATGCATCATGCGTCTACAAGCAGTGACCACAAAGACTGTTTGGACACTTAAACCACACATGAATGTCAATGCATTAGCAAAATATCAAAACAAGTTCCATTTATTTTGAAGAAAGACACTTTTCAAGCAGTTTGATGTATATATACATAGATATAGATAGATAGATAGATAGATAGATAGATAGATTCATAGATGAATCTATCATGAAGTAGCTCAGCTGTGAACTTCTGGGTGTGACAGCAGAAGTTTCCCTGAATTAACCTGAAACAGAGCAAGTCATAGACTATCACACACCTCTGGAGGGTCTCTTATTGTGGGGATTTTTTCATATGGAAAAAGTCACTCTGATTCTTGTGGGTTCAGTAAAGGACGTCAGAGCTCAGGGGCTGCTGGGGTTGTGGGAAAAGATTGCCCTCTGTCTTTGAAAATGTCACACCTGTCCGCCACTACATGTGAAAAACATGCAGTTATGGAGGAAGCGTTCAACCAAAGTATTGCTCTTTCAACTACAAGAATAAGAAGAAAAAACCCCCATCTCTGCTGCAGAATCGTTTAATGGAGAACAGTGTTGTTATCGTTAACTAAAACTAATGTTTATTTAAAATCGTTTTCGGTAATTGAAATAAAGCTGAAGTCAAGTAACATAAAAAGCTTTATAAAAAACATAAAATGCATAGATAAATATAAGTTGAAACTAAACTAAAATAAAAGATAGTTATAAAATAAAAAATAATTAATACAGAAATAAAACTAGTAGTATTTTATTTGAGGTTCTGTAGTTTATTTTAGTAGTTTATCGATTAATCAAATCCAAAATAAAAATTTGTTCACATAATATATATGCGTATTTAAGTATAAGTCTAATATATATTTATGTGTGTGTGTGTTCTATATATATATACTATATAATATATTACTATTACTATACTATTTATATATACACAAACTTTTATTTTGGATGTGATTAATTGATTTTACAGCCCTAATGTGTATGTATGAAACAAAACTGCAGTAAAATCACAATAAAACTACTTAAACTAAAATTAAAATAACCAGAAAATATAAAAATTAAATGCTAATTAAAAATATGAATTAATAGTATATCAATAAAACTAACAGAGAAACATGTACATGCACTTGGTTTTATTGTGTATGATTCATTAACCTACCATTAGCTCTACATCCTGGTCAGAAACCCTCCTGAAAAGTGTTCTGTAATGACAAAAAGACTTGATCTGAGAGAATGTCTAATATAAAGGATTGCAAATGTCATTCATGTTGTCATGAAAGATTTGTGCTGATGTACACATGAACTGATGTTTGCTGGTTTTCAGGGTTCAACGGATGACGTAAGGAAGGTGATGAGGAGAGAGAAGAACCGTATCGCGGCGCAGAAGAGCCGAATGAGACAAACGCAGAAAGCCGACAATCTGCACCTGGTGAGAACTTCATCTGGAAACATCATCCATAACACACCTGATACACAATCACGTTCTCATTAACCACAAACTTGCATTGTTTAGTGCTGCAAACTGTGACTTTGGAACAATTGGAAGGTACAGACAGACCCTACAACAGTTTAACAAGACAAAATAATCAATTTTTAGTAAAAACAAGCAAACATTTTAAGAAACATGAGAATAAAATGAAGCTAAATCCAAGAGAAGAGCATCCAGCATCGACTCTGACTGTATTTACATGAGGCTTTACTGACCATGTGGTGATGCGTCACGGCTTCTGTCGTGCTTCACACTTGTGGCTCTGGTCTTGTTTGCTTCAGATTCTGGCATTAATTACATTGCGTGGGTGAAACGCTCAGCTGAATCGAGCGGCCGTGCACCTCGTAAATTCTCTGTAATTTATCAAGAAAACAACAACAACGGTCCTCAAATCTGCATGACTGATTCTTACAAAAATGCTATGCTTTGCATTTATGCATTCAATTCCTGTGCTCTGTACATTCGAGCACACGCCTGTCTAACAGTCGTCAAACCGTTTGGATCGCATTTGGTTTTTAGTCAAAGCCAAAACCCTCTATCACTTTCATTCAGCATCTGTGTTATATGGGTGTTTCCCTCTGGTATTACTCATGTCCTTTCACTCCTCTAATTGCTGCACACGCTGTTCCAGGGACTCAACAGAACAGACCCACTGCAGTTATGCTCATCTTTACATCAGCTACAATAAATCATATACTCCTAAAAATAAAGGTTCAAAAAGGGGGTTTTCACAGTGATGCCATAGTAAACGCATTTTTGATTCCCCTTTATGCGAACAGATCTTAAAAGAAGCATTTGTTTCTCAGTGTGAAGAACATTTTAATCATCTGAAGAACTTTTTATGACTTTATAGAAGCTTTTGTGCATTTGAAAGGTTCCATGGATGTTAAAGGTTCTTCATGGAACCATCGATGCCAATAAAAAAACTTTATTTTTGATTGATTTAAATGGATAGTTCAACCAACAATTAAAGTTCTTTACTTGCTTTCATGTAGTTCCAAGCCTGCGTGACTGTCTGTCACAACTTCACAACTTTCAAAACTGTTTTATGGAGTTTTTGTCTACTAAAAGTTATATTCGGAAAGACATGTCATCCGCTGAACTATCGGTATGTCATTAGACAACAGTACAATCCATTAAACGCACTGTACTCTCATCTTTCACAGCCTTGTTTTCATTCCTGTCCAAAATTATATATGGCATACCTTCACCAAGGTCTATAGATTTCAAACATGAAGCACAATTTGTATGTTGTTTTTGGAGTCAGCTATGGCCATTGCATGTGATTCTTCAAATTTTCTCCTTTTGTGTTGCACTGAAAAATCAAACAGATTTGAAACAACATTGGGATGAATTTCAAGGTTTGAGTGAACTACATCTTTAAATACAACAGGCTTCTATCTGGGCGCAACTGGAGGGCCACATTTCTGCAGAGTGTAGCTCCAACCCTAATCAAACATAACTGAACAAGCTAATCAATGTCTTCAAGATCACTAGAAAGCTACAGGCTGGTGTGTTTGATTAGGGTTGGAGCTAAAATCTGCAGGACCAAAGTTGCCGAGCCCTGCTTTAGGTACTAATATGTAACCACGTATACTTTGGTAAAAACATGATACAACTGTGCATTGTGAGGCAAAAACTGACACCTTAAAGGGGTCCTATTATGCTCTTTTACAAAGTCTTGATTTTGTTTTGGGGTGTAATAGAATATGCTCTCATGCTTAGTGGTTCGAAAATCGCATTATTTTTCACATAATTTACATTATTACACATTATCTGACACAAACAGCTCGATTAGTTCCGGGTTTGATGAAGGCCTGCCTTCCGGAAAACGAAATGTGTTGTGATTGGTTAGCTGTCCCAGTGCGTTGTGATTGGCAAACAGCTTAGACGGTGCTTCGGTGTTTCAGAGCGAGGTTTCCCCGGTAATGCTGTACACAAAGCAGAGCTCCGTTCACAAACGCTACTTTATCAGACATTAAATGCAAGATAAAATGAAAATGACATCCAAAATTTTCCTTCAAAAATACAGTGATATAAAAACACGAGTCCCGGGTTTCGATTTTGGAACGTGCAGTGCTCAACCAAGCGTTCTCCCCACCCCCAACCATTCGAATTTCCGTAGGCGGGATTTATTTTAATGATATTCTAATGGGCCGCTTTGTGATATCACAAACACCGGAAAACAAGTCCAAATGAGCCGTTCGTTGTTGTTCTTGAAAAGGGATTTTTTTTTAACAAAATATCTCCCTTTAGAAATTTCACGCATTCCGTTTAAAGACTTTTGGCCCCTTTGGCGTTCCATATATACTGCACTCCTTTCGTGCAACATATGAAATGGAATAAAGTTTGAAAGGCTGTGTGTTTGACTGTGCACATACGCTAAAAATCTAATTATACTTTACGGTACTAATATGTGCCATTTAGAGAGAAATAAGCTACCTTTTGGCTTTTGTTTGTGTACTGCCTCTCTTACAGCTTTGTAGTCTACTTTTCTGAGTGTATACTAGTCATTGGAATGAATCAACTCATCAAATGAGATCGGGTCTGATTCACAGAAAACACACAGATGTCAAAGGAAACCGATAAGCAGTTTTCTCTCAGGAAGAGAGTTGTTTGATTAGCTAGTTGACCTGCTGTCAGACTCAGTCCTGACAGCCCCCGCTGCAATTCTCAGCATCAGTGATCTGATAACACACACACACACACTGACCTCATGCGAGTTCCCCTGAACTCAACCGTTTAAACGCAGAGTGGGAGATGCTGGCACATACCACTTACCAGGAACCACATATCATTTTGAATTTGAGGTTGCACAATTTTTGAGAAATGCACATATAGGTCACACATCAGCAGATATAAATATCGAGAGTGTTTACACTGATAATGCTTAATATCCTGATGTGTAAACACCTGAACTTTTATCAAGTAAAGATCATGACTGAAGCATGACTTCTGTAATGTGTGTATCCGGTATTATTATAGTATTTATTCATATTTTGAGTTGCCTTTTATTTTTATACTCTTAGTTTTGGTAAAGTTTTTTAGTTGTTTTGTCATTTGTATTTTTTAATATTTGTATTAGATTAGACTTATTTATTAATGTTTGTTTGTTTGAATGCCAAGACAACATTCAATATTAGTTTATTTTAAATCTTTATAAATAAAAATAAAAAAATCTTTATTTATTTCAGCTTTATTTTAACTAACAAAAACTATTTTTAGTTTTAGTTAACAATAACAATGTTATTTTTTAATAAATAAAAAATAAAGAAGTTAAATATTATTGGAGTATGTTTAACAAGAAATATTATTTCAGACTTTCTACTTCAAAGTTTCACATTTAATTAAATGTTACTTGCAATTTCTGTGAAATTTACTAACAATTTCTGAGTGAAAATTGTTTCTACAACAATTTCACAATTGCACATTACTAATCTAATTTAAGATTAATTATTCTAATCCAAAAATATGAAATAATAATAAATTCATAATCTACTACTGACAAACAAAAACACAAGTCTAAAGTTGAATATGCTATAGAGGAAACTCATGTACCCATTCTGTGTAAAGGAGACTCACTGTTCTGTGTTCAGTGTAGTATGTGGTTTCGCTCTTCAAGGCTATGCTTGATAAACAGGAAGCTGAAATTTCCCTCCGTATGACACGTTTCCTGTAGTGTCTTCTCATGCTGTTTTTTAGTTGAGGCCTGCCTGAGAAACGTGGGCCGTCAAGGGGAGTGTTCAGCTGTAATTTCTGGTAAGGTGTCGCTATGAGCCGTGGGCAGATAGTTGAATGACGCTTGTCAGAGGGGTTTTACCCTAGAGTGACTGGAAGGCAGCGGAGCGGCTAGTCGAGCTGCAGAACACAGGCCGGTGACGTCGCTGAGCGGGAACCATCATGACCCCCTAGAGTACCTAAAAATAATGCCCAATAAGCATGTGCATGCTCTCATCTATTTCAAGACCATTATTATTAGACGTGTGGCTAGTTAAAATTTTACCTGTGGACATTTATGCAGATATGTGCCTGTCCGAGGTCAATGCAGATGAGAGGGGGGGGGGGGGGGGGGGGGGGGGTGTTCCTTTGGGTTTGTGATGTGTTATTTTCTGTTAAGCTGTTTGGAAACGGTATGCATTATGAAAAGTGAAAACCAAACCAACCAAAGCTTACCGTAAATTTAACGTATTTGATTCTTACAGTGTACATATTCTTCAGGAAATGTGCATTATCTCAATCTTTCTGACTTCTGGAGCTCATTAAATGTATTTTCTTTTCTGTTCGTGTTCTAGGAGAGTGAGAATTTGGCGAAGGAAAACGCGGCACTCAGGAAAGAGGTGAAAAGACTCACAGAAGAGGCCAAATACCTGTCCACGGTCCTGAGCAACCATGAGCCGCTGTGCACGGGTTTGAGCGGTGCGTCCACGGAGCTGTTGTACGGCGCACACCACGGCGCGTTTCACCAGCATATCAGCGTGCCTCACTACCCGCTCTGACCGGAGAGGACGCTGCAGTTCTGCACGGAATCAGCCTGTAACCGACAGTCAATGAACTTTGGTTTGAGTCATGAACCACATAAAAGAGTCATCAGAGGGCATTGAAGTATTCTTACAATCATCTACTGAATATCAGAGAAATAAAACAAAAGCCTCCAGATGTAACGATTTTTGTGGCACTGATATCTTAATATCATTTTTAGATTTTTTCTTGTCCAAAATAAAATAATCCCAGCTCCTTGAACAAAAACGTATGTCTGTAAAATGCAAGTATCTGTAGAGTTAAACGCCGGCTACTTGCAAAGGTGCATGGCAATGACACAATGAATGTTTTTCATTTAGATTTTATTAGAAACCACTCTACTGATTCATATGATCATTTATTTTATTCTATTTCTGTGAAATGTTTATACGATCACCGGATTCTACGAAAAAGTATGTTGATTGTTCATCCTATTCACAGATAATATGTGTGAATGTTTTTCTATTATGACTCATTTAAGATGTTGAATTGGTCAAACATTCTGAATGTACTTTATACACAATTCTAGAGTATTTTTTATTCTAAACCCTTTGGGATATTCTAAAGTTTTACAAACTACTGCATTAGCCTACTAAGCCTAGGCTATATCTCAAATGTGGAGGAAGGAAAATTTGTATCTGTGATCACCTGTGGAAAAATTAAAACATGTAAAATACACAGTCATCTCTGTTTCATTTATCATGAACAAATGTTGTAAATGGTTCATATTCTAGCCTAAGTATAATGCATGAAATATTTTATTTTCAGAAAGCACAAGTATGTTTGGTCATCCTAATAAATACATGTGTTTAGAAACTAGGCTATTATCCAGTATCAATATTAAACTGAGCCCGCATTTTCTTGTGCTCTTCCTATACCTTTTTCCATATTTTATTCATAAATTCTAAATAAATTCTGACCAGCCATTTTTTCCTAAAATCTCATACAATAAACATAAAGGCACTGGAAGAAAATGGTAAATTAAATCACATATAGTAACTGATTGTTGTAGAAATTTTTGTTTTATCAAACAATATAGGTCTACAACAATATATGCCTTCATCATAACCAGGTCTCCCTGAGAGAACAGATTGTGATGTCTCAATGGGATTCTTCTGGCTATATAAAGGATAAAATATCTTATGTTTGCATTCTCCTGTTTACAAGTTACAGGACACATTGTGTTCAAACAAATCAAATCTAAGAGTTTGCTGCCCCCATGTGTACGAGTGGCCTTGAGGACAACAGCGCCATCCAGCGTCCCTGCAGAGGATATTAACTTAATTGGGGAATAAAGTTGAAATGCATGCAAACAAATCAGCTCTATTTACATACCTGCTGTCACTGAAGCATACCTGTGAAGTATGATAAAGTGCGATAAAAGAGCAACCAGTGGGACCACCAGCATGGAAATTTGTGATGCTTCTGGAAGATGAATGTTCTTGAATAATGACTCTATGTGAAAAAATTTGTATACAAACAGAAATGATCATTACTATTACATGAACATAAACAGTAGCCTTAAATATGTGGATCATTACAGCATATTATAGAATGGAAAACTTCTGTAATTCCCTCAGGCATGAGCCTTATACTCACAAGAGAACACACTGTAGCAACCTGGAAAGAGTTGGGTTTGGTTACAGCAACACTGTGCTGAGAGAGAGAGAGAGAGAGAGCGAGAGAGAGGAGAGAGAGAGAGAGAGAGAGCGAGAGAGAGAGAGGAGAGAGAGAGAGAGAGGAGGGAGGGAGGGGGAGAGAGAGAGAGAGAGGAGAGAGCGAGAGAGAGAGAGAGAGAGAGAGAGAGAGAGCGAGATGAGGAGAGAGAGCGAGAGAGAGAGAGAGAGAGAGAGGAGAGGAGGAGGGGGAGGGAGAGAGAGAGAGAGAGGAGAGAGAGAGAGGAGGGAGGGGAGGGAGAGAGAGAGCTGAGAGAGAGAGCGAGGGAGGGAGGGAGGAGAGGAGAGAGAGAGAGAGAGAGAGATGAGGATAGAGAGAGAGAGAGGAGAGGAGGGGAGGGAGAGAGAGAGAGAGAGGAGAGAGAGAGGAGGGAGGGAGGGAGAGAAAGAGAGAGAGAGAGAGAGAGAGAGGAGGGAGGGAGGGAGAGAGGAGAGAGAGAGAGAGAGAGAGAGAGAGAGAGAGAGAGATGAAGTATGCGATAGTTAGAAGAAGGATCAGTGAGGATACTGTGGATACTTCAGTGATATATGGATTGTTTACCAACCTACAAATGGAAATATCTGCCTTTAACCGGAAGGAGTAATTGTAAATATCACTTAATATTCAGTTCATTTCAGTCCTTTATAATTTTATAGCCTTTTCTTTTTTTTAAAGAATGTGAAGAAATGTTAGTATTTTGCCACATATAACAGCGGTAGCCTAAAAAAAACAAGTTGAATCAGGTAAGATACAAATTTGCGCAATAATTTTTTATTTGTCAAATGTTATAACATTGAAAGATTTACTGTTTTATCATTAACGTTATAATAAGAGTGAGATCACACAAAAATAAAAAGTCATGTAGATATGATATTTTGTGTTTTTAATATTCATTTAGACAGCTCTAGTTAATGTTGTTATGTGTACTTTTAAATTATTATTATTTTAATGTTAGCTTTAGTAGCTCATAACGACTGCTGACATTAAGCTATAATATATGAATAATGTTATTATATAGTGTTGACAAACATTTAATCACATCCAAAATAAAAGTTTTATGTAATATTTGAGTGTACTGTGTATATTTGTTATGTATAAATAATATATAAAAACACACACATGCATATATATACATACATGTAAGAATAATATGTTGTTTATATTTTAAATATCATATAAATTACATTAATATAAATATCGCCTATACATGTAAATATTTTCAAAATAGCTACCATATGTGTGTGTATTTAATATATTACACAGTACACACATATATATATATTATGTAAACAAAAACTTTTATTTTGAATGCGATTAATCGCGATTAATCGTTTGACAGTTTTAATTTTAACAAAATATAAAATAAATATGGAAACTAGAGCTTAAATTTGTTTCTTTTCTGGTTATTGTTGCATTTTAAGGATGTGGAAGAGCCGATGGAGATGTGTTTGTCATGGAAACGGAGCCGGGATCATTAAGGAATGACAGACTGAATCTCTCCGGTGCGTTTCTACTCGAACCCGAGCGGAATAAACTCCGACAGCCGTGACGGATCATCTACAGACGGCAGTATTATACTCAAACTTCACTAGAGCCTCAGTATGTCGGTGAACGGGACTCAGGACGGTCCGGTTACCGTGGCGGAGCCGCACACTGGCGGAGGCGCGCGCGAGATAACGGCGGCGCGTGGCGGCTCGCTGTCTCTGCCGCGTTTCATGCGTCTCAAGTTTACGCCGGAGTCTCTGGAGAAAGTTTATCAGACGTATTTTCTGCGGCAGCGGCAGGAGACGTTACTGGTGCTGATCGTGTTCGCGGCTCTCTTTAACGGTTATGTCGTCATCATGTGCGCGGTGGTTTACTCTGAGGATAAACTGAAGACGCTCGCGGTGGCGGCAGGTGGGCTCGCGTCGGATATCCTGCTCTATATTTTGTGCCGGTTCCGTTTGCTGCCGGAGTCCGTTTCTAGGAGCCTTGTACCGTATGCGCTCTGGCTGCTCATCACGGTCCACGTGCTGTGCTACTTCAGTTTGAACTTCGCGGGATTTTACGCGGCCGGTGACACCGTCGGATGGCAGACATTCTTCCTCTTCTCCTTCTTCCTCACGCTCCCGCTGCCGCTCGCGCCCATCGCGCTCCTGAGCGCGCTCTCGTGCTGCGCGCACACACTGCTCCTGGGATTCACTATAGCGCAGAGACACCAAGACAAACTGCAGTTAACAGTGCTGATCAGACAGGTGACACACACACACACACACACACACGTTTGTTTCTGTGAATTGTGGGGACTTTCCATAGACTTCTATTACTTTTATACTGACCAAACTATATTTTCTATCCCCTAAACCTACCCCTTACATAAAACCTGTTCCCCACAATGTCAAAAGTGGGGGACATTTAGTCCCCGCAATGTAGCATAACACACAGACTGGAGAAAAAAAATTGTCACTTGCCATAATAAATACCATATTAAGGTAGGCCTACATTTTTTTTTTTTTAATGGTATGAATTTTGTTACCATGGTGTTCATGAAAGTTCAATCTAATATCATTACTACAGTACAAAAATAGTCTTCATGTGGTGACAAATACATTACATTGAGTAATTGTGTTATATTATTTCTATAATGATATTTGTATTTTATATATTTTAATAATATAATTGATATATTAATATATGCTTAACCATATAAAAATACTAATAATCAAATAAATTATATTAAATAAATGTATTAAATTATAATATCTATAATAGTATTTTATTTTATATAATATTTTAATAATGTTTTTTATTTTGCATTATATTTTAATATAATTTTTACATTATACAAATTTTATAGTAAAAATACAAAACAAATATACACAGTACACACTCGATTAATCATTTGACAGCACTAATATGAAGCTGAAAATTTCACAGGAATAATTTACATTTTAAAATATATTAAAATAGAAAACAGTTATTTTTAATTGTAATAATATTTCACATTATTATACTGTATTTTGTTTTTATTAAATAAATGCAGCCTCAGTGAGCATAAAATAACCCCCATACTTTTGAACTGAAGTAGTAAAAATTAAGTGTTTTTATTGAACTAAACCCTTACAAACAGTACTGCGGTGATGATAGTCTCTAAAACTGTAATGCATGACAGCAGAGGGTTGTGGGAGCAACATGTCATGCACATTGAGCTCATGGAAGGATCTGATATGATGATTTCACATTGACGTCATGGGTCAGACTCAAAAACATCACTCGGACAACTAAATAAATCCATGTTCTGTGTGGCTGGAGTGTGAATATTCAAACAAAAGTGACATGAGTGTGTTGTTTCTCAAAGCTGGTGGCGAATCTGATGCTGTATTTGGCTGCTGTGCTGGTGGGCGTGATGTCATATTTCATGTCCGACCGTAAGTACCGCACGGCGTTCCTCGAGGCCAAACAATCTCTGGAAGTCAATCTTACGCTGAAGGAACAGGGTCAACAACAGGTACATGCACAAATGCTTTCTCAAATACAAATTTTCTTTTGAATTAAAAAGGTTTTTAAGTGCACCGGATGCTTTTTTGTAGGGATTTTGTGCCATGTTTGAATGTGTGAGTAAAGAACGCACCGAGATGCTCTAATTGGGCTCAGTGGTGGAGCTCTGCTCTGGGGCCCTTGTGTCCTGTTACCTGTTATTGGCACATCTGAGCAGAAATAGAGACAAGGACACACTGTACACACACACACACACACACACACACACAGAGCGGGTTGTGTTCTGTTGTCACTCTTATTGCAGTAATGAAGTCAATCCCCAGGCTACTGTTATTGTGACAGCAGCAACACTAAAGACCCAAGAGCCCAAATTTGCCATCACACATTATTTTATGTTGGTCACACAGCACGTACTAAAACTAGTTTTATGATTTGTTTTATATATAAAACATATCTCACTAAGTGCAATACAGACATTAGTTCCCCCAAAAAGTAACATTTATTTGCTATTTGAGACCTGCATAAAGACTGATATTTACTAAACAATTCATTTAATATTTGCACAAAGGCTTGTATTATGTATTATATAATGCACAAAGGCTTATTGAATGACTTATTTAAGAGCATAAAAGTCATTATAGAAGTCCTTATGCACCTATTAAATAAATAATTTAATAAATAATATAAAAGTCTTCATGCAAATGTAAGTCTTTACAGAGCTCTTAAATACGTCATTTATTATTATTTTGTACGAATGTTCATTCAATTATTTTTAATAGCTTCGTTAATACTTTTTTATTCACAAAGTCTTATATTTATTAAATTAATTATTTAACAGATGCATTAAGACTTTATTTATTAAATTATTTAACAAATGCAAGATTGAAGACTTGCGTATTTATAAATTAAGAGCTACATGAAGTCTTATATATTTATTAATTATTTTAATAGCTGCATAAAGACTTATATATTAAATATTTTTTTAAGAGCTGCATAACAATGTATATATTTATTAAATTGTTTATTTAATAGCTGCATAAGACTATACATATTAAATTATATATTTAAGTTCAGTTTTAGTTGTTTTATTATTTTAGTACAAATTAAACTAAATAAAAAAGAGAAATAATGCTTTGGGAAACTAGCTGAAATAAAATATTTTTTTAATTGAATTAATGTTAATTTTAAGTAAGGGTTTTTATGGTTTTAGTTTTAGTGGATTTTGACTGCATTACAGCTAAATGTATGGCTCAAAGGAGGATTTTGTGATGTATGTGTATAAGTATCGCCGTAGCATCACAAATCTGAAAACTTTTTTAAATTGCAAACATTAACTTTTTTGAAACAGTTTTTCAAAGCAGTCCCACTATCTCCTAATGGTCAACTAACAGAGAGTCCTGCCCGAAACCTATGGCATCCATCAATTTAGCTATATTGGACCGCTCAAAGCACCACATTGTTTTTATGGTGAAATCAACTTGGTATACTTGATGGTATACTTAGTTGTCTCAACTGTGCTACGTTTCTCATTTTGCTTATGAATTACTTTGTTTCATCGTTATTTTACTGTTTAAATTCTGCAATTTAATGTCAGGTTCCCATGTGACATCTTACCCCATTTATGTTGACAACATGTACCATATTAGGCACTAAAAGTATTTGCCATTAAGTGTTAATGGAATCCTTAATCGCTAACACCAATATATCTGTACAACGGTTTTCTGTCAGCATCTCTTTCTGTCCGTCCTGCTCATGTTGTCACATGGTCTCCAGAGACCCTGTCAATCCCAGAATGCCATAGCAGCAGTGAGGGCTTCTGGGAGTTGAGTGCATCCAGCCAATCAGAGCACGGATGGCAGGTTTAACTCACTATGGCAACGGCATCAAGAGACAAATGCACTCTGTGATCAAACTCCCGAAATCCCACATCGCTCTTCTGCTCGTGAACTAGAGCGAGGACAATGTTTCAGACTTTAAATACACCTTT
The DNA here is from genome assembly GCF_936440315.1 of Barbus barbus. Taxonomy (NCBI): domain Eukaryota; kingdom Metazoa; phylum Chordata; class Actinopteri; order Cypriniformes; family Cyprinidae; genus Barbus; species Barbus barbus. The sequence continues at coordinate 28,261,063 of NC_136742.1, forward strand.
TGAAGCTTCATAGAAATATACAATATAATTTGAATCTAGCAAAGATCACAAGATCTGATGAATATTCATAAGACATTGCAATTCTTTATTTGTTATATTATTGATAATAAAAGTGCATAATCACATATTTTGATATATACTGTATGTTTTTGCGCATGTGTAGGAGGAATTGCTGTTGTCCATCTTGCCGAAGCACATAGCAGATGAGATGCTTCAGGGCATGAAGAAAGAAGCCAATCAGAAATCAGATGCTCAGCAGTTCAACACCATGTACATGTACCGCCACGAAAACGTCAGGTAAAGCACTCAATCTAACTCAACCACTCATGGTCACTCCATGATTGTTATCCTGCCTTCATATATTATTAAGCGCATCTTGATTTTGATTCACTTCAGTGAATCTTTTGAGTCCGTTCACCAAAAGATTCACTCAGATTTATCCATTGACTCATTCAGTATATATCTGCATATTTGTCAGTCAAAAATAAATGTAAGATACAGATATGATTTCTGTACTAGTGCTGATAAATAGAATGCATTTGAAATATGCAATAACCAGGTTTATATATTTATTAATAATAAATCCAATTTCTTATATATTTTTTATCATGGTTACTTACTTTAGATGCTATATAGTTTTTATTAATATTTTAAGTTAGAAAATTTTATTTTTTTAATTTAATTTTATTTATTTATTTTAAATATAGTTTTCATAGATTTTTAATCAATTTTAGTTATGTTAGTACATCAAGATAACCTAAATGAAAATGAGAAATCTTGCCTTGGCTACCAGCCGATTAATTTTATTATAAGTAACAAAAATTGTTTGGTTTTTAGTAACTTTGTTTTTAATTCATTGAAGTAACTGTTTGAAAATTTATTGTTCCACAGCTAGCCATAATTTTTAATTTAATAAATGTAATTGTTTTCACAATAAAAAGATTTATGCTGATTCTAAGCTATTTGTATGCATGCATTTTGAAAAAAGGATTATTTAAATATATTAAAATATATGCAAAGTTAATAATAAACTGCCATGATTTTTTTGAGTGTAGAAATCTTACCTTTCTCTCTCCTGTTTAATTTATGTATGACTGACAAATATGCTTCACATTAAGTTTATTAGTGTGTTTGTGTTAAATCTGTATAATCCAAATGTATGGTCATTTTATATGCAAATCAAATACATAAATACATTTTTTGAGTCCTGTAATTTACATCATTACACCAGTAGATCACAAAAGTGAGTGTCTTATAATAAACCTAAGCAATGTTTTTATTGCTGAATATCATGTTTCATTCACAAATACTTCACATTACAGGTTCATTCATTCATTTCAAGTTGACAAGGCTGTTCAAACTCTTCAAACACACTGCAGTGTTGATCTAACATCTCCACTCTCTCTGCAGTATCCTTTTCGCAGACATCGTAGGTTTTACACAGCTCTCTTCTGCCGTGACTCCAAAAGAACTTGTCAAGCTACTCAACGAGCTCTTTGCTCGCTTTGACAAACTAGCAGCAGTGAGTAACACACACATTTGACATATTTATGTACATCCACCTTGTAAAGAAAAGGCTACAAATAATACAAATTCACAAGTTTTAGGGAATTTGTGCACAAAAATGACCAGTACTAAGGATACAAAAAACACTGTAACTTCCACTCTCATGGTGTTTTAACAGCAACACCACCAGCTGAGGATCAAGATTCTGGGAGACTGTTATTACTGTATCTGCGGTTTGCCGGATTACCGTGAAGATCATGCAGTCTGCTCCATATTGATGGGCCTGTCTATGGTGGAGGCCATCTCGTGAGTACATGCCCACTGGGTGGGGCTTTGCCTGCAATACCCAATCACTGGGTGGAGCTTTATCTACAGGACATGGCATATGGGAGGGTTTTTTATCTTTAATTTATGCCATCTGTGAGATGCTTTATCTTATAAAGCTTATCAAAATGGGAGGGGCTTCGTCTACAGTGAATGGGAACTGGAAGAAGCTTTATTTGCAGAAACACTATGATGAATTTGTTGAAATATGAATAATAAGAGGGACTTCATCGGTTTAATGCTGCACTTTCACAACAATCTCTAAAAGTCTAGATATAAAAGTACAGTAGAGTTCTGCTGCGGCCTATGTTCTTTATGCTTCGAGGGATCCGAAGCATAACATTTTTATAAAATAAAAATAAAATTATAATAATTTATATATTATTTTTTTATTATAATAAAAAAATATGTACAAATTATTATTATTTTTTTTTAAAAATTCATTAAAGATATGAATATAGATATTATAATTAAATAAAATAATGAAACAACTAGAAAGCAGGCATTCCTATTGGCCCATTTGCTTCTCACTTATGCTCAGATATGTGCGTGAAAAAACTCAGACGGAAGTGGACATGCGTGTAGGTGTGCACACGGGTACCGTACTGGGTGGAGTCCTGGGACAGAAGCGCTGGCAGTTTGATGTCTGGTCCACTGATGTTACTGTGGCAAACAAGATGGAGTCAGGAGGCATCCCGGGGTGAGATGAACTACAATCTGTATTTAAATCATTAGTTTCTTGTTTGTGAATTGCAGTGCAGCTGACTCTCTCTCTGCTGTGTCTGCAGGCGTGTGCATATCTCTCAGAACACGAAGGACTGTTTGCGAGATGAGTTTGAGCTGGAGGAGGGCAATGGAGGAGAACGCTGCGAGTATCTTCTGGAGAAAGGCATCGACACGTATTTGGTGCTTGTGTCCAAAGACACTCCCAAAACAAACGGAGTGACCAATGGCACTGTGCGTATCATGATCCTCTTTCTTATTCTCTGATCTGCTGTTCTCATCCATAACTGATCTGAAACTTTCTTCAGGTGATCAACACCACAAAACCCAGCGGCAGCTACACGTCAGTAAAGAACATACCTGAGGAGTCAGAGACACAGGTGAGATCTGTCTGTCTGTCTGTCTGTCTGTCTATCTATCTGTCTATCTGTCTGTCTGTCTCTGTCTATCTACCTATATCTATCTGTCTGTCTGTCTATCTATCTGTCTATCTGTCTGTCTATCTGTCTGTCTCTGTCTATCTACCTATATCTATCTGTCTATCTGTCTGTCTCTGTCTATCTGTCTGTCTCTGTCTATCTGTCTATCTATCTGTCTGTCTATCTGTCTGTCTATCTGTCTGTCTCTGTCTATCTATCTGTCTATCTGTCTGTCTGACTATCTACCTATATCTATCTGTCTATCTATCTGTCTGTCTGTCTGTCTATCTATCTGTCTGTCTGTCTGTCTGTCTATCTATCTGTCTGTCTATCTGTCTGTCTCTGTCTATCTACCTATATCTATCTGTCTGTCTGTCTGTCTATCTATCTGTCTATCTGTCTGTCTCTGTCTATCTACCTATATCTATCTGTCTGCCTGTCTATCTATCTATCTATCTATCTATCTATCTATCTATCTATCTATCTATCTGTCTGTCTGTCTGTCTGTCTATCTGTCTGTCTGTCTATCTATCTCTGTCTATCTACCTATATCTATCTGTCCGTCTGTCTGTCTATCTATCTATCTATCTATCTATCTATCTATCTATCTGTCTGTCTGTCTGTCTATCTGTCTGTCTACCTATATCTGTCTGTCTGTCTACCTATATCTATCTATCTGTCTGTCTATCTATCTATCTATCTGTCTATCTGTCTGTCTGTCTGTCTGTCTATCTGTCTGTCTGTCTACCTATATCTGTCTGTCTGTCTACCTATATCTATCTGTCTGTCTGTCTGTCTATCATTCTCGATCTTTGACATATGTGTGGTTTTTAAGCAGCTGCAGTTGGCCAATATGGCTGATGAAGGGATGGAGGACGAGCATTTGTACCAGCTGCTGCATAAAGCTCTGCTGGAGAGAGAGACAGAGACGACGTAATGACCATTTATTCTTACTTCAATCCCAGTAGTTTCTTTTTGCCCCTGTGTCACATCACCGCCTTTCTCTCAGTCAGGAGGAGAGGAAGACGTCGGTTCTATCTCTGAGGTTTGAGGACTCTGATCTGGAGTCTCGTTACTCAGCAGAGAAGGAGAGACAGACGGGAGTTGCGTTTAGCTGTTGTTGTGTCGTTCTGATCTTCACTTCAGTCATGGAAATGCTCATAGACCCACAGTGAGTGAAGATCATAAATAATTAATCACTAATACATAATAAATGGATAATTCATATAATATTTTATTGATATTGGCACGTCTCTTGTGTAATGTCATATCTGCTTGATTTCTGACAGGCTGATTGTGAATTATGTGACTCTAGCTGTTGGTGAGCTGTTACTGCTGATTCTGACTCTGTGTTCACTAGCAGCCATCTTTTCTCGAGTAAGTCCAACATCACAGAAGTAGATTGAGTGGATCTCATAACATCTTTGTCATAATTCACTTCACCGCTTGTTTTCTTTAAAAAAAAAAACACTAGCTTCTCTATTCTATTTGTTTTCTTCTTATACAATTAACAAAAAGCAAAAAAAGGCCTCTAACACCAGCTTGCTCTATTATTTTTCTATTCTATTTTCTTTTTATTATATAACTTTAAACACCTTGCTACATGTACTGCGTAAAGCTAACTGCATATCATTGTTCCTTTGATTTTGATTGCTTCCATTGTCCTCATTTGTAAGTCGCTTTGGATAAAAGCATCTGCTAAATGACTAAATGTAAAGTCCAAAAAAAGAACTGATATTTGGCTTAATAAAAATAAAGCCTGTTTTTAAACATTTTAGCATTGTGATCCTCCCCATCATTGGCAATAATTGTTATAAGGGATGATTCTCATTAGATTTTTCACTGTTATTTTTACTGTACTACTGTAAGAATAAATCCCACATTAATGGCTGTACAATAAAGACCTATACAACTTTACAATTTCAATAATTTTTACATTTCCAAACACGTAAAAAAAAAACTTTAAAGATTATATCTTCACATTACAGTAATGTGGTTTGTTATTTAATATTCTAAAAATAGACATTTAAACATTAAATATGAATTATTTATATTAAACGTAAATGATATTTGTCTTTTTACTTTGGGGTTAAGTATTAGCCAAATTTGTCCTTCAAAGTTTGTCATCTTATCAATTAAATCTCATTTTGATATTAGAGTATTTGATTTTATATCTGTTCAGCTAGCTTGAATTTATTTTCATTCGAGTTTATTTTAGTTTTAGTCATTTTACTACTTTAAATTTTAAGTTAAGTTTCTCCATCTAATATTTATATTTTATTTTAGCTTTCAATGAACAAAAACTACATTTAATAATTTTAGTTAACTATAGCAGCGCTTTGTGAGAGAGCGCGAGACCATCTATGCATCACTGTGATGTGTGTGTATCAGGTCTTCCCCCGGAGGCTGGTGTCTTTCTCTCAGTGGATCGACCGCACACGCTGGGCTCGTAACACATGGGCCATGGCTGCCATATTTGTTCTGACCATGGCTGAGGTTGCCGATATGGTGAGACAAGAGACTTCACCTCTTTCCAAATTATTATTACTGAAAAGGAGGTAGCAGGTGCTTAGGTAGCTACCTTGAAGCCAGTGGGGCTGTCGGTAAGAACAGGTCCAGTCTAGTCAAACCAGGTATAAGAAAGTTTATTGTACATCCAAGGAGGTTTTGTGCATGTAGATGTGCGTGTGGTTTCTATAAAGGGAATAGATATACAGAGTTTTAGTTTACCAATAAACAGTGCTAAATAAGGTGCAAGGCAACCACAATATTACATCAACTGCACATTAAATAACTAAAGCACATGCCCAAACAGGAACTAGAGCAAGCATGAGAATAAACACATTTAGGCCAAACTTAAGTCATACAAAATATTTAAGCAGCATACAAAGGCAGGCACTTACATGGTCATATACGCACACGCAGGAAAAACACAGAAAGGAGTAAAACTCAGTCCTCTGCACTGTAGAAACACATGCAACTAAAAGGCAAGCTGTGGCCACAGGTGCAGCTAATAAAGTCTGTGAGATAGTTCTAATTGGCTTGAGATTGGGTGGGTGGAGCTTGGGGCTAACAGGGACTGAACAGGCTAAGAGGGGCGTGGTACTGCTTTCAGGGTGAAGCTTAGGGACACAAAAACTTCTCAACAATTACTGACCGTGTAAATCATACTTTGTTCTGGCATGTTCGTATGATGTCATGACCCCTGACTTCAAATGCCATTGAATTGCATTTTCCAAGTATTATTTAGTAAATTATATATCAATTTCAGGGTTTTTCTCATCATTTTTCTTCAGCTGAGCTGTGTTCAGCCCCCTCTCGTGCTGCTGAACTCCTCATCCGGCGTGACGCTCGAGTCTCTGGGTGACGGCGGATGCGCAGAGAACCCCAAACACTACGGATACATATCAGTGCTGTCGCTCGTGGCAACCACCATGCTCGTACAGCTCAGCCATGTGGTCAAGCTGGCGCTCATGCTGTTGGTTACCATAGCAACAGGTGCCGTAAACATCCACAGCTGGATGTACATTTATGACATCTACGATTTCATTCGCTACCTGGACTACAGGTGAGACAAGCTTGAGTTTGCGTTCAGATGTACATGGACGATAAGTATGAAAAGCAATCAAAAGAACAGTAAAAACAGGAATACTGTAAAATATCATTACAATTTAAAATAAGTCTTTTCTATGTGAATGCATTTTAAAATGTAATTTATTCCAGTCATGCAAAGCTGTATTTTCAGCATCATTACTCCAGTCTTCAGTGTCACACGATCCTTCAGAAATCATTCTAATATGTTGATTTGCTGTTCAAGAAATATTTTTTATTATTATCAGTGTTGAAAAGAGTTGTGCTGATTAATATTTTTGTTACATTGACTTAATTTAAATACAGAACAGCACTTTTCGAGCGTATTTATAGAGTATTTTTCACCCAGTTAAACTGGAAGTTGTGCTTCAAACCACTCACAAAAATTGTCTGACACCTGTAATTGTTTTCCATTATTTTCTGTGACTCTTCAGTTATTCAGTAGTTCCCACCAGATATCTGCTGACTGTGATGATTATCATCATGATGATGAGTTTCTACTACTTTGCACGTCACGTATGTCCAACAATAGCTTAAAAACTCACATTTATTTCCTCTACTCTGTTTTTGGCAAATATTAGTATGTTTTGTTCTCTCCCAGGTGGAAAAACAGTCGCGTAAACTGTTTCTGTGGAAGATCGAGGTTCATGATCAGAAGGAGAAAGTGTATGAAATGAGAACGTATAACGAGGCACTGGTCACTAACATGCTTCCTGAACACGTGGCCAAACACTTCCTGGGCTCCAAGATGCGAGATGAGGTATGTACAGTATGGAAGCTTGTTTCTGCCATCGACTAACAATTTTAACCTCAGAATTGTGAGTTTATATCTATAGCCATTTATAACTATAACTTTTCTTTTATCTCGCAATCCTGTGTTTTTTTTTCTTTCTTAGAATTCTAAGTTAACATTTAACATACCAGAATTCTGAACTTACCTTTTTCATTTTTACTTTTTTCTCATAATTCAAAGTTTACCTTTTCAAATTCTGACTTTTTTCTCAGAATTCTGAGTTTTTTTCTTGGAATTTTGTGCATACATTTTGACAATTTTTTTCTAAGCTTACATATAAATCTGAGTTTTTTCAATTGCACATTTATATCAGTTTATAACTTTTCTTATATCTCATACTTCTGACTTTTTCCCTCAGAATTCTTAGTGTACATCTTGCATTTTTTATATTTTTTCTCTTAATTCAAAGTTTACATCTCATTGTTAATTTTTTCTCACAATTTAAAAGTTTGCATCTTGCAATTTTTACTTTTTTCTCAGAATTATGTTTACATCTCACAATTAAAAATTTTTTTCTCAGAATTCTAAGTTTGCATCTTGCAATTTTTACTTTTTTTCTCAGAATTATGTTTACGTCTAACAATTTAGATTTTTTTCTCAGAATTCTGAGTTTTTTCTTGCATTCTATATCTTACAGTTCAGATGCTTTTTGGAATTGCAAGTAAAAAAAAATAAATCAGAATTAAAAGAGTTGCAATTACCTTTTTTTTATCCCGTGGTAGAAACAATTCCTGTCTATTCCTTTCAGAGTAATCTTTAAATAAGTTTGGTCCTTAATAAATGTGCATATTGATGTTTATTTGTTTATTGCAGGAACTTTACAGTCAGTCGTATGATGAGATCGGCGTGATGTTCGCCTCCATTCCCAACTTCTCTGATTTTTACACGGAGGAGAGTATAAACAATGGAGGAATAGAATGCCTCCGAATCCTGAATGAGATCATCTCTGACTTTGACAGTGTGAGTGTCTCTTTGTCCTTTATTTCTTCATATGTCATCATTTGTTCAGCAGAAGTTCTCTTTAAAATCATATGATGTGTTTTTTATTCGGAGTAGCTTCTGGATCGCACAGAGTTTCGGGACATTACGAAGATCAAGACTATCGGTAGCACATACATGGCTGCATCAGGCGTGACTCCGGAGAGCAACACTAACGGATACGCCGACCGTAAGGTCAGCTGCACTACACATGCTAACACATAGTACTTACACTAATGTAGTCTGTGTTACTGATGTTGATTATGTGTTTGGGATACAGATAGGGGATCAGTCCATCCTGGAGCGCTGGCAACACTTCGCTGATTTGGCAGACTTTGCATTGGCTATGAAAGTCACACTTGGAAACCTAAACAAACAGTCGTTCAATAACTTCATGCTGCGCATAGGTCAGCAAACGTCTGACCGAACTACAGACCTATGTCACTTCTGCTTATATAACGATATAGTTGAGTATGTGTTATATTTATGTTTTTTTGACCATGTTGTTTGTGTGTGTTTTATTGTCAGGTCTAAATAAGGGGGGGGTGTTAGCTGGAGTGATTGGCGCTCGAAAACCTCATTTCGATATTTGGGGAAACACTGTAAATGTGGCCAGTCGTATGGAGTCCACTGGGGTTATGGGTAACATACAGGTGATATAAGATTTATACTTTTTTTAATGTATTTAAAAATAAATTAAATAACTTCTCAATATCATCTCAATTCTTTCAATATTTTAATATTAAATATTAAGCCTTTTGACAAATATTTTCCACGTTCTCCACACTGTTTTTCACTAAAACAAAGGAAAGCTGATATTTAATCATTATTTAATCATCATTATTTATATGCCGAACCAATATAAAAATATATAAACAATTTTCCTTTTCAAATTAAATATTTGTACAATTTTATAGAAAATATTTAAATGTATATTTTAATTACCCATGACATTATAGAGAATAAGTGGTTTGGAGAATAGATGGATGTATATTTTAAATATATACAATTATATATACTTCTAAAATAATTATATTATAGAAGATATATATATATGTATCTTTTATAATAATTCTATTTTATTATTTACTATATAAATATATAATTGATGTTAATATACATTTTGTATTTGTATTAAAACATTACATTAAATAATTAATGTATTATGTTTAATAATTATGTACATTAAATTTACATAAATCAAATAAAACCTGGAGACCTCCTTGAACATTTTTGAGTCATGATCTTTTAATCAATTTTGAATTGAATTTTATCCTCTAATGCGATGTTTGCAACAGAAATGTAATTTGAGATGCTATCAAAACATCTCTGTCCTAACGCTCTAATACTTATGAGTCACGAGACCATGTAATGATGCAAAAATATCTTAATGGCAATGATTATACATCGTATCACTCAGCTCTGATGCAGACGTCTGTGTTTTTCTGGTGCTGGTGCTCCTCAGGTGGTGGAGGACTGCTATAACATCCTGAAGGAGTACGGTTTCCGTTTCGTCAGAAGAGGACCCATCTATGTAAAAGGAAAAGGAGAACTGCTCACTTTCTTTATGAAGGGCAAAGACAAACATGTCACAAAGACGACCGCAGTCTCTCTACCACATCAAATACCAGACAAATCCTGAGAAGACTGAGGATGAGAAGGACATTGACATTTTATTTTATGTTTTTTGGGGCCTTTTCCACTTTTTATTAATAGAAACAGTGGAAAAAGGAGACTCCCAAATGAGCGCTACAGCTCAACAAGTCTGCAGCACATGCACTACCCAATAGACAACAACTCTGAAAAATTACACATTACAAACAACAGCCAAAGGTTGTATTAACTGAAATATTTCTATTGTTTGCTTTATTTTAAACACATGTTCCATCATTGAGACAGATCAAAAATACACCATTTGGTCTATTGCATACTTTATACACTCTCTGTTTTAAAAAATGCTGATAGAATGTTACAGTAAACTATTTGTAATTATTGAAAATGTTATTGTTAGCTATATCAAGCCCATAAAAAGTAGTAGACCATGATGAAAATATTTGTATATTTACAAACAAACACAATCAGGAGCTAAAAACACTACTCAAATTCTGTCAGATCAAAGACACACACATCCTTTCAACAGAGCATGAAACATCTCATTAATAATTTCGTATTCTATTGCAACAGCATCAACAGAAGACAGAGTTTTTATTCCATATTTTTATTTTTTACAGCTTTAGCCCGAGAACATCACACTGGGACAATATTCTAATTGATATAGGCTATAGTCAGAATGTTTTTGTTTTTTTAAATCAGTGGCATTTTTAATAATCACCATCTCCAGGTCTATACCTCAAACCCAGCAGGCTAACTCATATTTAATACTTTTTTATAAACTCACATTTCACATTTAGTTTGTTTCATGTACTCTGTGAAACTCTTGGTTATAGATCAGGGGCCGGTTGCATACACTGTTTAGACTAGTCTTAAAAGTTAGTCATCAAATTTTTTTTCTTCAAGACTGGTCATAACTTTTTTAATTCAGTTATGAAAAGGTAGATTGGTCTTATTTGTATTGGAAATGTAAGACTTATTACCCCTTTGCAACTGCTAGCTGGTCAAACTAGTTCTTTAACATGGTGGCTACGTTTATGCAACTGGCCCCAGATCCTAATCATGTCTCAGAATGTGCGGATTTTTGTAGATTGTGGATTTAGCAGCTCTTTATGCTGTTCTCTGTGTTTTATTGGTTGGCAGAATGAGAAAAATGATTTAATGACTAAGAAAGCACATTAAACAGCCAATAAAAACCTAAAAGGGTACATTAAACAGACGATTTTAGTAGCTTCTTGTTGAATTTTAATAATCAACAAAAGACTAATAACTAGTAGTTTAGAGATGAATGCAAAAGTGAAAGTCTGGTGAAAAATGTAAAAACACGGCATTTGAAGGTTAGAAATCTTGTGTAATTTGAAAACTTTTTGACAAAAGGTTTAGCATTATCTAGACTGAGCGAGTAGTCTGAAGAAATATTTTAAGATGGATGGATAGATGGATGGATGGATGGATGGATGGATAGATGGATGGATGGATGGATAGATGGATGGATGGATGGATAGATGATGGATGGATGGATGGATGGATGGATAGATGGATGGATGGATGGATAGATGGATGGATGGATAGATGATGGATGGATGGATGGATAGATGGATGGATGGATGGATGGATGGATGGATGGATGGATGGATGGATAGATGGATGGATGGATGGATAGATGGATGGATGGATGGATAGATGATGGATGGATGGATAGATGATGGATGGATGGATGGATAGATGATGGATGGATGGATGGATGGATAGATGATGGATGGATGGACAGATGATGGATGGATGGATGGATAGATGATGGATGGATGGATGGATGGATAGATGATGGATAGATGGATGGATGGATGGATGGATGGATAGATGATGGATGGATGGAGGATGGATGGATGGATGGATAGATGATGGATGGATGGATGGATGAGTGGGTAGATAGATAGATAGATAGATAGATAGATAGATAGATAGATAGATAGATAGATAGATAGATAGATAGATGGATGGATGGATGGATGGATGGATGGATGGATGGATGGATGGATGGATAGATGGATGGATGGATGGATGGATGTTAAGGGCTATTGTCAACCGTAAACATGTTTATAGAATTTTAATATATCCAGTGCTCTGATAATCTGTTAAAGTCTCTATAAATGAACATAATTATTGATGAATTATTAGTCTGATTATGTGGTAAATTTCTGCGTGCGCCCCCTTTTGGCGGGAGCGCCGTCCGGAAGTGAGGCAGCAGGAGAATGTCCGGTGACGTCAGCGCGTCTGGACGCCATTAGATCTGCAGCTGTTTGGAGAGAAACAACAACAACACGAACGAACAAGCCTCGCACGGAACGCGCTCTGGACCGCGGGAGCCTGACGCCTCTTTCCCCTCCCCCGGGCTTCACCGGCTTCTAACCACGGCCGCTCTCGGTGAGGAAACTCTGGCCTCCGCTTCCTCCTGCTCCGACTCGGACACCGGCGGAGCGTCGCCGCCCCCGCGGAAGAAGCACCGAGCCTCGGCGGCGGAGGGAGTAGGAGAGCCCGGGGCTTCAGCGGGCCTTCCGTCAGCGACCCACCTCAGCCGAACCGGCACCAACATGCAGTCGAACGGGACCGGACAGGAGCAGAACCACCCGGCCAGCGCGCAGAACGGAGATGCCAACGGCCTCCAGAGCAACGCAGGCTCAGCTTCGGGGGCCTCCGGGACTGGTTCGGGTTCTTTGAAGAAGAAGAAGCGTCTGTCTCAGGCGGAGGAGGACGTGATCCGCCTCATCGGACAGCATCTGCACAGCTTAGGGCTGAAGTAAGTGTCGCGGTACACAACCGGACCGAGTCGGTTCTGGTTTGACAGATCGCGGATTTCGCAGCCGTTATGTGATCAACGAAGCGAGCTCGCGACGTCGATTTTTAAAAATCGCGTTCAGTGACAGTCAGAACCTCCGAGAAAATTAGATACATTTATCCATAATTTAACTCAGAATAGGCCTATCATACAGTTACGCACAAAGAGAGATGCGATGACAGCTGTCTGTGTCAAGTATTTGTCGGGCCCAGAAACATATTTTATCTTTAATAGTGTCAAAAGTACAGATGAATTCATTACAAATCAACATCCCTTTGCTGATTTATTACATGTGTGTCTACGCATTATCAAATCATTATGACATTTTGTGTGTTTGTCTTTTAATGGCGGCTGTGGAATGTGTGTGTGTGTGTAGCAGCTGGTTTACATTAGAAAGAAGCTTGAATCTAATTTTAGTGAAGATCTGCTAAAGCCATCAGCTGTTATTCAAATTTAAACCACAAAACATGAATCCAGAACGATCACAGTCCATATACGCGTGCTTGAGCACACAAGTCCGAGATCTAGACTACAAGATGAACCGAAAACATCAAGAAAACTGAAAACATCCATCCCCTCCCCCCTCACACACACACACACACACTCGCATTACGTCATTCTGTCAGACCCTGCATTCAAAACACTTTCACACTGAAGCCTTCACCTGTCTGGAGCGTCCCAATCACTGCCATCATTTTCATCTGCATGTTTGAGCTCGTCTGTGTTTTTCTGTCTTTGTTCACCTAAAAATATATGTACATGGATGTCAAATTGTGAATAGGACCATTACATTCCATAATAAAGCAATATGACACACATAAAGAGTACTGATATCAGCTGTGATGTGGCCGAGTGATGCAGGTACATACCCCCAGAATCCCTTCATCTTGTGATTAATTTCATAATATAGCAAGGCCTGAGAGTGTTACTGCTTTTATGAAACGGTTAATACATATGTTAGGAACTCAGTGGTTGATAGTTGGTCTTTTAACTTTCTTTTTATGTCAGACGGGATGCAAGCTTTACAAGCAAGTACTTGAGTTGCTAGTTGTTGTTTAACTCAAAGATGGCAAATAGAAACGATCAAGCTTCAGTTATGGTTTTCTCTAAAGGTCAGATAAGTGAGAAGTGTTGAATGCACTGTAATGCACTGCTCATGTGTGTGAGGTCTCTCTGTCTCTTTCCAGTCAGACGGTGGATTTGTTGATGCAGGAATCTGGCTGTAGACTGGAGCATCCGTCAGCCACAAAATTCCGGAACCACGTCATGGAAGGTGAATGGGACAAGGTGAGCTTATGGCACACTTCATATGTAATGTCGTGATTTTGGTGAGATGGTCACTTTTATCCTGGTTTGGTCAAAGTTGACAATTTTATGCCCAGTACTTTCTTAATTACATCCCTTGGTTTTGTTTTGCATGATGCGTCAGCAGCAGCACATAGTAACGAAAATTGAGTCTTTGTTTTTTTGGCTGATTTTCCACCACTTTCCTATTCTTATGAAAAGTCTTAATTTTTCTGGGTCTTATTGATAGGTTTGATGAAGTGAGGCCGGAGATATTTTTAATCAAAGATTAGGTTTTAACAAACGTTTTATTATTTGTTGTTGATATTTATTTATTTACTTTTTCTATTTTTCACTTGTGGTATTTGGCATGGCGCTAAAAAATGTTTTAACCAACCATTTTTCACCAATCCAGTCAGTTCCTAGTGGATAAAGTGGCTACTTTTTCCTGATTAAAATATCTTATTACACTTGGAAATATTCACATTATTGAAGTACAATTAACAGGGCACTATGAAATCCATATTATCCTCCAAATTTCATTTAGTTTTTTCCCCAAAATCTGTTTACCATTTTAATTTTTCAAATTCAGTTTTAATGGTTTAAATACATTTTAATAATAAAAAAAGGATACATAATCAGTTGAATTAATAAAACTTTAGCAATTCAATAATTTATTTCATTTTAACACTAATAGTTCCATAAAATGCATTTTTTTGCATTTGTAAAATACAAATTGTATCCATATGGTGGTAATCAAATGAATGTATAAAATTTGACGGAGGTCTCATTCGAAGGGTGCATACGTCACACAAGCGCGGTGGTGTTTTCAACTTAACTTAAAGTACCTCCAGTAAAAACGGATAAACTTTGCTCTTAATATCCTCCTCCTTTTTTTCTCTAACAGATGTCTGTTGTATGTACGCTGCAGCTCCTCAAACAATGAGCAAAATAAAACAAGTAAAAGCATTTTTTGTTTTCAAATTACTTTTCCTCCCGTCCTACGAAGGCCGTCTTGTTTTTAATTCTAGGTTGAGGACACTTCCTTACGCAGCCTACAGAGGATTCGATCTCCTTCTAAATGAGACACAGCTAAAAGAATACCCAAGACGTGTCACTCGTATAGTTTTGAATGGGGAAAAATGCAACGCTCAATGAATGAAAGAGCCAATCGCTAATCGGGAAAGTCAGCGCATCACTGCAACTGCCCTTAGAAGTCTTAGTTGCTATAGAAACAGTCAGCGTGCACTCAGGCTGATTTAGCCTGAAATATAAGCTTTTTATAACACTATTTGAGCAAAAGAAACAACATTTATGATGCAGTTGTCAGATTTCTGTGGTGATTTCAAATATGAAATTTAATCGTAAGATTAGTGAACGGTTTTGGAGAATTTGATGTTTCCCCATTCAAAGAGATGGGAGCTGCACTTGCATCCCCAAGAGGTGTTTCAAAGATGGCCGCCGAGTGACATGACTTGTTCAAGTTCAAGTTGAGCTTTATTGTCATTCTGCTACATGTGTGGACATATAGTGGAACGAAATGTCGTGTCTCGCAGGACCACGGTGCTACATACTAGTTAAACATAAGATAAACATACAACAATGCAAGTATAAGAAAGAAAGAAAAAAAGAGCATCTGACTATACATATACTATAACTAGTTGCCTAGACATACACAAACTGAGGCTGTACAAGAACTTTACATATGAAGTGAAGTGACATACTGCCAAGTATGGTGACCCATACTCGGAATTCGTGCTCTGCATTTAACCCATCCAACGTGCACACACACAGCAGTGAACACACACACACCGTGAACACACACCCGGAGCAGTGGGCAGCCAATTATGCTGCGGTGCCTTGCTCAAGGGCACCTCAGTCGTGGTATTGAGGGTGGAGAGCGCGCTGGACATTCACTCACCCCACCTACAATCCCTGCCGGCCCGAGACTCGAACCCGCAACCTTTGGATTACGAGGCCGACTCTCTAACCATTAGGCCACGACTTCCCACATATACTGTACATGAAATTGTGCAAAAAGATAGAAATAAAAATTGTATATATGTTTCGTGCATTAAATTGTTGTGCAGATTAAAGAGAGATTTTGTGGGAAGCAGCGCATAGTGCAAAAAGGTTTGTAGTGCAATGCTCAAGTAAACATTTTTTATTGAGTCTTTGTAGCAGGGAGTGTTTATAGAAAGTGTCTAGTGTGCATATAGTGGGTTGAGTGCGTTACTACAGGTGGTTTGTATGAGTTGGGTGAGTGGGGGGGTCAGAGGGGGATAGGGAGATTGGAGTTAAGAGCTCTCACAGCCTGGAGAAAAAAGCTGTTGAGCAATCTGACAGAGCGAGCTTTGATACTCTGGTACCTTCTACCTGATGGTAGGAGCTGGAAGAGGTTGTGGGAGGGGTGGGTGGAGTCTTTCACGATGCTGGAGGCCTTGCTGGAGCATCGTGCAAGGAAAATATCCAGGACGGAGGAGAGAGGGTCACCGATGATCTTTGCGGCAGTGTTCACTGTCCGTTGTATCGTTGTGGTCTTGCCCTTTTCAGCCAGCGGAGAAAGTGTAGGCGCTGTTGTCCCTTCTTGTTGAGTGACGTGACGTTGGTGGTCCAAGTGAGATCCTCTGAGATGTGCACCCCCAGGAATTTAGTGCTGCCGACTCTCTCCAAGGTTGAGCCGTCGATGGTCAGTGGGGGGTGGTCAACAGAGTTTCTCCTGAAGTCCATCACAACCTCTTATGTCTTACTCACATTGAGGGACAAATTATGACTTTACTTGTCTTAAAGAGACTTTGGTATAGATATGAGGGGACGGTGAAAGGTCATAAAAAAAGCTTAATTCCTTCTGGTTTTGCATGCATAGATTTTTATTCTTGTCTCTGGTAAAGCTTGAGTGGGATTTTTCAGAACATGATTGCAGGTCTTTTCCTGTTCACGTCATAACTAAAATGAAAGAAAAGAGTCTATTTTAAAATTTTTGACTGCAGTGGAAATAAACAATCCAGTTATGTTATTTCATACAGGAAAAGGCAAGATTATCTGAATCTCTGAGAGTTTGTAATATTAAAAACCCTCAAAGCTATTCTAAGATGTCAGGCAGAATCAACAGTCATGCTCAACCTTTAGGATAATGCTTTTCAGAGCTCATGGTGGGATAAGACGAACTCTAGAAATTGTTTGCACATTTATTCGATCATGCTTCGGGCTTGAGGAGCTGTTTGGACTGCTGAAGCAGCCGTTTCTGACAGGGTTTTGGGTTTCCTTTTCCTTTTCCTTGTTTTCTGCCTCCCTGAACTAACAGTGGCAAAGCTGAATCCTATTTTTCCACCTAATTTGTTCCTAGATTCCATCAGTTTATAGAGGCAAACTTAAAAACTTACTTCTGCTTTTTGTCTTAGAAAAGGGTTTTTGTGCAGAAAATACTGATGAATTTTAAAGTGATAGCGCATTCAGGAATCAATGTCATAATTTTATTTCTTTAATTTGTTTCATCATCGTTTTAAACTATATATGTATTGTTTTAGAATTCAAATCTGTGTTTTGCTTTTGCTTTTTGATCTTTCTTTAAAATACACGACACCTTTGGTGTTTTGCTAATCTAATACAAAGACATTCAGACTGTTGAAGCATGACTGGAGTGTCCAGATAATTTTTGGGGCCCATTTTATTTAATTTAAAGCATTTTTGTTTTAAGTTAAAATTACTTTTGTGACTGAGCTTGAATGTTTTAGTTAACCCTATATGGTTGATAGTGATATTTTCCCCCCAATATGCTGGATGAAAATGCTGAACTGACGCTTTTATTTCTTTGTGGGACACAGGCTGAAAATGACCTCAACGAGCTGAAAGCATTGATGCATTCACCCAACGCTATTGTGGTAAGAGCACTGGACTCACCCGCATGCACTCTTAATACTGAAAGCTTCATCTGGAACAAGTGTTGTAGTGATCATCCTGTCTATGGTTGCACCAGCCGTTTACTTGAGAGTAAACACAAAGTTGACAATAGAGGTTTATTAACTAGCTAATTTGTAGCTATCGCTGTGCTTAATTTGGTTACACTATGTGTTCACCCAAAAATGAAAATTTGCTTAAAATGTTTGTTCATGGGAACAAAAATTTAGCATTCCATCATTTGCTCATCCTGTGCAGTGAATGGGTGCCGTCAGAATGAGAGTCTAAACAGCTTAATTTGCCTCACATAATTCGCTGTAAAAATAAAATAAAAGTTTGATACTTTATCTTGAAATAACATAATTATTTTTATGTAAATAACATTCAGAAGCTGTATTGGAAATTAATGTCAAGAAATAAATACTGATACAAAAACAAGATTATTTTATTTTGATTTTATTTGACATGCACATGAAGGATGCACACGCCGTTTAGATCGGGTTTATTTTGAAGGGCCATTTATTTACATAAAAGTAATCTATTCACATAAAATTATCTGTATTTAAAATGGAAATGAGTGTAAATGTCAACATCAACTAGGTAAAAGAAAATAAGCTTATTGATGCAATTCACAATCTGCTGTTTTATTTCAACCATTATTCCATACATTTTTAATTTATGCATAGAGTAATTTCAATGGTGCAACGGGGGAAAAAAATTAGTCATATTTAGGTTTTAACTGGGTGCCCCTTTGTCAAAACCACTGATAACCACTACTGCCCATATTAGTGTTTGTAGTTCTGTGAGTGAAGACCAGAGTCTTTCCTCTTAAAACAAAACTGGCTGATTTAAGTGAAACTACTTAACCCAATTGTCTTTGCATTCACACTATGTTTGTCCTTAAAAGTCAATAGTCAAGTCAATATTATTTGTATAGCACTTTTAACAATGCAAATTGTGTCAAAGCAGCTCTACATCGGCTTGATATAAAGCTGGGTGGCTTTATATCAGCTTTACAGTATTTAGACAGGGAAATAAAAAGGGGGCTCAGATTTAATGTTATACCATTTTAGTTGTAACCATGTGTTTAGTTGTGACTGTTGTGTGAATGTAAAGTGGACTATTCAGCCACACATTTGATAAACGAGTCACTGAATCTTTTTTCTTTTTGGCTCTAGCGGATGAAGTTTCTGCTATTACAGCAGAAGTATCTGGAGTATTTGGAGGACGGAAAAGTTCTGGAAGCTCTGCAGGTGTTGAGAGGAGAGTTGACTCCGCTCAAATACAACACAGATCGTATCCACGTGCTCAGCGGGTACCAAATGCATACATCCGCGTTAACATACACACCATTATTGATACTCATAAACAACTTCTGTCATGAAAAATGTATATATTATTGCTATACTTTTTCAAATTTTCTACTATTGTTCTCTAAAGAAAATGGTAATCACTCTGTGATTGGCTGTGACAGCTGTCAATGGCTCACTCTGATTGGCTGTGTGTTTTAAGGTATCTAATGTGCAGTCACCCTGAGGATCTGAAGGCAAAGGCTGAATGGGAGGGAAAAGGTGCTGGATCACGATGTAGATTACTGGACAAACTCCAGAGTGAGTGTAGAAGCACACAAACATTTACAGGGCTGTATAAGTGAAGATATACCATAGACTTGTAGACCGCAGATATAGATTTTATTAGGGATGCATAATATATCACCCCAGTTTTGGTTTATTTTGTTTTTCCACTGTCATTAATTTTTCTGCCTTTTCTATTCTTTCTGCCTATTCTAGAATCCAGAATAGTGATTACACTTTATTTCAAGGTGACATTTATAGAGTACAATTAGACACTGTACTAAGTACTGAG
This sequence comes from Barbus barbus, assembly GCF_936440315.1. Classification (NCBI taxonomy): domain Eukaryota; kingdom Metazoa; phylum Chordata; class Actinopteri; order Cypriniformes; family Cyprinidae; genus Barbus; species Barbus barbus. Next base: position 28,280,891 of record NC_136742.1, read on the forward strand.
TAATATTAATTAAATACATGTACTTATTATAGTGTTTGGTTCAGAGTTTGTTGCGTGTAATTAAGCATAATCTATTATTATTACTATAGTAAGTACATGTAACTACACATTAAACATTATTAGAGTAAGCAATTAATGCTAACTTTGCAAAAATATCTAAATATTATTTATATTGTAATTTATATTTGTGTATTACATTTGTGTAATTTATTATTTTAATTTATTAATTTTAATAATAATATGAATAATTTATTTTCTGTTTAAGATATATAAGTTGTAGAATATTTATTATATGATTTAAGGCACCTTAAAATAACGCTTTGAATTTTAGAATGGTTTATTTTAATTTTTTTATGTTTTAAGGGCATTCCAAAATGGAAGTTTTGTCAGATTTAGCCCGTACTTCTGCTGGCATTTGTTTTGCTAATTTAAATAATATTTATAAAATTAATATGATTTGTTATAATTATTTTATTATTAAAATGAAATATATTATGAATCTTATAATAAATGATTTAAGACACTTAAAATAAAATGTTTTGCAATTTTAGAATGCTTTATTTTTAGAAACCATTTTTAATCATTAAGGGCATCCCAGAATGGAGAATTTGTCAGATTTAGCTCATACTGTGTGGTGGCAGTTTTTCTCAAGTTTATAGACAGTCTTTTGCTATTTACTCTGTTTTCTATTATTTCATATCATATGTCTGTATTTATAATTGTGGGGTTTTTTTAGCGTACCTGCCCCCCTCTGTAATGTTGCCCCCTCGGCGGCTGCAGACGCTGCTCAGACAGGCCGTGGAGATGCAGAGAGATCGCTGCCTTTATCACAACACCAAGCTGGACTCCAGTCTGGACTCCGTGTCCTTATTGCTGGATCACGTCTGCAGCAGGTGTGCCACATTTACTCATTCTAACGCGCCCCTCCGTCCTCAGAAATTTCACATGTATCATCTGTGCTTGTGTTTGCAGGAAACAGTTTCCCTGTTACACACAGCAGATCCTCACAGAGCACTGCAATGAAGTCTGGTTCTGCAAGTTCTCCAACGACGGCACTAAACTCGCCACCGGCTCGAAAGACACAACTGTGATTATCTGGCAGGTGGAGCCGGTGAGTGAAGACGTCTGTCACACGCAACAAAACGTTCTGTCTGTTTGAGCATCTTGAAAGTTGGCAAATTTTGAAGTGACATCGTCACTTTTTTGAGTTAACCTTGACACTTTTCAATGGTGTAATAAATGAATGAATGTGCTCTCTCATACACAGGACTCGCATCAGCTGAAGCTTTTGCGAACTCTGGAGGGTCACGCGTATGGCGTGTCGTATCTTGCCTGGAGTCCTGATGATGTTTACCTGATCGCCTGCGGTCCTGACGACTGCTCTGAGCTCTGGCTATGGAACGTTCAGGTAAACACTTTTTTTTTTTTTTTTTTTATGTGCATTTTTGGGATTCTAGCAAGAGATTTTCCAAATCTGGGCTGATCTAATGCTGCTTTTAAATCATGATTGTGTAAGATGAAGAGCACACATGAACACATAGTTACCCAGATTTTCTTTGAGCTCAGGATTTTGTGTCAAATGAAGAATCATGGCAGAAACTAATTGTTTTTTTAAAAGTATTATAAATTGTAATGGTGGATGTGGACTATAATGTAGTGTATGTGTATTGCTTACTGATGTACAGTTGGTGTAAAGATGATAGGAAATTAAAGGATGATAGGAAGTTTAAAACTGCCACACATGAGGCTTATTTGACATTTTCCATCATTCACTGTGGCTACTTGGAAATTATCTACTAGGTGTTTAAAACACAACCTTTGCTCTTCAGTTTTTGTTTTAAGCTTTTGTTGACAGTGACAAAGAGAAAATATAAAACATACATTGTCAATGTATTACAATATCCAAAATCTCTAGTATGATGTTTACTTTTTTCAGGTTTTCAGCCATGGAAGAATATAAATGTATTTATAATTATTATTAAAATATTTCTGAAAAATAATATAATGTTTTAAAAGCTAATTTAAAAAAATATATATATTAATTTCCAAATTATTTTCAAACATTATAACTTTATAGCAGCAATGCTATCCTTATATGTACTGTCTTTTAAATTAGTTTTTTTTTTTAAATAATTAAATATTTCTTAAAAATTATTCATAAAATTATTTTTAGATTTTTTAAAATTATTTTCTTTTTTATGTGTTAAATTTTATTGCATTATTAATGAATAAATTATTAATTTCTGGTTCTATTTTTCTTTTAAATTCAAGTTAAATTATTTAAATACTTTATTTTATTTTAAATATTGTGTTAAATGTTGTTACTGTCGTGTTACTGTTATTATTTTATTTATTTTTAAATTAAATCGAGTAATAAATATCAGCTTTATTTTGGCAATTGGCCACCCTGATCTCCAGGTTAACAGCATCTACATAAACAAACAAAAAAAAAACCTTATTGGCTAATCATGATTTTCCACTCAAGTGTTTTAGATTTAGACTTCATGTTTTACTCAGCTCTGACCTCTGACTCTCTTCTTCCACCTGGTGGTCAGACAGGAGAACTGCGGACAAAGATGAGTCAGTCTCATGAGGACAGCCTGACCAGCGTGGCCTGGAACCCTGACGGCAAGCGCTTCGTTACAGGAGGACAGAGAGGGCAGTTCTACCAGTGTGTAAGTTCAGAACGGCTGTAAAGAGATTTGATTGTCAGGATGTGCCAGGCTACCCTTTAGTACTGATTTGTTGGTTGTGATTGGGCAGGATCTTGAAGGAAACCTGTTGGAGTCGTGGGAAGGTGTGCGTGTGCAGTGCCTGTGTTGTTTGGCTGACGGCCGGACTGTTCTCGCCTCTGATACGCACCAGAGGATCCGTGGATACAGTTTCGAGGACCTAACAGACAGAAACATGTGAGCAGCTGTTCAACTTGATGATCAGACGCGCCTGAGTTTTGGAAACTGTCTGACTTTTCGCTTCTCTCTCTGTTCATTCTCTAGAGTTCAGGAGGATCATCCTATAATGTCTTTCACTGTTTCTAAGAATGGAAGATTAGCTTTGTTAAATGTAGCAACTCAGGTAAGCGTACGTGTCTCAAACGTGTTACATCAGTATTACAATATCCTAAATGTTTACTTTATTTTTTAATTCATGTTTTTATTAATAAAAAAAAAAGATAATTAAAATTATATTTTACATTTTTCAAATGATTAATTATTGGGATTTTTGTATTTTATTACAGCAGTATTCAATTAAAGGGTGTAATTGTTTTATATAATTTAATAATAATTGTCAACTATTGCTAATTATTCAAATTGTTTCAAATTTTTCTGTTATTTTTGATAATATTTTTATAATGTTTTATTTTAATTGTGATTTTTTTTTTTTCTTATGTAATTTAAAAATGATTGCTAATTATTAAAATAAAATGTCTAACTTTTCAAATGAATTAATTTTCATGTTTTATAATTAAATAATAATTACAAAATATTATTAACAATTCCTAAAATTATTTTTCACATTTTAAAAATTCATTTAAATTTTTTTTTTTTTTTTTTAAGATTATTTCAATTAAATTGTATTGCAATATTGTTTTCCGTATATTATTTACCATCTTTAAATTGCATTGTTGTGCACTGTTGTCCTAATCAAATGTCATGTTTGTTCGTAACGCAGGGCGTCCATCTCTGGGACCTACAGGACCGTGTGTTGGTCAGGAAGTATCAGGGTGTGACACAGGGTTTCTACACCATTCACTCCTGCTTTGGTGGACACAACGAGGATTTCATCGCTAGCGGCAGTGAAGGTACTTTGGTTTATTTCTCAGCTTCTTTCTTCAGGTGCATTTCATATGAATCTTTCTCACTCAATCAAGCTGTCTCTCAGATCATAAGGTATATATTTGGCACAAGCGCAGCGAGCTGCCGATCGTGGAGTTGACGGGACACACGCGCACAGTGAACTGTGTCAGCTGGAACCCCTGTATTCCCAGTCTTATGGCCAGCGCTTCTGACGACGGCACAGTCCGAATCTGGGGACCCGCACCCTTCCTGGACGCACAAGAACTGGATGGCCTCAATGGTACAGACATGCTATCCAATCACAGAACAAACAGGAAGTGTAATTACACTGAGAGTTAGAGCTTCCATTCTTCAGATTCATTGATGGTAATACAAACATCTATAATCTAAGTTGAGTTTATTATTGAGTTTCTCAATCGTTATTGAGTTTCAATAATGTCCTTAAAATGAGCACGACTTAATACACGTTCCTGGTCTCATTGTGCATGTATTATGCATTTAAAAAACATTCTTATTTTGATATTTTTACACTTTTCCTGACTTCCATATACCTGTCATATAGACAATTATAATTGTATAATATGTAATGTTATCCATTAGTATTTTGTTTTTTTTGGGAAAATCATTTTAAAATTTTAAAACTAGTATTGTTATTTTTAAATTTACTTCCCACCACCTGCTGTATAAAACTCTTCACAATCCAGTATATTTTATAAATAAATAAATGAGAACTTTTGGGGGTTTTTTTTTTATTTTTTTTTTATGTTTTTTAAAAATATTGAGTTACTGAGTTATTTTATTGTAACATTGCAATAATAAGAAAATACCACTCTACTTTTTTTTTTTTTTTTTTTTTTTTTTTTTACATGTCCTCTCTAATTGAATGTCCCGTTTCATATTAAAATGCATGTTACAGAAATAAAATGGGTTGTGACTCCTTTTTATGTTGGCTTTAAACATTTTTGAAAAACTATTTAATTACTGTGTTAGTTTAATCTTATTTGAGGCTGTTAGACATTCAGCCAGTAGTGCGTTACGTATTATTGTCATGAATGCCAAACTAACTAGCGTCGTCTTTGGTATAAGGAACAGACTATTTTGTCACTGCACTATTTCTAGAGAATGAGACTTGCAAAAGACCAATTGTTGTCAAACTTTTTTTTTTTTCACTGTTCTGATGTGACTGAAGTACCAATGAATAGTTGCACTGTTTTGTCATAATAATGACTTTTGTTAGTACATCACTCTCCCAAGAAACAGTCTGGAAAAAAATCAAGTAACCATATCTTAATTTTTTTTTTTTGTGTGTGAGTCTAAATCACTCTTATTTTATACACTATTGTTCAGAACTTTGTAGTTTTTTTTATTTTTTTATAAGTCTCTTATGCTCACCAAGGCTGCATTTATTTGATCAAAAATACAGTAAAAAACAGTAAAATTGCTAAATATTATTACAATTTAATATAACTTGTGTATTTGAATATATTGTAAAATGTAATTTATTCCTGTGATGCAAAGCTGAATTTTCAGCATCATTACTCCAGTCTTCAGTGTCACATTCTAATATACTGATTTGCTGATCAAGAAACATTTGATTATTTATTAATGTTGAAAACAGATGTGCTGCTTCATATTTTTGATGAATACAAACTTCAAAAGAACAGCATTATTTGAAACAAATCTTGTGTCATTATAAATGTCTGTACTGTCACTTTCGATGAATAAAAGGCGATTTTTCTCATTTTCTCAGAGAGTTGCAGCAGTATGGACAGTTGATGGCAGCCCTGGAACAGATGACTTGTCGCGAAATCCAACTGAGAAAAACATGATTACAGCATTGTCCTCCTCCACAACGACACACGAGTGCAAACGTGAAAGAGATCCAGAGCCTCGCTTTCAAGAGTCCGGAGGCAGCAGAGACCTGACGCTGATCCGACCCGCTTCCATACCGACGGATCTGATCTCTTTCCCTCCACGGGATTCCTGTGGCGGTTCCCATTATTATCCTTTCATTAGGCCTGAAGATGAGAGCTGGAGTGTATAAACTCACACTCAATGTTCTTCTCTCTCTCTCGCTCTCGATCCTCCAGCGGCAGAGGAGGAAGCACTTTTTTAGAAAAGAAATCCTAGTCCTAGCAATTCTCTCTTTTGTTCCTTTAGCAGTTGATCAGCTTGGGCTTTAGTGTTGATGATGGAGTGCTGTAGTTTTTCTGTTTGTTTGTTTTTTTAATCTTTCAGAGCACATCACATGCATTGGTTTCAACCGGACTCCCATACATCAGCAGGGGTCAGAGATCTCTGAGAGTTTGAGTGTTCGACTGAATTCTGCTTCAGCCTCCCTCCTGTAGCACAGCCCTGTGTGTGTGTAGTGTTCAAATGTGCCTAAAGTTGGTGTATGTTCGCATGTGGCACTGTTTTCACACAGCGTGAGTGTGTCCCTTGTTTAGCCGTACGAATCATTTTAACAGAATCTGATCGAAGCCTCAGAGACCTTCATCTGTGGAACAAAAACTTGAGAACCATTTTGTATTTTTTTTTTCCTTTTTAAAAAAAAGAAAGCTGTTAGCGAAGTTCCTTGTTTTCACCACTTACCTTAGATGTGGCGTTCAGGAGAGAGACTTTGTTATATTAGTAGAAATTTAAATTGACTTTGAGGGCAAACGCACAGCTTTAAACAGAAAGATACTGTGACACTCAAACTGTCAATCAGATATTCGGCTCCTGATGAGGAGTTTGTGGCGTATAAATGACCTATGCAGCAACGTTTGAGCTGAGAGCCCCGTATAATGTTTCTCGCAGCAGCCATACCAGCATTCAAATAAACCATCTCTGACCGCACTACATATCCACAACGATTTCATCCTGTACGCTAGATCAGTTATATCCACTCGGTCACCTTCCCTGAGCTGTTTACACCAAATATCCGGCTTTTGAATCCCATTTTTGGAGAGAAATATTTGCTATGGACTGATATTAAATGTTTGAAAAGAAATGCTTTTCTGCCTGTTTTTATGGAAGTTTTTGTTACTTTTTTTGGTTTACAATATTTCATTTTTTTTTTTTTTTTTTTGGTTGACTTTATTCTCTGTATCATTATATTAAACTATAACCAGATAAATTGTCTCCTCTTTTTTAAAATCTTTTATTTAAGCTTTATTAGCCGCCTTTCCATTTAAAAACATAAAAAAGATAGTTGCATTAACCATAGTTTTAATGGCATCCGCATATGCTTTCCGCAGTCATAAGATGGTGCTAAACGCTCCGGCCTTTGCCTCGCAGGTGGAAGTTCAATCGGAAATCCAAATTATCCAGAAAAACTTTTCTAAAGTTACGTCACTTTATTATAGAGACATTTTTATCCTCGCCAACTTAAATCAACATAAAGCAATTATTTGAGAGCAATTCATGGATGATTGTTCCAGTTTTGATATCGAATGGCTTTGAATTGGTCAGCAACATCTGCCTGTTTTGGTTTTCATTGACTTTTGCCTGTTTACTTGAGGACCATTTTGTGCCATAAGCAAAACAGAATCGAATAAAATCTCAATAATTGGTCGCTGCTCGGACCAGGCTAATGCTTGTGCACTGTGACACATCTTTGCTGTTGATTTAGCTGATCTGAGAGCAGTTTCTTTGGCTATTCCTCCTCCTCCTCGTTGTTTTAAAGAACTAAAACCACGCCTGCTGGTTACAGCAGTGGACATATTAATAATGCTTATGATGATGGGGGTAGTATTGTTACTCTTGTACTGTGGGGTTTGTGTACTCTACTAACCATATGCAAGAGGGTCTCTCTTTTCCAGCTAACCGCAGGTGTGTTGCTCTCATGTTTGACTGAATCAGACACGAGAGAGGTTTCCTTCATGATAACTGCTCCTGTACAAAGGGCATCCATTTGCATTAAATGTGTTATTTCAAAAGTGATTGTACTGTTTTGTATTGTTGTGTAGGAGATGTGTTATGTATGCATATTTTCAATAAAGCATTCAGGGTTTTGAAACATATTGAAGCATTTCATCTGGCCTGCATGGGTTAAACTGCGACCAATTCCTAACACTTTACAGAATATTTGGTTACTTTTGTGACGAGAATAATCCTCTACAGAAAGTACTTCAAAAAGTGGTTCCATGGTATAGTAATAGTATAGGTACTACTGTAAAATTACCGTCATGTACAATGATTTTTAAATTATACTAGAATCTAGACTACAAAGAATACTGCTTTTATAATACCATTAAGAAAGGAATTTTTTTTTTATAAACTGTAGTTAATTTTATTTTTGTTGATTGCGTTTCTAGGTTGATATGTTCCATTATTTTTATAATTTGAAAAAAAATATTAAAATAATATGTAAACTCGAAAAACAGCGAAAAAAAACCCCGTAAAAATAATATAGCTAGGCAACATAAGTTCATAAACGAACGAATAAATATTTTATATATAAAAATAAAAAAAACACCAAAATGACAGCAAACAGTGCAAGTTTTAATAACTTTTTTTTCTTACAGGTGCAAAGTTTTCAAATACGTTAGATCCTCCTAAATAAGTTTTTAAAAGCGGCTTTGATTACGTGTGTTTGCGTGGCAGCGTCGCCCCGCCCCCTCCGTCCTCTAGTGCGTGCGCGTTCTCTGTGTGCCGTCGTCCGCCACAGTCATGGCGGCCCCGGTCGCTCCGCTCGATGAAGACTGGGAGGATTTTAACGAATTCAAAGCGGCAGATTCGCACAGCAGCTGGGCCGCGGGACCGGATGATTCACCGCAGACCCAAAGCTTCGCATCCTTCGACGAGACGCTGAGCGCGAGCTTCCCGTACTCCAGCAGCGCGTGCACGAGCGTCTCTGTGAGTGCAGTGAGTGAGCGCGAGCTGCTGCGCGATGACGAGTGAGTGACAAAAACATACTCAAATATTATAACAAAGCATGTCATATAGTATTTAATATGTTTAAACTCGCTCCAGTTTTAATTGCTCGCGATATTGTGGAGAATTAGTGGTCAGGTTTCATAATTTGGCTGTGATTTATTTATTTACACTACAATAAAGTACCATAATTTACCATGGTATTCTTGGAAAAGTACCATTTTTGTAAGGGTATTTTGAAAAGGTCATATTAATTTCATAAAATCTTTCTACAAAAAAGGTACCGTGCTATTACAACTTAAATTTAAATTATCCATCCATATATATATATATATTTTTATTTTTATTTTTTATTTTTAGGGGGGGGTTGTTGTTGAATAAATCATATTAAGATGTGAATATAATGCAACAGTGTTTAATGAATGTGTGTTTGTTCATCTCTCAAACGTCAGTATTGTTTTGCATTGCACTATGTTTTGAAACCACAGGTCTTTGATCATAAAACTAAATATTAGTATCATCTTACTGAGACATGATACTAAGAGATAAAGTGTGTAAGCTGATATTTATATTTTATATAAATTGTCTGCTATACTGTTTGCTAAATCTTATTGATTTACATTACAATCTAACAGAATTTAAGCTTATATTTGGCCGTATAAATATCAGCAACTGCATCAAATTGCATATATTTGCATATCAGAAGCCTGACTTATCAAATATGTCTCACAAACAAACATGTATGCAAAGTTTTTTTTGGCTAAAGGTACAATAAACTGTTCCATTTGGAACTGACTTTTATTTCATATGTCAGGCTTTACAGGGTTAAGAGTATGAAGCTAAAACTTGTATATAGGAAATCTTGTAGATACTGTCTTTCTCATTTATTCTTCTGTTTTCTTGTTGTTTGGCAGGATATGGAACACTTTGACGGAGAACTACGGCAATGTGATGCCAGTGGACTGGAAAACCTCTCACACGCGTTCACTACACCTGCCCACGCTGAACCTCCGACCTCAGGAGGTGAGATCTGGCCGTCCATCCATTCATCCATGCATTTCTTTCAGTCGTGGCAGACAGATCTCACACACTGTGTGTGTGTGTGTGTGTGTGTGTGTTTTCAGAGGGTGGAGGTCAATAATCTTGATGTTTCTGATGACGAGGAGCTCAGAGATCAGATGGACATGCACACCATCATCATCTCATGTGTGAACGAGGAGCCGCTGTTTACTGCAGAACAGGTACAATATATCCACTTTGAGACTATTTAAGCGAGGGCCAGTCATTGATGCAATAATAATTTTCATAATGATATATTTGCTATGCGTTTTCTTTGACACTCACTCCATAACCCGCGTGTTAATCAGGTCATAGAGGAGATTGAAGAGATCATGCAACAGTCTCCAGATGATGAGGATCACGAGAGTCCGTCTCAGTTTGACCTCTCCTTGATGTCGCATGAGTTACACACACTCACACACTCCACATCCAGCAGCAGCTACGAGGCGCGTAAGTACTGCATGTGTGTATTCACAGCTTTTTTTGTCAGCCAACTCTATTTGACCTAAAATATTTACTTAAAGTTAATAATTCAATAAATTAACATTTTCGCATGGTTCTCTGTGTTGGTTAATGGTCATGTGGCATGCAGGTAAACAATCGTTTTGTCGTTTTATTTGAATTTTATATTAAATATGTTTGTATAAAATTTTATTTTACATTATTTGCATATAAGATATTTAATAATTGTTTAGTTTTTCATAAACTCAGAATCCACTGCGAGTTCTTTCATGAACCCCCACTATGGGAAACCCTTGCTTAGATAATTAAGTGATTATTGTATAAATATTAAGTATGGATTTTATCCAAGTCGTTACAAAAATATAATGTAATGATGTCAGTCTTTCTAAATGATCAAACATCAAAACAATAGAAAACTAGAAAACCTCTCACTGCTCTTAATATGTCTTAGTTCTTTATTCCTGACCGTTTTCTTAAATAATTGTATAAAATGGTTAATTATATGAGCCTGTTGTACTTGTGTTTGACTGTTAATATTTGTCCCAAATAGCTGCAGAGGGTTTGTGAGTTGATCAAAAGAATTTAATTGATTAAATTGTATTTATTTAAATTAAGAGGCTGCACAATTAATTGAAATCTTTCTTTCTATTTTGATATATAATTTATAAATATACTTTGATATATAGTTTTCATTTGAGATTAAATGTCATATTGCATTTCAGATCGCAGTCACAATATATGACAAAATAATTACAATATTTTTGCCAAGTCATGCAGCCCCATATGTAGGTAATTTAAAAATAAAATAATTAATAAAAAATATTAAATATTTTGTTTACTTGCATGCCATCTGACCGTTAACCAATATCAGAGAAAAGTGAGCATGCAAATGTGTCATTAATTCTTAAAATATTAGCATAAATTCTCTTCTTTAATGTCTGAGAGGTTCAGCTGATTAAAAAAGTTCGGGAATCTCTGCATTAGCGTATTTTACTAGTTTATTTTGCCAAAATGGTAACTGTTTAAGTACTTTTGAGGGCTGTTATGTTGGAAGTTGACACGTATCTTTTATATCTCCGACAGAACTGGAATGTCGCAATGAGCGTGTTATGAAATAACGGTGCTGTAGAAATGGAAGTAAGCCTGTGTTTGAATGACTTCAGACTTTGATCTTTTCGCTGGTCTCTGTCTCAGGCTTGCGTGGTCTGTGCGTGTCTGAGCTGCTGGAGCGTCTGGAGGAGGTGGAGCGGCAGATCCGTGGTTTCTCTGAGGAGCTGATAGATCAGCTGGCGGTGAGGGAGGAGCTGGACTATGAGAAGGAGGTGAAGAACACCTTCATCTCAGCACTCATCGGCATGCAGAACCGACAGAAAGAACATCGAGAGCTGCTGAAGAAAAAGAGGAAGATAAAGACCTCAGGCGCTGAACAGAGAGCCAACCGCTCGCATGTGCCAGGAACCGTAAGGGTGCTAATTACTCATTAGCAAGCCCACATAAAATCTACATCCACAGAAATCTCCATAGATCGCAGTAGAACTGGAACAATAATTTGGCTGAATTCATAATGCTTTCAAATATCAGTCCAACTGCAGCTTCGTTTTACACATTTTGCCATGTTTAAAATCATTCGAGGGCAACCTAACCTTTTTCTCCAAATCAGCACAAAGAAAGTCTCTCAGATCTTAAACACATCTGTTGTATTAGAATTATTTAGCGCTGGGCATTGATTAATCGCGATTAATTGCATCCAAAATAAAAGATTTGTGTACATAATATATTGTGTACACAATATATGTGTGTGTGTATAAGAAAAATACATTGTTTATATATTAAATATATTTATATAATAAATATATACATGTAAATATTTTCAAAAAATATACCGTATGTGTGTGTCTTTATATATACATAATAAATATACCCAGTACACACATATATATAAACAAAAACTTTTATTTTGGATACGATTAATCATTGCCCAGCGCTAGAATTATTATATTTGTTTGTACATGTTCTGACATTTTTTAAAAATTGGTTACACAATCTATAAAAGTGTACTTTTGTTGTTTTATGTTTTTGAACACCTTTGTCTGTTTTTCAGTATCTGACTACGGTGATCCCGTACGACAGGAGCAACGGAGCGCCGTCTGTTGAAGACCTGCAGATCCTGACCAAGAGTGAGTTTATTAACATCCCTTCAAAGTGATCTGATAACAAATGTACTTTCATTTTAATCTGACCACAAATGAGACTTTGGTCAGGCACTTCAGATACTGTAACTTCACACAATCTTTCAAACTGTAACTTGGAACAGTATAAATGATTGTCATTAAATATTAATTAATAATTTAAACATTTAATTTAGAATTATTTACATATGCAATTGTATTAAAAAATACAATACCGTTCAAAAGTTGGTTCAGTGGTTCATCCTTGCTGTTTGTTTTTTTTTGCAAAGAAAGGAAATGATACTTTTAGCAATACTTTTCTTTTTCTGCAATGATGCATTAAATTGATCAGAAGTGACAGTAAAGACTGTCTATAATTTTACCAGAAGTTTTTGTTTCAAATAAGTGCTGTTCTTTTCAACTTTCTATTTATCAAAGAATTCTTTAAAATTTTGATCACAAAAATATGAATCAGCAAAACTGTTTTAACATTGATGATAATCAGAAATGTTTGTTGCATCACAGCAATAAATAACATTTTAAAAACATTAAAACAGAGAAAACCGTTGTTTTAAATTAATAATATTTCACAATAGTTTTAACTGTAATATTGATCAAATAAATTCTTTCAAAAACAAAAAAACTTTTGAGTTGTAGTGCTTATTTGAATTCTATAAATTACTTTATTGTTATTATTATTATTATTATTTTAGTTTAAAAATGTTACTGCTTCTGAAATCAGTTTAAAAATATTGATGTGAAATATATTGAGGGTGTGCATGTGTCGTGTTGTACATGTATAAATGTGTCTCTGTGTTTCTCTGTAGTTCTTCATGCCATGCGTGAGGACAGTGACACAGTTCCTGCTCTTCTCACCGACTACATCCTCAAAGGTATCAGACATCTGAATCACTCATCAGTCTCCATCACCGTCAGTCTGAGCCTCATTGATCTTCTGTGTGTTTTATGTGTTTTATTTTTGCTCTCGCTGCATTTGACCTCTAGCACTGGTGTGAGAGAACAGGTGAAAGAGGTGTGTTGCTTTTATATATCGCTAACTGTAATGACTACAGACTAAAATGACAAGAAAATTATTTATATGTTGTTATTTCAAATGAAGACATCCCTAAAGGGATTTTTCCCCTCACTTCAGGGGATAATTTTATATTTAAGCCAAAGATAAGTAAACCCTCCTAGACACACAAGTGTATGTAAAATAGATTTTTGTCATCTGTGTGTGTGTGTGTGTTATTTGTTGTCTTCTCTGTGATGTGTTAGTGAACATTATTTGTCTCATAAGGAAGAAATTGCGCTGGTAATATTATACAATATACAGCAAAACACAACAATATAAACTACTGTTCACCAAGGCTGCATTTATTTGATCAAAAATACAGTAAAATCAGTCATTTTTATTTTATAATGTAATTTATTTCTGTGAGTCAAAGCTGAATTTTCAGCATCATTACTCCAGTCTCACATGTCACATGATCCTTCAGAAATCATTCTAATATACTGATTTACTGCTTAGTAAATGGCTTTACTGTCACTATTAAACAATTAAATGCATCCTTGCTGAATAAAATAATTAATTTCTTTAAACAAACCAAAAAAAAAAAAACACACTTGCTGATCCTAAACATTTGACCATTAGTGTAATATATTTCAGGCTTTTACTGATCTATCTTTTCATGTCTGTTTTTTCAGTGCTGTGTCCCACTTAGAGTTCCTGGAGCTGAAAAGCAGCTAATATCATCGGTACGTCGGGCATCTGATCATCTGCATCTCTCCAGATGATGTTCTTGTCTAATCATGCACACAATTGACCCACTAGTGGCATTTATTTTTCACTCTGAACGTGTTTTGTTTTGTGTAGATGTTATTGTGGGTGGGAGCTTGAGTGCAGTATTTAGTTTATTTCCTAATGCAGCTCACATTTCACTTACTGTCAGATTCCACCAGTTATCACAGAGCAGCTGTCGTAACTCATGCACGTTTGCATCATATTCAGTTTGTTTTTAGCGCAGATCTAGATGCAAGATTTCCCTCTTTTGATCTTTCCATCAGATGAAATGAGATTTAAGATGCTGATGGCTGAAAATCATAGAATGAAATTATTTAAAAGCAATCTCTCCCGCAGAGGCAGGTACAAATGTTTGTGTAGGAAAAGTTTATGTAGCTGCAAAATCTAAAGGTTTATCATATCGGAATGAAATAATTAAGTCATGCTGAACAGATTTAGTGGTACTTTTTTTTTAAAAACACAACATTTATTTCATTGCCATTTACTAGATTATCAAACTCTGTTTTTGATTTGTTCGACCAGCTTTCTAACATTTCTCTGTAACAGTATTAATATTGAGTTGATTAGGAGTGAACGGCACGAGTATTTGCTACCAGTTGAAGTGAAATCTGTGAGATCTCAGCAGTGGAGGAAGGACATGTTTGACTTATCAGATGTCTGGTTTTAAGGTATGAACAGCTGAGACACTCATAAAGAGAGAAACACGTCTGTCTGTCCTCACTAAGGTCCTGTAAGAAGATTAAATGATTGTCTCTTGTTTATTAGTTTTTGGAGGTGATATTTTTGTATGTGTGGCTATAAAAGTTGAATGTCATTTTTTGATGGAGAGATTGAGATTTTGTAGAGTCTTGTAGATGCTCGACCTTAAAGCAATAGTTCATCCAAAAATGAAAATTTGCTGAAAAGCTCCTCACCCTCAGGCCATCTAAGATGTAGATGAGTTTTTCTTCTTCAGAACAGATTTGGAGAAATTAAGCATTACGTCACTTGCTCACCAGTGGTTCCTCTGCAGTGAATGGGTGCCGTCAGAATGAGAGTCCAAACAGCTGATAAAAACATCACAAATAATCCACACCACTCCAGACCATCAATTAATGTCTTGTTAAGTGATAATGATAGATTTGAAGCTTTTCACTTCACAAAATGTGTGGATTAATTTGGATTATTGTGATATTATATTTTTATCAGCTGTTTGGACTCTCATTCTAACGGCACCCATTCACTGCAGAGGATCTGTTGGTGAGCAAGTGAGATAAATGCCCTGAGGTTGCGAACATTTTCAGCTAATTTTCATTTTTGGATGAACTTCCTTTTAAAGGATTATTTCACTCTAAAAACCTGTATGATTTTATTTCTTCTGTGCATGAAAGAAGTCCATAAGGATCATGTGCCATATTTCAAATCTTCCGCAGCCGCTCAGTTGCTTTTTGTCTTTAATTTTTATTCCATGCAAGAAAGTCATACAGGTTTGGAACATGAATTGAAATTCTGAGGGAATTATTCCTTTAAACTCAGCAGTTTCTGCATGCGAGGACTTCTCACAGGTCTCTAAATCAGTCTGTTCTGAAACTTATCAAAAGGTTTGATTAAAGGGTAGAAATAGTTTTCATGTTTGTAAAGCGTTCAGAAAGTAAAAGGCTGCATGCACTTTCAATTGGTGTCAAAGGGAACGGTTTTGTATAGCACGACGTTAGCGGGAAGCATTGAACTACAGCTCTTGTTGGTGTCGTCGGGCGGTCGTGGCCTGATTCTGAGAAACATTAGCAGTGCACAGTAAATCAGGGTACACGTACTATAATAACTAGAGATTATATATTTATACAAGCAATAATGAAACGCTGCCTTTTTGAATGCATGACATTTTGTACATTGAAACTGACCTTATTTTTAATGCAGCATTAATGGTCCATTTTATAAGCAATGCATTTTATGTAGCAGGGCAGTTTTCAAATAAAAGCATCTGTTCATCAAACCTGCTGTGCATTTGTCTTTCAGTAAAACTTTTTTTTTTACTGTTGTCTTTTCTATGTATAAAATACTTGTCTTGGGGTTGCTTCACACTGGTAACTAATACATTTGTTCATTAATTTTGACACCATTTTAAAAAATGTAACTAATGGAAATCACCATATTTCCTCTGCTGATTAATCTAAGTACATGGACTTTTTTTTTTTACAATCTTTTTAAATATTCAAATGAGTGATCCAGTATGGCATTATCTAATTTAAAAATGCACTATACATTTCCAGAAGAGAAATCTGAATGCCAGGTTGAAAATTTGTTTGATTTTGTTGATACAACCCGAATTCCAGAAACGTTGGGAGGTTTTTTTAAATTTGAATACAATGAAAACTAAAAGACTTTGAATTCACATGAGCCAATATTTTATTCACAATAGAACATAAATGTTTAAAGGGAAAAATCTGACACTTTTATCCACTAAATGAGCTCATTTCAAATTTGATGCCTGCAACAGGTCTCAAAAAAGTTGGCACGGGGGCAACAAAGGGCTTAAAAAGCAAGACATTTTGAAAAGACTCAGCTGGGAGAACATCTAGCAACTAATTAAGTTAATTGACATCAGGTCTGTAACATGATTAGCTATAAAAGGGATGTCTTAGAGAGGCAGAGTCTCTCAGAAGTAAAGATGGGCAGAGGCTCTCCAATCTGTGAAAGAGTGCATAAAAAGATTGTGGAATACTTTAAAAACAACGTTCCTCAACGTCAAATTGCAAAGGCTTTGCAAATCTCATCATCTACAGTGCATAACATCATCAAAAGATTCAGAGAAACTGGAGAAATCTCTGTGCATAAGGGACAAGGCCGAAGACCTTTGTTGGATGCCCATGGTCTTCGGGCCCTAGGACGACACTGCATCACTCATCAGCATGATTCTGTCATTGACATTACTAAATGGGCCCAGGAATACTTCCAGAAACCGCTGTCGGTAAACACAATCCGCCGTACCATCTGCAGACGCCAACTAAAGCTCTATCATGTGAAAAGGAAGCCATATGTGAGCATGGTCCAGAAGCACCGTTGTGTCCTGTGGGCCAAGGCTCATTTAAAATGGACTGTTTCAAAATGGAAAAATGTTCTATGGTCAGACGAGTCCAAATTTGACATTCTTCTTGGAAATCACGGACGCCGTGTCCTTCGAGCCAAAGAGGAGGGAGACCTTCCAGCGTGCAATCAGCGTTCAGTTCAAAAACCAGCATCTCTGATGTTATGGTGGTGCATAAGTGCTTATGGTATGGGCAGCTTGCATGTTTTGGAAGGCACTATGAATGCTGAAAGGTGTATATATAGGTTTTAGAGCAACATATGCTCCCCTCCAGAGGATATGTATTTCAGCAGGACAATGCAAAACCACATACTGCAGCTATTACAACAGCATGGCTTCGTAGTAGAGTCCGGGTGCTGAATTGGCCTGCCTGCAGTCCAGGGGCCTCATGTATAAAACTCTCCGTAGATTTCATCATAAAAGTGTACGTATGCACAAACGCTAGAAACAAAAGTTGTCATATTTATAAAAGCGTCAATAGTAAATAAAACAGTAATAAAAGAACAAGTAGCTGCATTCTGATTACTTTTATGTCACTGCTCAGGCTTTTATAGTCATATGTAGTTTGGGGTAACAAATGGTGTTATAGGTTCGTTTGACTGAAATAATAATGCAATAACTGACACAAAACAATTGAAAAAAAACAGATAAAGTCAAAAAGTAGCCATTGATAATATCTAAACATGCATCCAAATGGAATAAAATTTATTTATGTGTGATTACAATTTCTTAGCAACTAGGGATTGTTACATGCTACTCAGGCATCCAGTGGCTATAATGGTATCACAGAAATAAACTGTGCAAAATGTTTCATATTAACAGTCAATTTACAAATAGGCCTAATGCGTTCAGATTTGTGGCGCTCACAAAGCACTGAATTTCCATAAATTATTGTCGTTACTATGACAACCAATTTGAATGTGACAAGAAACTGATGTCTGAAAAAGAAATTATATATAGGCTAACCTATATACAAATATAATTTGTAAATGTATCAATGTTGTTATTTAAGATTTGAGTGTTTACATAATCAGTTTTATGTTATTTTGTATGTAATCTTGATTATCTTGTTTGGGTGTGGGAGTTGGATGGGTGCTAATAGGGATTTCGCCTAGGGTGTCAAAATGGCTAGAAACGGCCCTGCTATGGAGAACATTTGGCGCATCAAAAATATGTCAAAGACGACCACAAACTCTTCAGCGGCTGGAGACCTATATCAGGCAAGAATGGAGCCAAATTCCAACACCAAAACTCCAGAAACTCATAACCTCGATGCCCAGACGTCTTCAAACTGTTTTGAAAAGAAGAGGAGATGCTACACCATGGTAAACATGCCCCCGTCCCAACTATTTTGAGACCTGTAGCAGACATCAAATTTGAAATGAGCTCATTTTGTGCATAAAATTGTAAAATGTCTCAGTTTAAACTTTTATGTTCTCTGTGTTCTATTGCGAATAAAACATTGGCTCATGTGATTTGAAATTCTTTTAGTTTTCATTTTATTCAAATGTAAAAAAGTCCCAACATTTCTGGAATTCGGCTTGCATATTAAAGTCTTTTAGAGAGGGGGGATATTGGATCTCTTTTTAAATGCGAAAATCCTGTCAACAACCAATAAAAAAACAAATCATTTTCACCAGAATAAAACTCGCAGCCATTAAAGCTATGTATTGAAGATGTATGAAATCTACAGATGCAAATAGATAAAAAGTAATAGGGTGATATCGCCACAGCCATATCACCCTGCAGCCCAAGACCGGTTGCCCACTGAAGCTAAGCAGGGTTGAGCCTGGTCAGTACCTGGATGGGAGACCTCCGGTGAAAACTAGGTTGCTGTTGGAAGAGTTGTTAGTGAGGCCAGCAGGGGGTGCTCACCCTGTGCACTGTGTGGGTCCTAATGCCCCGGTATAGTGATGGGGACACTATACTGTCAAAAAGAGCACCGTCTTTCGGATGAGACGTTAAACCGAGGTCCTGACTCTCTGTGGTCATTAAAAAATCCCATGGCACTTCTCGTAAAGAGTAGGGGTGTAACCCCGGTGTCCTGGCCAAATTCCCTCTACTGGCCCTTATCAATCATGGCCTCCTAATAATCCCCATACACTTGATTGGCTCTATGACTCTCTCTCCTCTCCACCTGTAGCTGGTGTGTGGTGAGTGTACTGGCGCCGTTGTATTGTGGCTGCCATCGCATCATCCAGGTGGATGCTGCACACTGGTGGTGGTTGAGGAAAGACCCCCCACATGATTGTAAAGCGCTTTGGGTGTACAGCAACACACAATAAAGCGCTATATAAATGCATCATTCATCCTTCATTCATAATAAACACTTAATTTCTTTTCTTTGGGATATTTTCTTTCCATTTATCTGAAACGTACTAAGTATCTCAACATTGATCAGTGTTTGAAAAGCAATAGCATTGGCTGTAATCTTGCTTTAAGACTAAGCATTTTCAGAATTGAGAATATTATGTTAGAAAGTAATAGCAGTTAAGAATTTCATTCTTAATGTTTCATGAATCCAGCCCTTGAAAGTTGTTTTGAAAAAAAAAAAAAAAAAAATGTATGTATTATTTTATTACTACAAAAAGTCCTTTACTTAGCAGAGATCAAATATTAACGTCTGTTTAAATGTTATGGATAGTGACTTTTAAAATAATACGTTTTAATGAAAAGTTTTGTCTTTAATATTTTTATTATGAAGTAGGGTCTTGTGCTTATTGCTTAAACATTACATTCATCATAAAATTACAACACGTTTTTTTGTGTTTTTTTTTTTTTTCAAATAAAGCAAAAGCAATGTGTTTCAGCAAAGAAGTTGCAGTTTTCTAAGCTAATGTTAAACTATGCTTGTTTGCCATCATACAGCATTATTCATCTCAAGTCAGTGGTTTCAAATTGGTGTGAACTTTTTTTTTTTTTTTTTTTTTTTTTTTTGTATAATCCGGTTTCCTCCTGTCGGTATCACAGGTACAAGTCCATAGAGTCCCAGAGCTGTTCTGTTTCACCAAAACAGCTCAGTTCTGAGATGATGTTTGGAAAAAGTGCTAATGACATGAGATGAGGGTTAAAGGTCACAATGAAGGTCAAAGGTT
The DNA here is from genome assembly GCF_936440315.1 of Barbus barbus. Taxonomy (NCBI): domain Eukaryota; kingdom Metazoa; phylum Chordata; class Actinopteri; order Cypriniformes; family Cyprinidae; genus Barbus; species Barbus barbus. The sequence continues at coordinate 28,301,197 of NC_136742.1, forward strand.
GGTGTCGGTGAACATGGTGTGTTCCTTCCTGACTGTGCTGAAGCCTTTGATGGTGTCCACAAACTCCTCACCTTCAAACTGACAAAACATATGACAGGTTATCCAAATCATGTTTCAGAAGAAAAAGCATTTGTCCAGCAGAAGTGAGTGATGATCTCACCAGGCCGCTGTCGAGGCGTCTGAAGTGCGGCTCCCATGATTCCTCATCTTTCTTGTCGATGAGCTGGCTGACGCTGCGCTGTAAAGGGTTTTGTGTGTACAGACCTGAGACTGTCACCAAACCCCCCTCACCCTCAGCCGAACAATCGTCCTCCATCACTTTACTCTCAATCACCTCCTGAACAACACAAGAACACGAGAAGAGGCTTCAGCAATTCTTCATCATCTGACAGAATTGTAAAATAAAGCACTGCATTTACAACTATATTAATATATATAAAAAAAAAAAGGTTCAAGATGAAATTAGGTTAAGTTTTAAACTTCTGTTCATTTAGATGTAGTATTTATTTTATAAATATGCTAAAAGCATGGTTATATCCTAAACTAATCCTTAAACTAAATATTTTTCCATTACCTGAATTACATTTTAGATTTACATTAATTTAGATCCATATTATTTGATAAATGTTTGTTTAAAGCAGAGCTACTATTAATTAAAACTAAATACTTTTTAATCACCTGAAATAAACACTGGCTGAAATAAAATTTTGTAAAGTTTTTTGTTTTCAATTATATTTCAGCTAGTAAGATAATTCTAAAATTTAAATTAAGAAAGACTATGGATATATTTGGGGGGAAAATACAAAAACACAAAATTATGAAAACAAAAGATATAGATAATGAAACAGTACCATGTCTATGATATTAAAACGCTGATTTAAAATGTTTTTTTTTTGTACATTAAAATTGCACCTCCTGTTACCATATTACTGTGTAGTCTATATGCAGAGACGGCTTATTTTTGGGGTGATTTTTTTCTTTTTCAACCAGGTGCCGCTAGTGCATGTAAATAAATGTCTGACCTCCATGTGCATGGTGAAGGCCTTCAGTGTGACGCTGTTCGGAGATCCCACCGTTTCTGGAACCGTGTCGAACTGTGAGGAACAAACCTGTCAGTGTTATTTCACAGACAAACACCTTTCAGAAGGACACTGAACAGAATTCCCTAAGAAAAGCTTTTTTTTGTTTATAAATGCGATAAATGTGAGTGTAAAGCAAGTCACACATCGCAAGCTCCCTAGTCAAAGACATCAGTTATCACGTTTAAATTGAAATATCTTTAAGACCTAATAGAGAATGTTCTCAGAACGTTCTGACAAGGTTCTTCCAAAGTTATAAACAAACATTCCTCCAGTAACATTTATAGAACGTTGATCAAAGTTATCAAGCAGTATTAATCTGTAAACATTGTTTATACATCAGGCATCAAATGTATGTTACAGCTTGTTACTTGTTTCAGAACGTACATTCAAAATGTTCTTATAATGTTTGCAAAATAAAATAAAAACTTAATGTTCACAATAAAAAATCAATTAAAAAAAGCTTTCATAACTTAATGGAAATGTGAGCAATATACAAAAGCGAAAAGGTCAAAAATGTCCAAATGGAATGCAAAAACTGGTTCTGTGTGAACGCCAGAGCTGAGTATAACTGATTAGGCCTACATGCAATCTGGGTTAGGTAATCTTAGAGTATTTAGAGTAAATTTACTAAGTAAACTTAGTTACTTCGAGTACTTAGTAAAATTGAGTAATTAGATTAAATTAAATTTTAAATCCTCTTAATCGGACTACAGTTACTTTTTAATGTGATGACGAGGAGATACCCTTGACAATGTATAGCACTTTGAGTGCTTGGAAAAAGCAGAAAAGCACTATATAATGTAATGAATTATTATTATTATGGATTACATATTATTTACACAAAAAATAATTCATAATTTATTGAGTCTCCCTTATTCATCTTTTTAATTTTCCTTTCTAAAACCCCACCGCTATACAGTCAGAAAGTCTTCTGGTTTTCTGGACCTTCACACAGATCTCAGTCTATCAGGTGGCTACACAGACCATTTCAAACACATTAAAATGCACAAATTCACCTGTTTTCTTTCACCTAATATAATTACTTGAAGTAGGCTACACCTGAGATTTTAAAAGAAATATTTTAATAATGAAGTATCACATTTGCATGTTCATTGGTTCTGTGACATGGTCACATGACATGCAGGTAAACAAATAAAATATTTCATTTTTCAGTTAGTGTTTTATTCATTTTAAAATAGTTTTAACTGAACATTTTTATGATTTAATTATTAGCTTTTCATTAAACTCATAAACTCCTTCACAAACCCAGTTTGGGAAACCTTGATGTAATATAACCTAGTGTTTAATGCACTTTAAGTTGTTGATAACAACAAATGGAATATACGATATTTTCTCATACTTTGTATTTTTTATATCATTAAGATTATCCTATTTTAAATCAATGTGATAAACGAGTTAGGTCGAAAGTAATCTAAAAGTACTCTGATTATATTACTTAAAATGTGTAATGTAATGGATTACATACTAACTACAATTTCTGTCATGAAATTTGGAATCAGTAACGGATTATTACAATTTGTCAGTAATCCACCCAGCTCTGGTGAATGCTTCCTTGTATATTTCCTCCGACTTTTGGCATATGGGATATTTTGAATCTTTCGGCTTCTTTAATCCGCACACTGTCCGCTTGCCTATTCAAACCTGCAAAGTGTAAAATAAGGATGTTTTGTCCTCACCAGGTAGGAGTTGCTGGGTGGGTAGACGGCCAGCGGGCTGCGGCGCTGGAGCGGCACTGGTACGAGGGGCGGCCGTTCTCTGGTGAACGGCGGTTTATTGAGAGCCTTCTGTAAAACTATAGCCAGAATGATAGCCAGCAGCAATAGCACGACTCCAGCCATCAGCACAATGAACCACAGCTCACGGTAGAACGGCGAACCCCCTGCACCTGCGCCCAGCCGACCGCCGGCAGCAGTGGGAGGCTCCACACCTGAGAGCACAGCCAGGAGACACAAAACAGAGCACTGCTTTAGATCCGATTGAAAGCACAGAGAATACTTCCATTATGATGAGAACAATTAGTGCATGCATACAGCCTTTCGACACATGCACACTGTAAATATTCAGCCTTGTTCAGTGTCTGCGCTATTTCTTTCCAGAAGTTATGAGTGAAAATATTTATACTTATAGTCAGGAATGAGAGTGATCCGCTGAACAACACACAAAGAAAGTTTAATTTACTATTGAGAAAATCAGTATCTTCTTTAAGACCAGAGTTTCTGAGATCCTGTCAGTGAGAAAACATTGAAATTACACACACACACACATATTCACTGAACAAAATTATAAACGCAACACTTTTGTTTTTGCCCCCATTTTTCATGAGCTGAACTCAAAGATCTAAGACTTTTTCTATGTACACAAAAGGTCTATTTCACTCAAATATTGTTCACAAATCTGTCTAAATCTGTGTTAGTGAGCACTTCTCCTTTGCCAAAATAATCCATCCACCTCACAGGTGTGGCATATCAAGATGCTGATTGGACAGCATGATTATTGCACAGGTGTGCCTTAGGCTGGCCACAATAAAAGGCCACTCTAAAATGTGCAGTTTTATCACACAGCACAATGCCACAGATGTCGCAAGTTTTGAGGGAGTGTGCAATTGGCATGCAGACTGCAGGAATGTCCACCAGAGCTGTTGCCCGTGAATTGAATCTTAATTTCTCTACCATAAGCCATCTCCAAAAGCGTTTCAGAGAATTTAGCAGTACATCCAACCGGCCTCACAACCGCAGACCACATGTAACCACACCAGCCCAGGACCTCCACATCCAGCATCTTTACCTCCAAGATCGTCTGAGACCAGCCACCCGGACAGCTGCTGCAACAATCGGTTTGCATAACCAAAGAATTTCTGCACAAACTGTCAGAAACCATCTCAGGGAAGCTCATCTGCATGCTCGTCGTCCTCATCGGGGTCTCGACCTGACTGTAGTTCGTCATCGTAACCGACTTGAGTAGGCAAATGCTCACATTCGATGGCGTCTGGCACTTTGGAGAGGTGTTCTCTTCACGGATGAATCCTGGTTTTGACTGTACAGGGCAGATGGTAGACAGCGTGTATGGCATCATGTGGGTGAGCGGTTTGCTGATGTCAACGTTGTAAATCGAGTGGCCTATGGTGGCGGTGGGGTTATGGTATGGGCAGGCGTATGTTATGGACAACAAACGCAGGTGCATTTTGTTGATGGCAGTTTGAATGCACAGAGATACCGTGACGAGATCCTGAGGCCCATTGTTGTGCCATTCATCCACGACCATCACCTCATGTTGCAGCATGATAATGCACGGCCCCATGTTGCAAGGATCTGTACACAATTCCTGGAAGCTGAAAACATCCCAGTTCTTGCATGGCCAGCATACTCACCGGGCATGCCACCCATTGAGCATGTTTGGGATGCTCTGGATCGGCGTATACGACAGCGTGTTCCAGTTCCTGTCAATATCCAGCAACTTCGCACAGCAATTGAAGAGGAATGGACCAACTTTCCACAGGCCACAATCAACAACCTGATCAACTCTATGCGAAGGAGATGTGTTGCACTGCGTGAGGCAAATGGTGGTCACACCAGATACTGACTGGTTTTTCAGACCCCTCCCCTGGTCCGCCTAAATACAGTAAAACTGCACATTTTAGAGTGGCCTTTTATTGTGGCCAGCCTAAAGCACACCTGTGCAATAATCATGCTTTCTAATCATCATCTTGATATGCCACACCTGTGAGGTGGATGGATTATCTCGGCAAAGGAGAAGCGCTCACTAACACAGATTTAGACAGATTTGTGAACAATATTTGAGTGAAATAGGCCTTTTGTGTACATAGAAAAAGTCTTAGATCTTTGAGTTCAGCTCATGAAAAATGGGGGCAAAAAAAAAAGTGTTGCGTTTATAATTTTGTTCAGTATATATATATAATATATATATATATATATATATATTGCATAAAACTTGCCAAGTGACATTAAAAGATTGTGACCCTGGACCACAAAATATAAGTAGCACGGTCATAAGAAGTCATGTGGTCAAAAGTAACACGGGTATATTTGTAGCAGCCAACAATACATTGTATGGGTCAAAATGATTGATTTTCTTTTATGCCAAAAATCATTAGGATATTAAGTAAAGATCATGTTCCATGAAGATATTTTGTACATTTCCAACCGTAAATATATTAAAACTTCATTTTTGATTAGTAATATGCATTGCTAAGGACTTAATTTGGACAACTTTAAAGGCGATTTTCTCAATATCTTGATTATTATTTTTTCAAATAGTTGTATCTCGGCCAAATAGTGTCATATAACAAACTATACATCAATGGAAAGCTTATTTGGTCACCTGTCAGACGATATATAAAATCTTAAATTAAAAAAATTGACCCTTATGACTGGTTTTGTAGTCCAGAGGGTCACAGTTATGCTAGTAGTGTGCACTATAACGATATACAACACACACAGAACACTGATGCATATTATTTAATAATTTTGTTGAAGTTAGATGTTAATGCGTCTGATGTCGTAATTATGATTTCCCAAATCAGAAATACAAACTTCCCAGGAGGACTTGAACACAAGTGATTCATAGTGTATGCAGTACTCTATTGAATGCTGATAAGAGGCTGAATGTCACATCTCTCTAGTTTCACAGAGGATCCGTCCTGATCTTTCTTAGCAGTAATCACATAGCCAGAGATCTCCGTAATGAGACACGTTTGCTCTCTATATCTCTTTCAGATGAGGATGTTAGACAGTTGTCCATAATAATGCTATCTAGCATTTATAGGTACATTTAAAAAAAATTGAATATCGTGAAAAACTGCATTTTTTTGTAACTTACTTCAAAAAGTGAAACTTTCATATATATTTTAGATTCATTACATGTAAAGTAAGACATTTGAAAAGTTTTTTTGTTTTAATTTTGATTATTAGAGCTTACAGCTCATGAAAGTCAAAATCCAGTATCTCAAAATTTTAGAATATTTCCTAAGATCAATAAAAAAAAAGGATTTGCAAAACAGAAAAGTTCAAGTTCTTTAAAGTGTGTTGATTTATGCACTCAATACTTGGTCGGGGCTCCTTTAACACAAACTCCAGCATCAGTGAGGAATGGCATGGAAGCGATCAGCCTGTGGCTCTGCTGAGGCACTATTGAGCCTTCAGCTCGTCTGTATTGTTGGATCGACTGTTTCTCATCTTTCTCTTGAAAATATCCCATAGATTCCACATGGGGTTCAGGACAGGCATGTTGGCTGGCCAATCAAGCACAGTAATATCATGGTCAGCAAACCACTTGGAAGTGGTTTTGGCACTGTGGGCAGGTACTAAAGTCCTGCTGGGAAATGAAATCAGCATCTCCATAAAGCTTGTCAGCAGATGGAAGCATAAAGTGCTCTAAAATCTCCTGGTAGACGGCTGCATTGACTCTGGACTTGATAAAACACAATGGACCAACACCAGCAGACGTCACGGCACCCCAAATCATCACTGACTGTGGAAACTTCGAACTGGACTTCAAGCAGCTTGGGTTCTGTGCCTCTCCAGTCTTCCTCCAGACTCAAGACATTGATTTCCAAATTAAATGCAAAATTTTAATTTATCTGAAAAGAGGACTTTGGACCACTGAGCAACCGTCCAGTTATTTTTCTCCACAGCCCAGGTAAGATGCTTCTGATGTTGTTTCTGTTTCAGAAGTGGCTTGGTAGCCCTTTTCCTGAAGACGTCTGAGCGTGGAGACTCTTGATGCACTGACTCCAGCTTCAGTCCACTCCTTGTGAAGCTCTCACAAGTGTTTGAATCAGCTTTGCTTGACAGTATTCTCAAGCTTGCGGTCATCCCTGTTGCTTGTGCACCTTTACCTAATTCTTCCTCCCAGTCAACTTTGCATTTAATATGCTTTGATACAGCACTCTGTAAACAGCCACTCCTTTCAGTAATGACCCTCTGTGACTTACCCTCTTTGTGGAGGGCGTCAATGATCATCTTCTGGATCATTGCCAAGTCAGCAGTCTTCCCCATTATTGTGGTTTCAAAGAACAAGAGATACCCTTAATTTATACTGTAGAGATGGTCGTTTAATGAAACTAAATATTCTAATATATCGAGATACTGGATTTTGACTTTCATGAGCTGTAAACTCTAATCATCAAAATTAAAACAAAAAAACTTTTGAAATGTCTTACTTTACATGTTATGAATGTAAAATATATATATGAAAGTTTCACTTTTTGAAATGTTACAAAAAAAGTTTTTCACAATATTCACATTTTTTGAGATGTACATATAAATATGAAAGCCAATTTTTATAAAATAAATAAATAAAATGATAGGCCTAACAGTGACTTTTTTTCTCACAATTGCAAGTTTATATCTCAAAGAGGAAAAAGTCAGAACTGTGAGATTTAATATCAGAATTAAGAGATATAAACTCATGTTTGCGAGATATAAACTTCAGAACTGAGATAAACTCAGGAATGTTAGGAAAAATCAGAACTGTAATATAATCTGAGATTATATCTCAGAATAAGTCTAAACTGTGAGTTATAAACTATATATAAAATATAAAGTTGCAGTTATTTTTACTTTTTATTACCTAGCAGAAACAAGGTTTGATCTAATGGACTGATGTTTTCTTCTCTTTATTTTAGTCCAAATGACGCACAGCACGTGTGCAAAATGTTTTATTCATTGATGCAACAGAAACATGATAAAGCTGCACACATCTCACCTGTGTCCAAACTCAGAGGTCAAATTAACAGCATGTCATAACAAAAAACAAAAATTACGGTAAGAATAACATCACAGAGAGACAGGAGGAGTGTTACTCACTGGTGTCTGTTTCCGTGGTTCCTCTCATGGGGGTTCAGGGACCCCAGAAGTGTGTGTGACATGAAACGAGGCCCTCAAACATCAACTGTGAACGCTGACCTCAAACATTTTGCAGTTGTACATTCAGAAAACACTTCTTCAGTGAAGCCGTTTGGTCTGTGCAGGCGCTTCAAGGTGAGTGGGGAAAGGACAGAAACTGTGTCTGTGTGTAAGGTGTCTCTGCAGCTGTAATTGTACTCCTGAGCTCTATGGTAACAGGAGGTGACAGAGAGATCAGTTACCACAGTAAAACCGTGTCATTATGATGTGACCCAGTGAACACAAAAATTAAATAAAAAGTAAGCATAAAAAAAGCTTAAAAATAAGCATAAAATATGAAACTGAAACATGAAAATTTGGGAAGTCGTGGCCTAATGGTTAGAAAGTCGGACTCGTAATCCAAAGGTTGCGGGTTCGAGTCTCGGGCCGGCAGGGATTGTAGGTGGGGGGAGTGAATGTACAGCGCTCTCTTCACCCTCAATACCACGACTGAGATGCCTTTGAGCAAGGCACCAAACCCCCAACTGCTCCCCGGGCGCCGCAGCATAAATGGCTGCCCACTGCTCCGGGTGTGTGTTCACTGCTGTGTGTGTGTTCACTGCTGTGTGTGTGCACTTTGGATGGGTTAAATGCAGAGCACGAATTCCGAGTGTGGGTCACCATACTTGGTTGTATGTCACTTCACTTCACTAAAATATGAAAAGGTTGACACCAAGAAGAGCATAGATACTAAATACTAACATAAAAACAATATTTTTGATTGATTGACGTGCGTTCAAGCACAGTGAGTGAATATTGCGGTTTGATGTAGTGGCGTATTTCCACCACTAGAGACAGTGCAGATTAGCGCGCAGATCATAGATATATAGTGCAGTTTAAAGTGATCGCCAAACATCAGGGGCTCGTTCTTCGTACGTTGCTTAAAACATCCGAGATCAAATGAGACATCCGAGATTATGTCATCGTGCTAATCATGATCCGGCTAATTGGGTTCTTCGAACACACCTGTTGTTGATGATTAGTATCGCTGGATTGAGTTATCTGAGATAATTGCGCGTTCATGCGCTGGTTTAAAAGGGGATATGTATCGATAGTAGAAACACTGATCAGCAACGCTGTTATTGGTTGCCCACAATGGCCAAAGAGCGCGCCCACTTTTTCTCTGCGGCAGAACAAGAACTCTTGATGGAGGGCTATGGGGAGTTCCAAAATTTAATAAAAACGACAGGGAACACCTCAAAGGCTGCAAAAGCCAGGAGAGAGGGCTGGCAAAAAGTTGCAGACAAATTAAATGCGTAAGTAGTGATTGTGTTAGAGGTTTTCAATCAGTTATGACAGTATATGTACATTAAACAATTTCATACTTTAATCTTTCATATTAGAGCCTCCACAGGACCCACTAGAAATTGGGAACAAGTAAAGGTGAAATACAAGAATATTCTACAAAATGGTAATAATTAACTACATATGTTGTTCTTAGTCTTTTTTTTTGTTTTGTTTTTGTTTTAAACGACTGTGAAATGATGTGCTTGTTTATATCAGCAACTAGGAAAAAGGCAGAGCAAAAAAAAACAGGCGGTGGTCCTGCACCCCCACGTCACACCCTGGCAGAAGAGCTGGCCCTTGAGTTAAATGTGAACCGACCCAATGTTCAGGGCATCCCTGGGAGCAGCTCTTCCTTAGACCCACAGCCAGGAAGCAGTAGCAGCAGCACCTTCATTACTGGTAAAGAGGTTTTTAATTCACTTTGTATAGGCTACTGTAAAATAATTGGTAGCTACCTTGCATTTGGTGTAATTCAAATGTCAGCTACACCCTTCAACTGGTAAATCTTGAGTAGTGCTGAATTGCATTGACATGAAAGGAAGGCAGTTAAACCTACTTTGAGTAAATGGGGGGGACTAATTTATTTCTGTGCAGTTTTATATAACACGCCCACACTTTTACCTGTTCCCATGCAAGTGGTGGCTGAAGCATGTGCAGTAAGTGGACTTGTCCTTTTTTTTGTTTTTCTCAATAGTGAAATCAATATCAATAGTGGAGACACCGTATCACTTTGTCATACCATTTATTTTCATTGCACAGGACAGTGAAGAGACCCTCTCGGATGAGTGTCCTTTGGAGGAAGTACCTGTAAGTGCATAACTACACATAAAAATGCACTATATAATATACCCTATAAACTTATCAACTAATGTCCTTTATATTTTTGACCGCAATATGAGTTGCAGGAGTCTGCACAGAGGCCTGCAGAGAGGGAGTCTGCACAGAGAACTGATACAGAGGTGGACAGCGTTGCATTGTTTTTTTTTGTATGCGTTGAGTCTAATTTATTTTCTCTGCAAATGGCACAGGGTGACATCCGTTCCCTCTATAAACGTAGCCTACAGCATAAGGTTGAATATTTGCATTTAAAAAAACAAAAACTGAGGGGAGAAATGGAGCTCCAAGAGCTAATGAAGAAGAAAATTGCTCTAGAAATAGAGTTGCTGCAAAAGGAACTTCAGAGTAAGTACTAAAACATTTCACATTTCAGAGCACTACTGTTGACCTTGCATAACAATATCTCTTTGCAGGCAAAAGATGACCCTAATTTGTTTTTTTTTCTCTCAAAGAACAACTAATAAAAGTCATTGAATCCATATTTGCCTTGTCTGTTTTTTTTATTTTTATTTGTCTTAATTTTTATTAAATTATTCTAAAAAATGGTGTTCCACAATCCTGTCCCGTGCAGCTCTGCCACTAGGTTGCTCCAAGTGCACTGGCTGGAGGTCATCATCAGGCTGCACTTCCACCACAGGGGTCCTCTCCTTTCTAATGGTGGCAATGTTGTGTAATACAGCACATGCGACAATGTCGCATGCCCTGTCAGGTGCAACCCTCAGACTTTTCAGACACTGAAATCTTCCCTTTAGTTGCCCAAAGGTCATTTCAATGCGTGCCCTTGTCCTGGCTAGAGCTGCATTGTAACTGGTTTGTGGTCCAGGGTTGGGGTCAGGGAATTGAGTCATAAAATACTGCCTACAGGCATAGCCCCTGTCTCCAACCAGGATCCCATCGTAATCACCTGTACAATGGTAAAATGCAGTTCTGTTAGGCCCACAATAAGTGTGTGTGTGTGTGTGTGTGTGTGTGTGTAATACAGTGAGCATGACATTAATATCCTTACCACGTTCAAATAATGTGCATAACTGTGACTCTCTGAAAATTCTTGAGTCATGCACAGATCCTGGCCATTTGGCTTCCACATTTGTGATGACACATAGAGTCACACACCATCTAAGACATTGTAGTCAATCAACTGCATACTTATGGAATACATTGTATATATTACCAATATAAAACATTAAGAATAGTGATACTTAACTCACCTGCACATTTATACTGTGAACCCCCTTTCGGTTCACAAAATCCCCTTCATTTGGGGCCTGGTGGGGCCTTGATATGAATGTGTGTGCAGTCTATGGCACCAATCACATTAGGGAAGCCTGGGGGACAATCGATTTATATTTACTAGTGTGGTCATATTCATACGATCTTCATTAACAAGTAGAATGTACCTGCAATTGCGAAATAGCTCTGTTTTACAACTTGGGGTCTTAAGTGGCTTGGAAAGACTACAAAAACACCTAAAAACTGCTTTAGCGCCAGGTAAACTTTACGAATGGCACGACAGACAGCACTTTTGGCCAAGTTCTCCGCATCCCCAATAGTGTACAGGAAAGTGCCACTCGCAAAGAATCTCAACGCGATGCACACCGTTTGTGTTGTGGTTAAAGCCCGACTCCGACGAGTAGAACTTTTAATATGAGGTTCTAACAAGTTTATTATGTAAATGACACCCTCACGTGAAAAACGATATCTTTCAAAAAGTACACTATCGCGCTGTGCTAATGGATCCTGTCTGTGTCGCAAAACGCGATTAATTCTAAAAGCTCTGGGAATTATCCTCGCACCTTCCGCAACAGGTTGCTCTCGTAAAAACGGGCAAGACATGGCTGCGACAGACTTCCCTATCTCCTCCGCTTATAAAGCCGCGATCTAATCCTGTTTACATGAAATAAGCCTGCTCCCGAGCAGGTTTAAGCTTGCGCACCTGTTGCTATGACAGCAAGTCCAGGATGAGCGTTGAAGAACCAAACAATCCAAGATCAAATCGTCAACAATCAAATCCAGCTAACTGAGTTAGCGACGTACGAAGAACGAGCCCCAGGTCTCTGCAGTCTTTGTGATAATAAAGCGATGTAGAGAAATACAGAATTAAAGTAGCCTAATCATCGTTTCAACAATTTCTTTAAACAATTTTGCCTTAACATTTAGCCTACGAATCACATTTACTAGTAATTTCATCAAGTATTAAACTGAAATATTCATGAGATATAATCAATCTGCTGACATATGATCAGATATATGAGGCCACTGGATGAGTCAGTTCCTGATGTAAGACGCTCACTATATCAAACCAAGCGGATTTCATTTATCATGAAGCTGAAATGCTAATCCATTAATTCCCTGCTCAGTATTCATGTTTCGCCCGGCCGCGTTTGAGACATCGAGGCTTTATTAGTGAATTAATGCACTCATCTGCAGATGTAATTAATCACAGACTGATTCACTTACAGCCTGACAGAAAACAGCGCATATGAGCCCCTCTCCTCCTTGCTAAATCAACCAGCAATGTTCGGCTTTTAGAATAGCGGTTTTCCATTTACGACTAAAAATAATGATCTATGCATAAATAATTTTAAACACTACACTATTACATGAAAATAAGACCCACTTATTTTCTCTTGCTAAAGTTTTGGCCTAAAAATTACACACAGACTTCATTATCCTGAGTGTATGGCTATATATTACACACACACACACACACACACACACACAGGATAATGAAGTCTGTGTTAATTTTAGGCTAAAACGTTAGCAAGAGACCCTAAAGTGGGTCTTATTTTCATGTAGTAGGCCTATTGCAGTGTTTAAAATGACTTATGCATATAGATATGCACATATATATATATATATAGCAAAACCAAAAAATTACCAGATATACATTTGTATTGGTGCAGGACACTATAGTTAATTTATGCATGTGAGGATAGCAAAATAAAGTAAACTGTGACACATTATACCCAAAAATTCTTCATACAGTGGACTACCAGTTAAACTGATAAAAATGTGGGACCAAAATTTGACCGAACCATGTGTTTTTCTTTAATTGCTGTGACCTTTTTACACCACAGACTGAACAATATTAAGCATTGCTTGGTAATTGGTTGACCTAAATTGGTATTATCTAATTGTGTACTTCAATTTAACAGCTGAGAGCTATTTAACCTAATGCTTTACATACTGACATTATCCAGATGAATTTGTTCTGACATAGTTCTTGTCATATTTTATTACCATTTTCTAAACTATAGCGTATAAACTGATAATGTGAAAAATGTTGAAGGTGTCTGAATAAATTTTGGTTTGACTATATATATGTGTGTGTGTGTATACACTTAAAAAATAAACTTCAATTTTATAAAATTTATGAAAAATACTACTATATATAAAAAAATAAACTTCAACCAAGGTTATTTTACAAGTGTCCATCTCAGTGTATTATTATTGCATTGTAAGTGTCATAATAATGTAAAAACTTTAATATTAATATTTGTAATTATAAGCCACGCTTAAAATGTAACACTCAATTTTACACATAACGAGGGTCCCTTTTTGTCCAAACAGGGTCCCAGGCTTGAAAAAGGTTAAAAGCAGTGAGTTTTGAACAGATATGCACAACTCAAAATCTTCAGAATATATATATATACATTAAAAAACAAAATCCAGCTACAAAAAGATAGTCTCAGAAATTCAGAGCAGGATCTGTCCTGCAAGCTCAACACACACACTTGGATTTTCATTCTGTTAGCAGGGTTCTTCCAGTGTAAGCAACTTTTGTCCGAGCCTCATTAATGACTCGTGTGGCGTCTCTCAGTGAGGAGACACTAATGTGTTGATGGTTTCTGATGGCCTGTGAAATTATGCAGGTGGAGAATCTGACAGCCTGCTAATTTATCTGCATCGATTAGCTTGATTATTCATAGACATAAAGCTACAATGATCTCTCTTTCTCAGAGAAAAAAGTCCTACACTGAGAGAGGAACTTGAGATGGATCTACAGACCAGTTAACTACCCAGAATACCCTTGTAACCACCTAAAATACTCTTATTAAATCCATGGCGCATAGCCAAAACACACCGGATCCATGATATCTAACACAAAGTAATTATTTACTTCAATTCATTTTACGGTACATGAATATTCACTAATCTCGGCGTTTGAAGTCAAATATATGCTTGTGTATGTTTATTTATATTTGTCATGCAGTACTTCATTTCAAAAGAAAACAATCAGACTTCCATAATCTACAAATAAATCATATAATTTGACATTTTGTGTTTGAACACAAATTAATGTGATGCAGCTCATAGGCTGAATAATCAGTTTGATTTTTGTGAATATAACCCTGACCGGTGTTTGCTCTCCAAACAGAAGTGTTTTCATTCCTGCTGGAAAAACATCTCAAGTCAGTGTCAGAATGAAAGTGAAGTCCACTGTTTAATGCATTATTGTTGAACGTATTTGTCATTTTTGACATTTATTTAAAAAAAAGTTATTGCATATAATCAAACAGATAATGAGGAGACAAAATTAAGTGTCGTACAACATCCACAAACCTTCACAAGCAGAAATAGTGAAAAACACACACAGAACAGTAAATAACAGAGGCAGAATTCCTCAGAGACTGAAGGAAGAACGTGCCAGATGTGACTATCACACAGTAGAGATCAGTCTGCTCTGTTATTCATATTTAATGAATAACATTAAATTATGCTGAAGAGTGTTGAACCTTCTCCTGCGTTCTACTGTACAGATGTAAATTTACTTTTCCTTCAGCCTGAGGTTTATTCATTACACTTTTTGGTGTGAAAGGGCTTTTACATTTACTATAAATAGAACTTCTTATATTACAAACAAACAATCAAGCCCTGCTCATATTTAAAAAGTAACGTGAAAGTAATGCAAAAGTAACTTTTCCCAACACTGCTCACAAAAAAAGAACTGCAAGATAAAAAGACGCAATTCTGTGAAATAAAGTCAAAATTACGTGATATTTATAGGTTTATACTTCTCAGAATTATGAAAAATAAACTCGCAATTTCAAGTTATACAGTCCGATTTTGAGAAAGTCACTACTTTTGCAAGTTTATATCTTGCAGTACCGACTTCTCAGAATTGCGAGTTTATACTTTGCAATTCAGACTTTTCCACATGCAACTGCAAGCTAATGTCATGCAATTCTGAAAAAAAAAGTCAGAATTGCACCAAAAAGATACTTTCACATCTCCGTGAATGGCTGAGAACAAATATTGCTATGGCGCAAGAACCTTCCAGTTTGGTGAGCTAAAAGTTTCCTGTGGTAAAACATGGCAATTATGGAATAAATAAAAGCTGCAATCAGCTTTAGTTGTGCAGATCTAAATAAGCATCTGGAGACAAAAACAAATCCTTCATTAGTCCATTATCTATTATGCTAATCAGGTGAATGATGTAGCTACACTTATACGTTTTTTTCTGTCTATAGACTGTATCTCTGGGCCCTTTTAACTTAAATTCTGTAGTAGATGTTGTTAACACTTTTTTCTTCATATCTGTGTGAGGAGAGCAATTACTGACTACGATTATTTGGCAAGGCTGATGCTCTCTACTATGATAAAGCTCTTATGAAAACTGAAAATGTTTTTAAAAATAAGTCTCGAATAACTTAACTTGATAAATAAAATGCAGTGAACACCTTCAAGACTGAGATGTAGTTTCTCCAATAATTTAACGATATTTATTCACATCCAGCACTCATAAATGTTTGGGCTCGGTACGATTTGTTTTTGAAAAAAGTATTTTCTGCTCACCAAGGCTGCATTTATTTGATCAAAAATACAGCAAAATCTGTAATATTGTGAAATATTATTACAATTTAAAATAACTGGTTTGTATCTGAATATATTTAAAAATCTAATTTATTCCTGTGATCAACGCTGAATTTTCAGCAACACTATTTCAGTGTCACATGATCCTTAAGAAATCAATATGCTGATTTGCTGCTCAAGAAACATTTCTTATTATGTTGAAAACAGATGTTCTGGAAACCATAACACATTTTGGATTCTTTGATGAATAAAAAGTTCAAAAGAACAGACATATAAATCTTTTGTAGCCTTATAAATGTCTTTACTGTCACTTTTGATCAATTTAATGCATCCTTGCTGAATAAATTTCTTAAAACTAATTCCTAAAATGTCCTTTTGAACAGTATTGTATATTTGATGCTTCATTTTTTAGTTATCTATCATCCTCAGCTATATGAAACAAACTGTATTTGTCTGAGAATATCCTGTATTATTGTTATATGTCATGACAATGACAAGCGCCTGTTGTTTTCCCTGGATTCATGAATAATCCTTCATCCAATCGTGTGCAGGAGGGGCGTGTCACCTCTGTTTGACGGTCCAATCAGGTAAAGGATCAGACATTTGCCTCCAGAAGTTCCAGGAAGAGTTTGTGCATTGGGACGCGTCCGTCCTGCTTGATGCTGCAGAAGTGCCTCACGGCTTTGGCGGAGGTCTGGCGGAGGAGCGGAAGGGTCATGATGAGTTTCCCCGTCCGTCGAGGGTCTTCCCTGTGATGGACACACTCGTAATCTAGAAGAGCTTCATGGAGAGAGTCCTGCAGACCCTGAACGGCCTCCACGTCCTCTATATGCATCGAGTCTGAGAGAGGGAATCAAAACATCAGGTCAATCAGGTCTCTGAATTCTGAATGCTTTTGCTGCAATTCATTAAAAAATATTGACTGTAAATAACGCATGTGTTAAAGTTGCTATCAGCCATTTTTGCACTGACATTCATTTAAAAGAATAGTTCACACAAAAATGAAAATTTGCTCAAATTCAGGCCATCCAAGATGTAGATGAGTTTGTTTCTTCATGGGAACAGATTTGAATAAATGTAACATTACATCACTTGCTCACCAATGGATCCTCTGCAGTGAATGGGTGCCGTCAGAATGAGAGTCCAAACAGCTGATAAAAACATCACAATAATCCACACCACTCCAGTCCATCAATTAATGTCTTGTTAAGTGAACAGCTGCATGTTTGTAAGAAACAAATCAATCAAGATGTTTAAGCTTAAAACTTCTGGCCAAAAAGTCCAGTCCATAATCCGTAATAACACTTCATCCAGTGAAAATGCCCATCTCCTGATGTATTTTCACTTCAAAACCCACTAACATATTTGTTTAGGACTTTTTTTGGACTGTTTTAATTTGTGCCTGGTCTGTGCATATTCCTCTCCTGATTCAGACAAGATGACTTTTTCACTGGAGGAAGCATTATTATGGATAGAGGACTCGTATTTTCACCTTAATTATGGATTTGTTTTTTTAGGAACATGCAACTTTTCACTTCATAAGACATAATTAATGGACTGGAGTGGTGTGGATTAAGGTGATGTTTTTTATCAGCTGTTTGGACTCTCATTCTGACGGCACCCATTCTCTGCAGAGGATCCATTGGTGAGCAAGTGATGTAATGATACATTTCTTCAAATCTGTTCCCATGAAGAAACAAACTCATCTACATCTTAGATGGCCTGAGGGCGAGTAGAATTCCAGAAACATCCATTTTTAAGTGAACCATTCCTTTCTGTTATTTATTTACTTTTTAACACCATGCCAGCGTCAAGGCTATTTTGAACTATTCCTTTAAGTAGTCCATGCAGAGTTGTTCTGTGCAAGTATCTGTATCTTTACCTGAGTTGGCAAGAGCGATGGCTTTCAGAGTGACAAACTCTTCTCTCTCCAGCCTCATGGATCTGTACCTGCGCACCAGCTGTAATATGGCCTTGTGGAGCTCGAGCAGACCTGCTGATTTGGCCTGTTCAGCATCCATGATGTAATCCTCCGCAAACACCAGCTTGTCCTCGCAGGGCAGTGAGCGGAAAGCCACACGCAGGATGAGGATCTCCATCCACGCGCTCTGCAGGAGACTCATCTGATCGGGCAGACAGAGGCTGGAGAAACCTGCAGGAGTGATGGAGTGACTGATCAGATAACTATCTCTTTAAAAAACAACGTATGATCCACGTACAGTGCCCTCCAAAAGTATTGGAACAGTAAGGCCAATTCCTTTATTTTTGCTGTAGACTGAAAACATTTGGGTTTGACATCAAAAGATGAATATGAGAGGAGAGATTAACATTTCAGCTTTTATTTACAGGTATTTTCATCTGGATCTGATACACAACTTAGAAGATAGTACCTTTTGTTTGAACCCCCCCATTTTTCATGTTACCAAAAGTATTGGAACAGATAGAATTAATATAGATTAAAGTGAAAAAGACTTCATATTTAGTTGCAAATCCTTTGCTTTCAATAACTGCATCAAGCCTGTGACCCATTGACATCACCAAACTTTTGCATTCTTCTTTTGTGATGCTTTTCCAGACTTTCACCGCAGCCTCTTTCAGTTTTGGGGGGTTACTCCCTTCAGTCTCTTCTTTAGCAGGTAAAATGCATACTCTACAGGGTTTAAGTGTGGAGATTGACTTGGCCAGTCTAAAACCTTCCACTTCTTGCCCCTGATGAACTCCTTTGTTGTTTTGGCACTATGTTTTGGGTCATTATCTTGCTGCATGATGAAGGATCTCCCAATCAGTTTGGTTGCATCTTTCTGTAAATTGTCAGACAAAATATTTCTGTAGACTTCTGAGTTAATTTTGCTGCTGCCATCATGTGTTACATCATTAATGAAGATTAACGAGCCTGTCCCAGAAGAAGCGATGAAAGCCCAAGCCATTACATTACTTGTGTAATGTGTACTATAATGTACACCTGTGTACCCTGTGTTTCAGATGAGCTTTTATGTTTGGGATCATGAGCAGATCCTTTCTTTCTCCAAACTTCCTTGATCTACCCGTTTGAGGTGTGTTACTTAGTACACCAGTGGTTTCTTTCTTCCTCAGGAGATTCTGAATGGTTGTACTTGCTATTGCCAGTGTTTGTGCAATGGTTTGATTCATTTTCATCTTCTCTCAGCTTCACAATTGCTCTTTTTTCACCCATAGACACCTCTCTGGTTTTCATGTTGGTTACACGTCTAACTAACTATAAATGCAGTCTGCACGGATCTGAAACTGAGCGCAGACATTCAGTGCTGTTTATTGTTTGAATAATCAATTAATAGGACACACTAGGGCAACAAAACACACCTGTCAGTCACATGCTCCAATACTTTTGGTAACATGAGAAATGGCTGGGTTCAAACAAAAGGTGCTATCTTCTAAGTTGTGTATCAGATCCAGATGAAACCTTTAAATGTGACAGATAAAACCCACCTAATTTTAGAGCTAATTTGACACTGGACTCTGACCTCTGTTAGGTGACAGAGGTTTGTCCCTGAAGAACAGCATCAATGACGGACGAATCGCTCTCATTCACGTTCTCTCACACTTAATTAAAAAGCCAGTGATTAGTTTGGTGTGGCGA
Organism: Barbus barbus; assembly: GCF_936440315.1. Classification (NCBI taxonomy): domain Eukaryota; kingdom Metazoa; phylum Chordata; class Actinopteri; order Cypriniformes; family Cyprinidae; genus Barbus; species Barbus barbus. The sequence goes on from NC_136742.1 coordinate 28,320,756, forward strand.
GGGAGGAGAGCAGCCATCACTGATGTTTATCAGAGGCCGTAATGGCTCGTATCTCTCGCTGGCTCTCCTCCTGAGTGACATTCATTAGCTGATTGGATCTCGGCGCTGATCGATCGCAGGCTGAATGAAGCAGCGCTGCCGTAAACGCTGAGCTCCGGAGATGCGTCCGTATCGACGTCTGTGAAACGTGTTAACGGAATCAAAGGGCCCTTGTCACACTCAAACAACGCAAATAAAACAACCCCAGAGCCATTTAAATCAGCAATGTCCCCTTCTATTGTACTTCCTGCTTCAGATGTCGGGGAAAGACAATGCTGCTGTCACACACTGTTGACATGAACACACACAACTGCTTCTGTGTATGTAAAACACACGTTGGTTTATGTTTTGTGGGGACTTTCCATAGACATAATGCTTTTTATACTGTACAAGCTGTGCATTCTAACCCTAAACATAAGCCTCACAGAAAACTTTCATTTTTACATTTTTCAAAAACGCTATTTAGTATGATTTATAACGTCAAAAATTTCAGGTTTGAGGACATTTGGTCCTCGCAACATAGAATTTATCTGGATGACACACACATACACACAAGCATTTGTTATACTTTGGGTACAAAACTGTTTGCATAAGTGAGCTAACCAAAAAAAAGTTTAAATTTTTTGTGTCGTTAAAAATAAAGATTAATCTAAAATAAAAATGTAAGTTGTTAAAATATATAAATATGTATTATATTAAATATATATAAATAAATATTATTTTAATATATAATAATGTATAATATAAAATGTGTGTGTGCGCTACTCTCCAATTGGAAACTACTTTTTTTGTTTTAAAGTATAGACCTGACAATATGTTCCTAGTTTTATATACTGATTTTTTTACATTTAAAAGGGCTGAATGGTCCTTGCACAAATTTTCTAAAATGAAAAGTATTATTTTTTGTACAATTTATTTCCCAAGTGAATGTATCTTATTTTAAGAATGTTTAGAAATTGTGTTACTTGAAACCTAAAAAATTTAGATTTTTTTGCATTTCATGACATATTTTTTGTCGTCATATGATTGACCTTTTATATAAAAAAAAAAAAACAGAAGTCTGTTGTATGTCCTCAAGCAGATAAATTTGAAATATTCACTCACATTCTCTCAAATGAGACAAATTGTGTTTATTTACCAAATACTGTAATCTAGAGCACAAAGCTATGACATATAATCAGTCACTCACATGTTATGGAGAATCACACACACACCTGGTTTTGTGGTTTGTTTTGTAAGCATTACAACAGAGGTCAGTATCAACACAAAAACAGGTGCTGGCCAGTTCTCTGTGTGTATGTGTAGATACTGAGATATAGTTGTAAAAGTGAGCGAAATCTGATGAAATCTCGAGGACAATGAGAGAGGACGTCCTTGAAAAAATTATTGATTAATAAAGCAAACATTAGAGTTGGTATGTAGAAAATATACAAGATTTAATGATGATAGAAGTCTATGAAAAATCCTCACTGAGGTGTTTAGAGCTGCTAAAAGAACCGATGTCTTGAGTACAGGAAGACATTTCATAATCAAATTCCTCTAAAAACATCTAATGCATCTGACATTCCAGTGTCACAGAATCTGTGTGTGTGTTGTTAGGCTACACAGAAACACATCCGAACTAACAGCACTTTTTCTCTGTGTATCCAAAACAAATAGCAGATAATGTGCGCGCGCGTGTGTGTGTGTGTGTGTGTGTGTGTGTGATTAAAGTCTCTTTGGTCTGTTAGTACCTGGTATGTGTTTGGCCCAGCTGATGTTGAGCACCAGCTCTCTGTCGGTGAGGTCACACAGGGTTGTTAGGGCTTTGATGTCACTGTCGGGGAGGGCGGGGTCAGGCATGGCACACACCTTCTCTGGCTCCGCCCCCAACAGCAGGGTCACCACCTTATTCTCCCCCTGAGTGCTGCAGGACGCTAACAGAAAGAAACATAGAATATTAACACATATAGGGCGACCATACATCCTTTTTCCCAGACATGTCCTGGACGGATTTCTAAACTGCCAAAAATGACCAGGTTTTGGCTTTGTTTTCCTGCTGACATGCTCTAGTCCTCATTACTTTGCTCGTTCTCTGTAGATCCCGCCTTCTCACAAGCTACGATTGTACGATGTACAATGCCTGCATGCTATCAAACAAATTTTCATTCATTACCTTCAGCAAGTATGAATAGGGTACATTATTCCCGGCCACTTTTTCAGCACCGCTGGTTCCAGAAGTATTTTTTCCATTCATTTTTCCCATTGGGATTTTAAAAAAGTGCTATAAGCAATTAACCAAGCCAACCAGCTAAGAGGAGAATCTAAAAACTTTTATTTGAAGCAAAAAACGTCTTAAAACAAAAAGACGAAAAGTCAAAGCTACATGACTGTCTACTTATCGCCATTAATGAGGGAAAGAACTACAATCCCATGAGCCATTGCAAATGACATTAAAAATGATGGAGAAACATAAGAAAAATAAACTATAAGAGAAATATAAAAATAAAAGTAGTTGATTGTATATAAATTATATATAAACATAATATATTAAGTTTATTGCAAAATAAGCGTGCACACACACACACACACACATACAGATATATATATACACACATATACACACACACACACACACACACATATATACAGATATATATATATATAAATACACATATACACACACACACACACACACACACACACACACATACAGATATATATATACACACACACACACACATATATACACACACACACATATACAGATATATATATAAATACAGATATACACACACACACACATATACACACACATATATATAAATACACATATACACACACACACACACACACACACATATATACAGATATATATATACACACACACACATATATACAGATATATATATAAATACACATATACACACACACACACACACATATACACACACATATATATAAATACACATATACACACACACACACACACACACACATATATACAGATATATATATATACACACACACATATATACACACACACACATATATACAGATATATATATATAAATACACATATATACACACACACACACATACAGATACACACACACACACATATATATATATATATATACAAACATACTGTGCCCTCCACTAATATTGGCACCCTTAATAAATATGAACAAAGGCGGCTGTGAAAATAAATCTGCAGTGTTTATCCTTTTGATCTTTCACTCAAAAAATTCACAAAATTCTAACCTATCATTGAAGTAAAACAATTGAAAGTGGGCGAAAAATCTCATGATGAAATAAATGTATATATATATATATATATATATATATATATATATATATATATATATATATATAGACTTAATTATATTATTAATGGTGCTTAATGGAAGTGGGCGGAGCTCAGCACTTGTTTGATGCAGTTTGCTCTCTGCGACTCTATGATTGGTGGAACTTTCTTTACAGCATCATGGGTAAGGTAGTTTTTATTTTTTTTAAACCAGGAATTCCACCGTTAAACACAATTATTTAAAACATGTTGAAATAATGCAAACTGATGGCTTCAACAAAAGCATACACCATCAAGTAATAACCTCGGAGCGCACAGTAGGTCTATTTTTAAAGGTTATCGTTAAAAATCTATTTCCCTATGGAGAAAATTAATGACATTTTTATTTTCCAGAACCTGACTGTTGCACTCTTTAGGACAATATGGCCAGGACATTTTAGTCAATTTAGAAATCCTGGCCACATATACTAAGATGCCGATGTATCTGGCTGAGGTGCAGTGTGATTCTTACGCTGTTTTCTGTGAGATTGCTGTACACCGAAGAAGACGCTGGAATCAGAGTCGATTCTCCTCTTATATTTCTGCCGTCCTCCTCGCACCCGGTCCAAACGCACACCTGAGTCACACACACATATAGATAGATTCTGGGATGAGAAAAACAACTTGCTCATTATGTAAAAAAAAGAAGAGCTTGACTGAAATAAACAGCTGCATGAAACAGGAAACTGGCTTTTATACATTTTTGGCAGCACTTTTAAAAAAGCAGGTGCACTGAAATAAAATCAGGCCAGCAATAATGCGACTCCACACCTGCACTAATATAACAGTCTTTGTCTGTTTGCTGACTGCGTATAATTATTATTTTTACGGTTGTGTTTGTGAAAGCACTTGAGTACAGCTGCATATTTAAGAAGCCCATGATACATGTGTGCTTAATCTCAGACACTTTCATAGCAAAACAAATCAAGAGAACCTGCATAGAGTGTCAATCATGTTATTTATTGCACTGCATGTAGCGAATCTCACAAAAACCTGTCAAGAACATGGCAAAAATAAAATGCAAAAAATTAAAATTCTAGTTAGGATTTTATGACAATTAAGCACATTTACACCCACAATATATTTTTGAAAACAATTTAAACATATGACAAATGTTCTAAAAATAATAAAGTAAATCAGGCTTCATTTTCTTTGGATTCTGCCGAGAAATGTGATGTTTTTGTGAGATTCAATAACACACACACACACACACACACACACACATGTTGGTTTTTGTGGTTTATGGGGACTCTCCATAGGCGTAATGGTTTTTATACTGAACAAACTGTGTGTGCTATTGCCCTACACCAACCCTACACCTAAACTTAGCCCTCACAGGAGACTTTGTGCATTTTTAGATAAAAAAAAAAAAACACCATTTAGTATGTTTTTTAAGCCTTTTGAATTACGGGACATAGGCAGTGTCCTCATAAACCACCTTCATATTGTAATACCTCTGTCATACCCATGTCATTATACAAATTTGTGTCCTCATAAACCACATAAACGTGCACACACACACACACACACACACACTCTCACCTTCTCGCAGCATTCCCACAGACAGACACTTAGTGAAGCGGCAGGCCTGACAGGACTTCCTCCTCCGTTTAGTGATCTCACAGTCTCTGCTGACCGAACAACTGTACTCGATATTTCCTGACAGAGACAAACAGACCATCATTACCATCAAAATATTCCTCTAGCAAAAACTGTGTACCAAACACACACAGACACACTTTCCCCCTGTGCAACTAACTAGATAAGCTGCATTTGTTTTATAACAAGATACAGTAAAATCTGTCATTTTTGGAAATACTATTACAATCTATTTCAAAATGTAATTTATTCCTGTGATGCAAAGCTGAATTTTCAGCATCATTACTCCAGTCTTCAGTATCACATGAGCCTTCAGAAATCATTCTAATATACTGATTTGCTGCTCAAGAATATAATTTATAATTTTATTTCAGCTAGATGCCAAGGCAGCATTGTTTTTGTTTAGTTTAAGATGAGGTACAAAATAACTAAAACTTAATAAAAACACTAAACACTAAAATGACACAAGAAAAAGTCTAAAACTTAAAAATAAAAACAGAAAATATCACATGTAATTCAAAATATTAACAAAACCAATAACAGTAAATAACACTGAAGGATGGACACACAAACACACATCTGATTGGTGTCCTGACCTTGAATGGTGCGTTTGAAGAATGCTTTGCAGGCCTCGCAGGAAGCCACTCCATAGTGAAAACCAGATGCAACGTCTCCACACACGAGACACAGGCGTTTGGGGCCCGAGCTCAGCCCGTATCCGCTCTTCTGCGTTTCCTTCAGCAGCCTGCAGGGGGCGCCGGGAGGCCTAAGAGCCGCCTCAGCCGCAGGGTATGAAGCGGGAGAGTCCAGACCTGTCGGGTTCCCTTTAGTTACTGAACTGTAGCTGCTCCCAGTGTCCGACGATGCCGCGGGACTGAGCTGGGTCAGACTGTCCGACAGGGACGAAGGGCTTGATGGCTCCGTCTTGATGTAGGCAGGACAGTGTCCATCGATCGACATCATGTCCAGAAAGCTTTGGCAATCAAGAGAATAATGAGAGTTAAGAAAAGGAGACAAATTCATGCCTGCATTATCTTTACACTAAATTTGATTATTATTACACATATTATTATTATTATTATCATTAAAGAGGTAAAATGCTGCAGTAAAAACATGTTAACTGTAAGCAAATTAAATAAAAAACTTTAAAATCTTTAGCCTTATAAATGATCTAAAAATATTCCTTTAATTTTACTGCATAATACAGTACAAAATTATAATTTATATTCAAACTCCACATTAAAGAAAATACATTTCATAGTGAATTATTGTTATTTTATTTAAGATTTTATGGCAAATTATTATTTTTTTATAACACAAAATATTTTTCAATATTTTTGGGGGTTAGATTTAATTTTATTTGTATTTATTTAACTATTTTATTTATTTATTTTTGGACACATTAAATTGCCCCAAAAAATAGAGATATTTAAAATGTTACAGACTATTTTTTTTTTTCAAATAAATGCTGTTCTTTTTTTTTACTTAATTTTTTTCAAAGAATGAAAAAAAATGGATTGTCTGCATTGTTTACTGTTTTCAACCTTGATCGTTTGACATGTTTCTTGAGCAGCATATCAGAATGATTTCTGAAGGATCGTGTGACACTGAAGACTGGAGTAATGATGGCATTTCATTATTTAAATTGTAATAATATTTCCCATGATTACTGTATATGCAGCCTTAGTGAGCATAAAAGACTTCTTTCAAAATCATTAAAAAAATCTTACCAACCCCGAACTCTTGTTTGTTTAATGTTTAAACAGCATTAAAACTAATAGCCGTAAAAGCACTATTTTAACATCACGTGTATCAGCCTGATGGTGTTTTGTCCTTGTGCAGGTCACGCTGTGCATGCTCTACAAGTTGTTTGTGTTTACAATGTTTGTATTTTTATGGTTCATGGAAAGACAATTTAGATGAACCTGTAACCACTTACTATAAATTTACCAGGATTTGTTTCACAGTGCATGAATCCCTGAAAGGAGCTCCAATCTGACAGAACAGCAAATTAGCGTTTTTTCTTTTTATCAGCACAACTATATTTCCCACTATGTCAGAATTGATGTTTACAGCACACACAGCGCCTGAACACACCTGTTTTATCACTTCATCTCACTCACACACACACAGCGGCCAGTAACGTGATCCTAAAGCCCATCAGGGTTTTTGTCTGGGATCCAGAAGAATTACTTCAAATCCTATTGCTGTAAGACGGTCGGTGAATGCTGCCAGAACGTGTGCTTATGCCTCAATTCTTACGTAAATATACAGTAGGATTATAGTTGTGATTTTTCCATAGTTTCTCAGCTCTTTCAAAGCGTGGTGTAGATCACTAACTGCATTCCTTTCAGTAATCATTTACTCTGTTCAAAATGAAGATTGATCAATAGTTAATGGTACATGTTCTTCCAATCAGCATATTGATTTCTGGGTCCCTTAAAGCATGATGGTTTCTAAAAATAAAAAATACTTGAGGACAAGGTTGCTTTTAAGAACCCAGAAACCAACAGGCTAAAGAATAAAAAGTCTTTGAGGAAAACAGGTTCTCATATTGTATTATTTTAGTTGGAAACTTTATAGTTATCTGAGCATAGTCTGATGATGGACAGGTTGCAAGTGGAATATGCATCTAAAAATATTTATTATTAATATAATAATAAGTTGCATATTTATGGAAAAACATGTTTATTCCATCTACTATTTTATCTTTTATAGTCAAATTATATAACTGATCAATCTTGAACTGAATATCTACCTAGGGATCAAATCAAAAAAACATTTCTTATGTACATAAAGTTTTACTCTCTGTCACGTTCCAACATACACATCTTTCTCTTATTATAAATCAATAGAATAAATCAAATACATGTCATGAGTAAGTTCTCTCTCTGAATTCAATAATGAAATGCCTTAACTGAAAATTGAGTGTTTAATCTTATTTTTATACATTACTGACACTCTATCCTCTGATTTGATACTGTTAGGTGTTTTGACACAATCTGTATTATTAAAAGCGCTATATAAATAAAGGTGACTTGACTTGTTACTCATGTCCCCCACAAAAATGTATCATAGTAAGCATAGTTTCCACCAAAATAATTCTTACTACATAATGTAAATAAATATGAGATCTCCTTTAATCAGTCCAACAACATTATAGCCATTTTGTTAATTTATTTGCTATATTTTGCTATACAGTGGCCTATAATTACAATATTTCATATTGATAAAAATATATATAACAAAGTTCCAGTAAAGCAAATGAAGTACAATATTATAGTACATATAAAAGCCTAATTATGGCCAAATTAAGTTAATACATTTTTAAGTTAGGCTACTTACTTGTTCTGTTCAGAAGGGAAGGAAAAAGACTCCGGGTGAAAAAACTGCACTAGATCCATTAGACAGCTAGGAATGAAACCATAACCTGAGAAAACTGTGAAAAACACTAAATCTCTCTCTTCTTTTCGTCTGTTTCTTCTCACCACTGCAGGGCAAACGCTTAAACCCCAGCAAGGCTGCTTATGGATATTGAAAACACGTTTCGCGTTGTTCCCGCCCCTATGCCAACGTCAGCAGATAATCGACCAATGGGGGCGCGCTCTAATGAATATTCATAAAGCTTGCTCAGGTGAGAAGGTGGTGCTTCGGGTTGAGAATTAAATGAAAGAAAAAAATCGAAAACACACGACATGAATCATGTCTAATCGCGAGGAACGCGACAAAACTAAAACACTGTCGTTGATGAAGCTAAGATAGAAATTTTAGTGTAGACAGTGAGTGTTTTATTTTCTAACCAGCTACTAAACCCGTTATATAGGCTTAGAAACATGCACAATGACGATATCAGATGGTAATACCATGGTACTTTGATGAACACTATGCATCATGTATAGCCTACTTCACTTCCAGTAAAACCATGGTAGGCTACTGTGGTAAGGGGATACGCCATACATAGCCTAAAAGTATCAAAAACTATCAAAGTGTCTACATAAAGATTCCCACTATAAAGATTATTGCAATTCTTGTCTTTGAAATTGCGTTTAAAACAAGGCATCATCTCCTGCACAGGTAATTAGCATAATACTCAGCAAACTTTCAAGAAACAATAACGTGTTTATGCGAGATCAAGTGTAACTTTGTGTTTGAAATGAGAAAGCCTCCATTATGCAGGAGGTAAACAGACAGTGTTTTCAGTGGGATTAGCTGGAAAAGCCTCTGTCCACTCATGTGCCGAGAGCAAACATACACTGAGCTGAAAAACAAAAGGAGATCTCAACGCTTTCTGTGTCTAAGTCCGACATTTACTCGATTCTGCAACTCTCTCACCATCATCATTGTCATTGCAGACTACACAGCAGGAAACGCTCCTCATTAAACATCCTCCTCATCCCTCCAGATCTCAACTACACCCAGATCAGACAGACAGGTCTGACCACTGCATTACAGATCTCAGTTCATAACATCAGGTGAAATCACAAAGAGCAAATACCTCCATGGCAATGGTGTCTTTTAAAACATGTTATAACCCATATAGCAGCCATCCTGGACGCTGCATGAGAGCACAACTTTATTTAGGCACCTTTACCAGGTTGCACTCTAATGAGCAAACATCGTATCTGGCATCTTTAAGGAATATTTCACCCAAAAATAAACATTTGCTGAAAATGCTCACCTTTAGGCCATCCAAAATGTAGATGAGTTTGTTTCCTAATGAGAACAGATTTGGAGAAATGTATCATTGCTCAACAATGGATCTGAATGGGTGCCGTCAGAATGAGAGTCCAAACAGCTGATAAAACATCACAATAAACCACACCACTCCAGTCCATCAGTTAACATCTTGTGAACTAAACAGCTGCGTCTTTGTAAAGTAGTGTAAAGAAAGCTTTACTTGCATATAAATAGCAGAAAATGTGTAGAGATTATTAATAAAATAAAATTCTGCTACTAATTGCAATGATATATAGTGCAATTATATAGTGCTTTTAACAATTCAGATTGTGTCAAGGCAGCTTTACAGTTTAGGAATAGTGTGTAATAATACAAAAGGACAACAGTAAACACTATTTCATTTAAAGTCAGTTCATCATACCGTAACTCAGACCTCAAACAAAAACTGAATATCTTGCAAAAATACAATATCACTAACCTGGGAAATCCTGTAATTAGGTCTTCATCAAAAGCGTTCAGTGCATGGTTCCAGACAAACTGATATCACCTATATGCCTTTACTCACCTAAGATGTACAAAATCAGACTACACTGTAAGAAATCAAGAAAGTAGTTTCCAGTCATCAGGTGGTTGGTGAATGTACTGTACTTTACTGTCACATTTCTATCCTCTCATCCTGTTATGATGAATTTGTGATGATATGTGAGTATCAGTGACAGTCGTTACCTGTGTGCCGAGCGTTACGTAACTCAGCTCTCAAAGTGATGAGTTGAGCAGGATTACATGCTGGATTTCCTCTGACTGAGACGATTCAAATCTCGTTTGTCTCACGCACAGAGATGATGACAAAGCTTTTTAACCCTCGTGTTGAGTTGGACTTTCTTTTTCATGAAACTGCTAATGCTATCACATTGGACTAAAACATCTTGTTATGCCAAGTTATTGCATTTGACTTGCTAACAACATTGCTTTATCTCTCTCTCTCTCTCTCTCTCTCTATATATATATGTGTGTGTGTCTATATATCTATCTCTCTACATATCTCTCTCTCTCTCTATATATATATATGTGTGTCTATATATCTATCTCTACATCTCTCTCTCTCTATATATATATATATATGTGTCTATATATCTATCTACATATCTCTCTCTCTCTCTCTATATATATATATATATATATATTTATTTCTCTCTCTCTCTATATATATATATATGCGTCTATATATCTATCTATCTCTACATATCTCTCTCTATATATATATATATATGTGTGTCTATATATCTATCTCTACATATCTCTCTCTCTCTATATATATATATATATTTATTTATTTCTCTCTCTATATATATATATATATATATATATATATATATGCGTCTATATATCTATCTATCTCTACATATCTCTCTCTCTCTCTATATATATATATATATATGCGTTTATATATCTATCTCTACATATCTCTCTCTCTATATATATATATATATGTGTGTCTATACATCTATCTCTACATCTCTCTCTCTCTATATATATATATATATATATTTCTCTCTCTCTCTCTATATATATATATATATATATATATATATATATGCGTCTATATATCTATCTCTACATATCTCTCTCTCTATATATATATATGTGTGTCTATATATCTATCTCTACATATCTCTCTCTCTCTCTATATATATATATATATTTCTCTCTCTCTCTATATATATATATATATATGTGTCTATATATCTATCTATCTCTACATATCTCTCTCTATATATATATGTGTGTCTATATATCTATCTCTACATATCTCTCTCTCTCTCTATATATATGTATATTTATTTCTCTCTCTCTCTATATATATATGTGTGTGTCTATATATCTATCTATCTCTACATATCTCTCTCTATATATATATATGTGTGTCTATATATCTATCTCTACATATCTCTCTCTCTCTCTATATATATATATATATTTATTTCTCTCTCTCTCTATATATATATGTGTGTCTATATATCTATCTATCTCTACATATCTCTCTCTCTATATATATATATATATGTGTGTCTATATATCTATCTCTACATATCTCTCTCTCTATATATATATATATTTATTTATTTCTCTCTATATATATATACACACACAAGTTGACAAAAGGATTGAACCAAGATTTGGTGATAATATAACATGATGAGAGAGTTACGAGTAGAGGCCGGTCATTTTTGACAGGGAACTCTAAATTAGGTAAAGGATTTTCAAAATAGCAAAAATGTTTAAGCAATAAATCCAATGTTTTTTCGAGACATAACTATTAGATATGTTAAGATTAATTATCAGATACAAGTAGGTACCTTTAATCACACCATTGGGCTTTACTTTCTCAGATCTATTCAACAGTTAAAATTACAAAACAGTGTTCGGTCTGTTGAACTGATAGCTAATTAATTGTAGAAAAATATCTTATGTATCTGTAATATATCTTAAATTCATTCACATCCCATAATTTGAACAGTCTTATTTAAAAAAAAAAAAAAATGCATTCTGTTCTAGAACTAATCATGATTCTGTTGTTCACACTGACTCTGGACGCTTTGAATAAATCTTCAACATATCAGCTGCTAAGCAGAACTGAAAGCTGTAGAGTCTGCTGGTATAATTTTCTGCTAGATTGCACAGTTATAATTACTCTCCAGATCAGCTGTACTGATGAGAGTATTGATCTGTCCACTGATAGTCATCACAACAAACACACACAGAATATGAAATAATTACCGTAAATCACCCCTGAAGACAATCAACATGATAATTGAGTTTTCTCCTAATAAAGTTATGGTCTTGTAAACCCACAGGACTGATTTTCTTGCATTAGAACAACAAAAGAGATGTTTAACAGATTGTCCAAGTAGCTCTTACTATTAAAATAATGTCAAGATTTTTGGAGGGAACTAACAATTTAACAAAGACTTTTACAAAACATACATTTTAAATCATTTAAAAAATATTTTTTACATTGTTATAATTAACATGACAAATTTCAAGCTATTTTTGCTTTTCTGAAAGTATATTAAGTGACATTTTACCAGATACTATTATATATAGCATTTTAGTTTTTATTAATATTTTGGGGGAAAAATATATATTTTACATTTTATTTATAAATACAGTATCTCACAGAAGTAAGTACACCCCTCACATTTTTGTAAATATTATATCTTTTCATGTGACAACACTGAAGACATGACACTTTGCTACAATATAAAGTAGTAAGTGTACAGCTTGTATAACAGTGTAAATTTGCTGTCCCCTCAAAATAACTCAACACACAGCCATTAATGTCTAAACCGCTGGCCACAAAAGTAAGTACACCCCTAAGTGAAAATGTCCAAATTGGACCCAAAGTGTCAATATTTTGCAGCACTGCCTTAACCCTCTTGGGCATGGAGTTCATCAGAGCTTCACAGGTGTCCACTCGAGTCCTCTTCCACTCCTCCATGATGACATCACGGAGCTGGTGGATGTTAGAGACTCCTCCACCTTCCATTTGAGGATGCCCCACAGATGCTCAATAGCAAAGCGTCATTTCTTCAGTGTTGTCACATGAAACGATATAATAAAATACATCAAGTTAAACTAAATAAAAATGAGTGATGTTGCAAAGGCAACTAGCTGAAATAAAATATTTTAAAAATACCTTAAAAAAAATTTCAGTTAAAGTTTATTTCAATTTGTTTCGTTTTCTTAAATTTCATGGTTATGTTTTTAGTCAACTATAATAACTCTTTGTTATTCTAGCTTTGAATCATGGGAAAGACTCAAAGATTCAACCTTTAGCAGAGAACGCTTTAATACTGATCTACAGTATATGAACAACACTTTGACTTCAGAACACACACAGAGACCATATCATCCCCGTTCCTAATATGCAAATGGGAAAAAACGACAAAAAGACCAATGTAAACAAAGGTGGCATGTTTGAGTTTGGCATGTTGTGCAGATCACAGGAAGAGACAAACCTGACATGCTCCTCATTCAGGTCAACAACCACTTGAAAACTGTTCATTCTGAGTGCAATACATCTTCAAAAAAAACATCTTCATTCAGGGAAGTACAGCTCTGCTCAAACAGAGAGGAAGTGATGTCACATTCGGCTCAAAGACTCTTTCTGTCTCAGCGAACGGATTCCTAAACGTTCTGCCAAGATAATAGCATCTCCAATCATCTGGGATTGTTCGTAAGAGGCATTGAAGTGTTTACCCAACAATGGCGTAATCTTCACCTCGTGACAACCAGAAATGACAGTCGTCAGTAGTAAGTGTGTCGCCTCCTCAAACGGTTAATTCCATCTCAACTAAGCCAATTCAGTCAATTAATCCTATTCATTACTCAAACACTGCTGAGAAACACACGCATTTCAAATCATACGCGCCGGAAATAAACAAAGTGGACCCCAAACCCTCATATAACATGACTGACATTCATTATTAGTGCATGATATTTGCACAAATGTCAAAAAAACAGGATTCAAAAACATTTAAAAAATATTAAATGAAAAAAAAAAAATTTCAATTACCAAAAAAAGGAAACAAATGATGTTATCAGCGACATCAGATATACAAATATCAAATGAATACAGATCGATTCTGCTAAAATACAGTGGTTTTTATAAGGTGAAAGTATTTAAAAATTGTTTTCGACAAAATAATAATTTTAAAAAATTTAATTAATAAAAGATTTTGCTAATTTCTGCCGGTATTCGCTGAGGTTTGGCTGTTGGCTTGTAATTAACATCACTGATAAGGACCCAAAGGCTCATTAAAATACTTCTGTAGAGTGAAAAACCAACATCAAAATAATATAATAATAAGAATAAATCATATTTTGCATGAAGCCTGTTTTTAGTACCATTATTAGTTTTCATGACAATTAAGTGCATTTATTTGTCAAATTATTGTTGCAATGCAACAAAATAAAGACTGCCACTATTATACTGAATATAATTAACTCATTTTAACAAAATCATTTTTTTTTCCATTACAGTAACAAGATTGTTGGGAGAAATGTGCTTAATTAACATGAAAATAATGTCATAAAGCACAACATCTTCAAGGTCCTATAAACAGGCATCATTTTTTGTTTTGCAAAATATAATTTATTATTTATTTTTCTTATGATTTTTACAGTTAAATATTTCCTCATTAAATTCATCCTATACTGTAAAAACATTTTCATTACACATGGCAAATTCTTGACTGTAATGATACTTTTTTGGTGAATAATGTTTTTTTCTGAAGTTAATTAGTTTGCTTTAACGGTTGTGTTGAAATCAGTCGGTGTGTGTGTGTGTGTGTGTGGCGGCAGTGAGGCAGCTCTAGAGTTAGTCCTGGTCTGGGCCAGTGCAGGTGTCCTATTACTTTCATTCTGTCAGCCATCTTTTCCTACATCTCTATCACCTCAGTGCTGCCCTCTGATGGCTGTTAACGGTGAGGTTAACGGCCCGGGCTGCTGTCTCTGCATGAGTTTCTCTCTTTGTTCTCGGCTCGAGCTCAGTTGAAGCCCAGTCCGGCTCCCTTCGGCCTCTGAGACGCACGAATGGGCTCCGTGATGCCTCTGCCATCAGGGCCCAGGCCGGACCCCGGGGTCCAGCCCATACTCTGCAGCATGCGGTTCCCCATGTTTGACTCCGGCAGAGGAGCAGCGCCCTCACCCACCACACCTGAGAGAGAGAGACATGGAGAGAAAGGGATAATCTGCATTGAACAGTAAAGCTCATTGATTCTTGTAATGCACTTAATGGGTTGAAAGAGTCCTTAAGTAAGATCTTAAGATGAACTCATGCGTGAAGTGCATTTAAAAACCCACAAAATAAATCAATAAAAATTTAGTTAACCAAATTTTTAAAAGATATATGTGCAATGTAATGTGTAAATATACAAATGTAAAATGTAAATATTAAATTCAATATAATCAATACATAGACATTTCACCCCCCAAAAATATATTTTTTTAAAATATTACATATACATACATATACACACACATATACACATATATATATATGTGTGTGTGCATTGAAATTTTGCATTTTTCATTATGTTTATGTGACCATTTTTATGACAATTGAGCAAATTTAAATCATGAATATGTTCTTTTTCCAAAGTGGAAAGCTTTACTCCTGCGGATTTTATTGAAAATTGATTTCATTTTAATTTTTTTAAACTATTAAGTTTAACTTCATGTCAATATTAAATTAATGGAAATTGTAACACTTTACAATAAGGTTCAATACATTCATCTTAGTTAATGCAATAGCTAAAATGCACTAATAATGAACAATACCTTCACAGAATTGATTAATCTTGGTTAATGTTCATTTTTTACATATACCAATTCATTCTAACATTACCAGTTGTTCAGATTAACATAATATGCTATAAACAAACATAAATTGTGAAATGCACTTTTTAAAAGTTGTAAATAAAACAAAGATTATTGGAGTATATTTTACAAGTAAATACTTTTTTCTACTTCAGAATTTCATGATAAATTCAATGAGTTATTTGTTTCTACCAGTGTTGCAACAGTTCATTATACAGTGTTCATATATAACGTTTCTAGAATTAATTAGACTAATATCAATTTTCAGCAGCTTTAAAAATAACGACACAGCATGTAGTACATGTAGTTAATCAGAATTACTCTGTAATGATTTATGTAAATACATAACAAAATGAATGATCACTGTAAAATACAGTGTGACCAAAACATGACATGTTTTAGTTTTTAGTTCATAGCATCCAAACTCGGACCTTACTATAAAGTGTTAGCATGCAAATCGGTGTTTCTGTACATGACTGCATTGAAAATCTCACAACTTCAGTGGAGAGAGCTTTCCTTGGTTGTGTTTCAAATAATCCTGATGTTACACGTCACAGTTCCTGCTCCTCATAAACTCTAACAAGTTTCTGAGAAATTGGTAATCTCAGCTCTGTGACCTCTGACCCCTGAGGGCAGTGGCCATGTGCTCTGCGTCACAGATCACGGCAGGAAATGATGTTCTTTAATGAGGAAATGAGATCAGCACTGATCTGCCTGCTCAGCTGCCAATCCCGTCACATAACCGCCAGTTAGTGAGTTTACCGTTACCATGGCGACAAGCCTCCGTCTCTTCCTGACGACACACGGGTCGCATGTTTCCATGAAGCGTTTGTGTTAAAGAAGAGGGCAACATTTACATTTATTATTCAGAACGTGGGTCTGACGTCTCTTTACAGAAACATTTCAGATCATCCAACAGCTATTGAACGAGTATTAAATACACTTGAACGAGTTGTGTTCAACCAAGTCTCTGTTTTTCTCACACAGAACAACTTCCTGGACAGTAACCAATCTGGCTTCAGAAGTGGACATTCGACCGAAACTGCCTTGCTTTCTGTTGTTGAAGCCCTAAGACTTGCAAAAGCGGCTTCCAAATCTTCATTAATTATCTTGCTGGATCTGTCTGCTGCTTTTGATACGGTCAACCATCAGATCCTCTTGTCAACCCTATTGAGAAAGGGCATCTCAGGAACCGCACTCCAGTGGTTTGAGTCTTACCTCTCTGATAGGTCCTTCAAAGTATCTTGGAGAGGTGAGGTATCCAAGTCGCAACATCTAGCTACTGGGGTGCCTCAGGGCTCAGTTCTTGGACCAATTCTCTTTTCTGTCTACATGGCATCACTAGGTTCTGTCATTCAGAAACATGGCTTTTCATATCACTGCTATGCTGATGACACTCAACTCTACCTCTCATTCCATCCTGATGATCCGACGATAGCTGCTCGCATCTCAGCATGTCTAACAAGACATTTCTTGCTGGATGATGGACCATCACCTTCAACTCAACCTAGCTAAGACAGAACTGCTTGTAGTTTCAGCTAACCCATCGCTTCATCACAATCTCACCTTCCAGTTAGGCTCATCTACCATAACTCCTTCAAAAACAGCCAGAAACCTTGGAGTTGTGATTGATGATAAACTAAATTTCTCAGACCACATTGCTAAAACTGCCCGGTCCTGCAGATTTGCTTTATACAATATTAAGAAGATCAGGCCCTTTCTCTTGGAACATGCAACACAACTCCTTGTTCAGGCTCTTGTTCTGTCCAGACTTGACTATTGCAATGCTCTCTTGGCAGGTCTTCCAGCCAATTCTATTAAACCTCTACAATTAATCCAAAATGCCGCTGCAAGATTAATGTTTAATGAGCCGAAAAGAACGCACGTCACGCCTCTGTTCATCAATTTGCACTGGCTACCAATAGCTGCTCGCATTAAATTCAAGTCATTAATGTTTGCCTACAGAACCACCACTGGCTCTGCACCCCTTTACCTAAATTCATTACTTCAGACTTATATGCCCTCTAGAAGCTTGCGTTCTTCAAGTGAACGACACATTATTGTGCCATCCCAAAGATACACAAAAACACTTTCACTGACTTTTTCATTAACTGTTCCCATCTGGTGGAATGACCTGCACAACTCAATCCGAGCAGCCGAATCCTTACCCATCTTCAAGAATCGGCTAAAAACTCATCGGTTCCATCTTTACTTGACCCTCTAACTCTAGCACTCTCTATTCTAATTTTATTTTATCTATGTCTTTTTATAAAAAAAAAAAATAATAATAATATTTATCTGTACTGCGTTAGGCTAACTGAGACAATAGCACTTGCACGTTGTCGCTCTTTTGTTGGTTTTGATTGCTTCTTATGTCCTCATTTGTAAGTCGCTTTGGATAAAAGCGTCTGCTAAATGACTAAATAAATAAAAGCTATGATGTGTGTGTTACCTGAGGATGATGGGGCTCCCACAGGTGCAGCTTTCCGTCGTCTCTTTATATCTCCAGTACACAAAGAGCCAAGATGACCACTAGTTTGTCTACAGAGAGAGAGGGAGAGATTAGGGTACTTACTGCTTAGGTAAATGTGCTAAGATTATGTATTTTGAAATTAGACTATGGCAAGAGGATACAGAAAAGCTCTTATTACTATATATTATATATTACCTGCTGGCAGTCTTTAAAGAGCAGCTTTTCCTGTGGCTTCTGTCGCTGCGAGAATCCCAAAGCAACTGCAGATATGCAAACATGTCAGACACATGTAAAACGTCACATATCCCACAGTAGATTTTCACAGGAAGAGTTTCTTACACACTTACAGGCCTGAAACTCAACAGAGTAAATAAAGCTTAGATTTCTTAAAGCACGTCTTACTTGGTCTCTTCTGGCCCCAGAGCTGAACCACGAGCTGCAGAGGAGGACAAACAAACTCTTAAAATAAGCCTGACATTAAGTATATGGCATTATGTATAGGGGATATATTACACAAATTTCATAATATCATAGTTTGAGTAAATTTATATGATAAATAAGTCAATAAAATGTATTGCTCATAAAGTAACCATTAAATTAAAATGATTGATTTTAATTAATGTAATTTAAAAATATTAATTTAATTTAATTGATAAATCAAATAAATAAAAATCATTAAATAACAATGTAGCAATATCTTTTTACTTAGGTAATACAGCAAATTAAGTACTTTATGAATTTGACAATTTTATCTTTTTTTATCAGTTTAAAAAAAAACAATGGATGCATAAAAAAATTCTATTATTCATACTAAATGAGTAAGTCGGCATAAAAACACTAAACTACGCCATGTTGAGCAGTTTGACTTGTGAGCCAGTCAGGACTTACTCATGAGGATCCTGGGATAATCTGGGTAATCGATCAGGAATTCCTTGAGAGGTTCCCTTTTGGGAAAGAGAATTAAATTTATTACATATACATAAATATTAAACAATGAATGAGTTCATATTTTAGACAAGTGCACATACTTGTGACTGCTGAAGACAGGCCTGCCGCGCGAGCCGTGCTTGAAACCCTGAAAAAATAGTCAGAGACCCGGTCTAAAGATTAACACACATGCTCTAAATGAACAGGAATAAATAGTTTTCTCCAGATATAATAGACCTCCTTGAAACACGGACATCATTACCAGACACCACATTTTAAGGCTGCACGATTTAGGGGAAAAATATAATTGCGATTTTTCTCATAAAAATTGTCATTGCGACTTAAAAAGTTGTTTTAAAAATTATTTCTAAATAAAAACATTAAAGTTACTAAGTAAGAACAAAATAAGTGATATTACTATTTAAATATGTCACTGTAAATTAAGTAACTTTTACACTTTTATTTAGTAATGATAAAAGCAGTAACAATAATAAGTATTATTATTAGTATTAATAAATAAAAATAAAATGTAATAAAAACTAAAGAAATAATACTATTGCAATATTTCACTGTAAAATAAAAAATAAGGATAAAAATGTGTAATTTATTTTGTATTGTATTAGTAAAATTAATAATAATAATAATAATAATAATAATTATTATTAAATAAAACCAAACGTTACTTAAAAACAAAATAAGAAATATTACTATTATAACTTTTCACAATAATAAAAAAAATAGTAATATTCAAGAATTAAAAAATTTTAATATTAAAGATATATAACTTATATCTATAACTAATATCATCTTTATAAGTAGTAGCAATAGTAAAAAAAATAAAAGTACTACTAAATAAAAACAAAATAAGAAATATTACTATTGTAATTTCACTTAAAAAAACATAGAAATATTTTGTAACTTTCATATTTTTTATTAGTAAGGATAATAATTATTATAACCAAATCAAAATATGAAAATTACTAAATAAAAACAAAATGAGAAAAATTGTTGTAACTTCAGAGTAAAATAAAAAAAGAGAATTAAAGAAATATAATAAAAACGATTGTACATTACACCTGTAAAATAAATAAAAACTAATATTTAGCATTTACTATGTAAGCATTTAACACTAATATTTTTACATAATAAGATGAATATTTATTATAAGACTTTTCTATAAGACATTACTGCTCTCTCTTATGGACCGTACAGCTCTGTCCTCTGGTGGATAAACATGTGAACTGTACTCCAGAGCTGAAGGCTGTGTGTCTGAACACTCACCTTAGAGCCCTGCACGGGCCTCAAATTTAGGCCCTAGCCCGGACCTGTCCCGAGATGCTCAGGCCCTAGCCCGGCCCTGTCCCGAGACGCTCAGGCCCTAGCCCGGCCCTGTCCCGAGATGCTCAGGCCCTAGCCCGGCCCGAGACGCTTAGGCCCTAGCCCGGTCCTGTCCGACAGCTTATCAGAATTACCGGCCAGAGTCCGACCCGAGCCCATCTTTTTTTTCCCCCTTCTCCCAACACGGCTCATGTTTCAGCTCTTTCTTAAAGTAACGACCAAGCGGCCAGCGGCAGACCGGCAGGATGATCATAGCCAAGTTTGATCAATTTAGCCTTCTCAAATCATCACGACTTGCCTGAAATAAAATCTATAGATATACTAAAACAGTTCAAGCATATAAAAATGTTTAAACATTAAACCTAGATAAATGTGCGCTGCATCCAATAGTTTGTGCGAAGAGTGGAAGCTAAAGCGCAGGACATGGAGGAACCAGCGCAATCAATTGCATTTTTTTCAATGGAAAAAACTTAAAATAGGCCTACGCCGTAATTTGTGCTCATAAGAGTAGTACATCATTCGGAAGTGAAAGGGTCTACTTTTATTTGTGTGCACTTACAATATCAACAAAACGTTCTTTTATAAAATAAAGAAAACAATGATGCGCTCTCTGCCGTCTCGTCTTGAACAGGAGCGCTTCACAAAAATGAACCGAAAGCCAGCGAATACATGCCTCACAGACATGATCAATATCTCTATAGAAAGCTTTAAATTACTACTTAACGAAATAAATCAAATCGAAAACAAAAACTCTTTCATTATAATCCGTGAAGATGCACTTCTCTCTAAAGGCGCATCTAATGAGGATCATCATCTTCATCTTTGCGACACTGACACAGAAAACACAAGTTTATTAGTAAATAATTCAAATATCTCCTTACTATTTCCCCCGGACACATTCATGGTAATTACTTTTGCCGGGGCCTTACGGCAAGCTTTATTGCGTGTATTTGAACGCAGAACATCTGCACTGACGGCACGCTTGCTGCTGGACTCTAAATACGGTCGAGACAGTCTTGACAGTCGCGGTAGCACAGACTCGTGTTGTTTCCACCAGCGTGGCAATTTTTCTTCATCACAAATTGATGGATGTCTAAAATATTAAAATAAGGACGCCCGGCCCGCGTCTGAACTATGATGTGAAAATTGTCCCGGCCCTAGGGACGTAAAACAGTGCAGGGCTCTAACTCACCTCTTTGAGCTCCCTGTGACATTAACGGGAACACTCCGGTCAGGATGCTGTTGAACATGGGGTCATTGAGGTCCAGTTCGTTAGAGTCTCTCTCCCACCACGGCATCACACCCGCGATTCCACAAGCCCCGCCCGGCTCACCCTCATAGAACCAATCGCTCTGCTCATCATCACCTGAAACACATACAGCACTCAAACACATGCTCTTCATTTTGTATGTGATAAATGGTGATTATGAAATATGGCAGTACACACACCTTGCCTTCCTTCGTCGTTTGTGTACAGACCCCCATCACTGCTGTTACTCACACTGCTTGTCTCACTGTAATCACACACATTACACAGCGTTTTAAGCCATTTGTAGGAAATAAAAGGGTGAATTTCATTCAAACATGCCCATGGTCATAAAAGAAAAAGAAAGAAAATATATTTTGAATAAACAATAAGAAGCCCTATTTTTAATACTATTAAGACTGTTAGCATGTGACTATTTTCATAACACCTTAGCACATTTTCCCCCAAATTTTCGTTTTTTTTATTTTTTCATTTTTAAAAACAAATACGTTTTTCTTTTTATCTCACATTGGTGATTCTAATTCATTAAAATAACTAAATTAAATCATTTAAAATAATACATAAAATTTGAAAATATATACAACTATATTAGTATATTAAAATATTAGTATAATTTTTTTTTATTTTCATTAATTTATTTATATTTAAAATGACTGCAATATAGCTATAAAATAATAATAGTAAATAAAAATGAATAATTAAGAACAAAATAAGAAATATTATTGTTGTAAGATTTCACAGCAAAATACTGCTGTAAAATAAACTTAATAATATAGTATTCTAATTAAAATCAGCATCATTTAAGGCATTAGAAATATGACCATGAAATATGATTTAAATAACATGCTATTGTGTTGTCGCCATGCAAAAAAATGTTTATGGAAAACTGAATTACATGTACAGTATCTCACAGAAGTGAGTACACCCCTCGCATTTTTGTAAATATTATTATATCTTTTCATGTGACAACACTGAAGAAATGATACTTTGCTACAATGTAAAGTAGTGAGTGTACAGCTTGTATAACAGTGTAAATTTGCTGTCCCCTCAAAATAACTCAACACACAGACATTAATGTCTAAACCGCTGGCCACAAAAGTGAGTACACCCCTAAGTGAAAATGTCCAAATTGGGCCCAATTATCCATTTTCTCTCCCCGGTGTCATGTGACTCGTTAGAATCACAAGGTCTCAGGTGTGAATGGGGAGCAGGTGTGTTAAATTTGGTGTTATCTCTCTCATGCTGGTCACTGGAAGTTCAACATGGCACCTCATGGCAAAGAACTCTCTGAGGATCTGAAAAAAATAATTGTTGCTCTACATAAAGATGGCGTAGGCTATAAGAAGATTGCCAAGACCCTGAAACTGAGCTGCAGCACGGTGGCCAAGACCATACAGCGGTTTAACAGGACAGGTTCCACTCAGAACAGGCCTCGCCATGGTCGACCAAAGAAGTTGAGTGCACGTGCTCAGTGTCATATCCAGAGGTTGTGTTTGGGAAATAGACGTATGAGTGTTACCAGCATTGCTGCAGAGGTTGAAGGGGTGGGGGATCAGCCTGTCAGTGCTCAGACCATACGCCGCACACTGCATCAAATTGGTCTGCATGGCTGTCGTCCCAGAAGGAAAAGATCCTCTTCTAAAGATGATGCACAAGAAACCTCGCAAACGGTTTGCTGAAGACAAGCAGACTAAGGACATGGATTACTGGAACCATGTCCTGTGGTCTGACGAGACCAAGATAAACTTATTTGGTTCAGATGGTGTCAAGTGTGTGTGGCGGCAACCAGGTGAGGAGTACAAAGACAAGTGTTTCTTGCCTACAGTCAAACATGGTGGTGGGACTGTCATAGTCTGGGGCTGCATGAGTGCTGCTGGCACTGGGGAGCTACAGTTCATTGAGGGAACCATGAATGCCAACATGTACTGTGACATACTAAAGCAGAGACTGGGCCGCAGGGCAGTACTCCAACATGATAACGACCCCAAACACACCTCCAAGACGACCACTGCCTTGCTACAGAAGCTGAGGGTAAAGGTGATGGACTGGCCAAGCATGTTTCCAGACCTGAACCCTATTGAGCATCTGTGGGGAATCCTCAAACGGAAGGTGGAGGAGCGCAAAGTCTCTAGCATCCACCAGCTCCGTGATTTTGTCATGGAGGAGTGGAAGAGGACTCCAGTGGCATCCTGTGAAGCTCTGGTGAACTCCATGCCCAAGAGGGTTAAGGCAGTGCAGCAAAATAATGGTGGCCACACAAAATACTGACACTTAGGGCCCAATTTGGACATTTTCACTTAGGGGTGTACTCACTTTTGTGGCCAGCGGTTTAGACATTAATGTCTGTGTGTTGAGTTATTCTGAGGGGACAGCAAATTTACACTGTTATACAAGCTGTACACTCACTACTTTACATTGTAGCAAAGTGTCATTTCTTCAGTCTTATCACATGAAAAGATATAATAAAATCAGTCGGGACCTAATGGTTAGAGTTGGACTTGTAACCCGAAGGTCGTGGGTTCGAGTCTCAGGTCTGTCAGGGATTGTAGGTGGGGGAGTGAATAACCAACACTCTCTCCACCCTCAATACCACGACTGAGACCCTTGAGCAAGGCACCAAACCCCCAACTGCTCCCCGGGCGCCGCAGCATTGGCTGCCCACTGCTCCGGGTGTATGTTCATTACTTTGTGTACACTTGGATGGGTTAAGTGCAGAGCACAAATTCTGAGTATGGGTTACCATACTTGGCCACACACCACTTCCCTTTCCCTTTCCCTAAAATATTTACAAAAATGTGAGGGGTGGACTCACTTCTGTGAGATACTGTACTTCTTATTTTCATCTGGGTTGAAATATGACCTGGGCATGTTCTTGACTGGTTTCATGTTCTTGGCCCATTTGAATTTATTATGCTGATGTGTCCTGCCATAATTATTATATCCAGTGCCTTAAATAAAGAATATTAATAATATTTTTTCTGGTATAGAAAACAAAACTAGAGGTCTAGTGCTGATCCATATAATGTATTAGTGTTAGTAGGTCAGAGGAAAATAGTCTAAGAACTAGAAAAGAGTTATTTTTCTGAAGGGCAGAGAAACAGGTTTGTTTGTGTTTAACGCTATTCCAGCTTCTGTGGCTATTTTCATGGTGAGAATATTATGGCTGAATTATATCATGTTTTTATAATTTATTTTTGCTAAAAACACCAAAACTGTATTTGCCTTAAATCTGTTAAAAAAATCTCTTAAAGGGGTCATATGATGCTTTTTTTAAAGATCAAAAGATTTAAAGATTTTTTGTATTTGGTGTAACAGAATATGTTGACATGCTTCACTGTTCAAAAAACACATTATTTTTCAAATACTGTACATTATTGTAGATCCTCTATGCCCCGCCTCTCTCAAACGCCATGTCGCTCAAAGCCGTGTCGGAAATGTAACGCTCCTGTCCATAATCGCGAGCTTCAGCTTTCAAAATTAAAGTAAAGACAGTTAATAATGTCCTTAGTTTTTTTTTGCAAACAAACCGCGATTAAGACGATTTCTGACAGGCAGTACATGCCGCTTTGATGTGACCCTGTCTCTCTCTCTTTCTCTCTCTCTCTCTCTCTCACACACACACGCAAAACTCCGCATTTGAACAGTCAATAGCAAATACTTAAACTAATAACAAAACATAGCCTACTTACAGTCGCTGATTCAGAAGCGCCAGATTGTCATAGCCAAGTCAGAATTACCTCCTCTCCTAGGTTCATGAAACGGTCATCCATAAAATGCGTTTCTGTTCTGTTGTAAGTAATCTTAATGATTCCTAAATGCATCTACTTTTGGAAGACCAAATAAAGTGCTTTTGCTTTCGCATAGAAACACACAGCTTCTCCCTGACACGGCTGCATCAACACTACTGCGGTTACTGAAAACACACCTTCTTTCTTTGCGTGAACATTTGGGCGGCATTACACAAGTATTTCCACATTGTGACATAGACATGTGGGGGCGTGTTTGAATGAGCCGTTTTAGGGGGGCGTGGCAGAGTCTTAACTTTGATAAAGAATATCTCTTTGGTTTTGAGACTTTAGTCTTTGCAACTTCAGGGATACTATCTGTGCACAATCAGCTTGTAACACTCCAAAGAGAAAGGAAAACTTGAAATCGCATCATATGACCCCTTTAACTGAATAAAAAGGTTTTCTCAAAGAGTTAAAACCAGCACAATAATGGATAAAAAGATTCGGCAAAGAGAACATCCTGGATCCTGGAATGAGAAAAAGGAAGAAGAGGGGCTATACAGGAGAGAATAACACTAACCACCTGTCACTCATCTCCTCATCTGAGCCTTTCTGCTCCTGATAGTCCATCTTATCTTTGGCCGCTTGTCCCGCCTCTTCACGCTCCACCACCACGCCTTCATCCGCCGCATCCTGTGCGAGTCTCTGCACCGTGAACTTCCTCTTCTTCACCCTGTTTTTGTTTGATTCGCTCTCTTTGGCCTCCGGACTAAACCCCGCCTCCCTGCTGTTGGCTGCTCTGGACGGCGGCGCCAGCATGGTGGAGACATCTAGTGGCGGGTCCACAGCCATGCGCTTGACTTTTCTACGCCTCCGCAAACTGCGCGTTCCCAAAACGTCCGCTCCGCTCAAGTCGTCCAGCCACAGCGGCCTCTTCCCCCTGCCGGAGTCAGTGAGGGGCGTACGCCGCTTAGCACCCAGCTGCTCATCCGAGTCGCTGTTGTTGTCGCGGGTGTGAGCGCCCCCTGCTGCCGTGGATGAGCGGTAGTCTTTCTGCTCCTCTAGGCTGGACTCGGAGCCTTCGCTCAGGTGGCAGGTGTCCCACGGCGGGTGAGGGTTATCGGACCGACGTTTACGGCCACGACGCTTGCGGGCCTGGCGTTTCAACAGGCAACCGACGGCCAAAGCGTGATCTCCACCATCTCCAAACCCTCCACGGGCTTGTTCTGAACTCTCCTCCAGAGCCGACACCAGGTCATGAACCAGCTCGTCCATCGTCCGCTGAAAGTGCCTGATCCGAAAGAGTGAAATTAGGTGAAACAAGAGAAAATGCAAAATAAAAGTTTTTGTTTATGTAATATTTGTGTGTGTACGGTGTATATTTGTTATGTATATATAAATACACACACATGCATATATATATATATATATATATATATATATATATATATAGAAGAACAACATGTATGTTTATATATGAATATAAATATATAAACATGTAAATACATATAAATATACACACACATTATGTAAATTTTTATTATGGATGCGATTAATCGTTTGACAGCACTAAAATGAAAGAGCAAATGAGAAAGAAAATGTATTTGTTCATAATGACTGCATTTGAATTTTAAATAATTAAAGAGAGATTGTACTATCAGAGCAATTTCTAGTCAGGTACATTAACAAAACAAATTAATAATAATAATAATCAAATGCCATGTAATGGTTTATTCATTTCTATTATTTTTTAATTTTCTAATATTTTATGATTTTTAAAATATTTATTTGATTGGTTTTCATGTTTTCTATTATTTATGCATTAACATTTTCTATTTTATGCATTATTAATGGGACTTTGTTTAGGACGGTCACCAGGGCATGGATCAGCTTGTCCATTGTCTCCCAAAGGTGCCTGCTCAGAACGAGTGAATTTAGATGAAAAAATAATTACATTTTATAATATCATTTAATAGAGATTGACTAGAAATTGGCTTGTTAGAACAATGAAACATTTTAGAGCTAAACAGCAGAAAAATTAATATTTGCTTAAAATTATTTTTTTGTTTTTTATTAATTGCCATGTCACACAACTGCTACATAATGTTTTTTTTAATTTCTATGACTTCTCTATTATTTATTTTATTAATTTTAGGGACCAACATCAGGTCATAAACATGCTTGTCCGTCATCCACCCAATAATGTCTGATCAGAATGAGTAAAATTAGGAGAAAAAAGGAGGGAAAAATCAATTTATTTATAATGAGTGGGTAAGGATTATTAAATATAGCAATATTTAGTCAATTAATTATTTTAGAGCTAACAGCACAAACATGTATATTTGCTTTAAAAATCATGATTAATTTGATATATTAATCTTTGGGACTTCTATTATTCATTTTATTTTTAAATGACTTTAATGTGCTTTTTTAATTAATAAAATAATTTTCTCCGTTAATATTTTTTCCAGGTAGCGGGCGGTAATACCATGGTAAGTTGGCTGTGGTAATGAATTATTACCATAATCATGTACTGAGGAATTTCATTTCAAAGAATAGCATAGTAAATCATAATAATTATTAGATGATAATACAATGGTAGTTTATTGTGAGTGTGATCGGGTCAGAGATAAACACATCACGATCAGATCTGAACAAACCGACGGCAAAACACATGAAACACATACCAGCCGGTTCCTGCTTTACCGAGGCTCTTGATCTCGGCGGCGCGGAACATGAAACCCACAGAACGCGACAAAAACTCACGGGAAAAGATCGAGGCCGCGCTGACAAACCATCGCCTCAACAACAACAACACCACCGCGCCGGAAACGGACTACAAGACATAAAGGACGCGCATCCGGTGACGAACAGACCGCATGCTTTCAAAATAAAAGACGGCGGTGGTGATGATGATGATGACAATAAAATAATAATAATAATAATAATAATAATAAACAAATAAATATATAAAGCATAGGATTGATGGAGAAGCTGACATGGGAAACAAAATTCCTCAAAAGTATTTCTTCATTAACCCATCTATTTCTCTATATATTTTTATTGCTTTTATTTATTAAGTTTATTATTTGTATTACCAATATTCTCTATCTTTTTGATGATTTGAAAGTCTTTTATCTGAAGTTATGTTTTATTTTTCCATCACAATACGTTTTTCAACAAACAAATTCAAATTTCTGAATCTAAACAAAAACTTTTTTATGAACATATGTACATTCTATGATCTTTTTCGTTTAATTTTTATTTATTTATTGGTTTCACTGTAAAATATACAGTACACAGTATACAGTACACTGTAGAATATACAGTTGCCAAAAAACAAGAAGCTAAAAATCACCCCACATCCGCCCTGAACACTTGTCCACACAAGCATTCACACCTCCAGCAGATGATGTGTGCCAGGTCTTCAGGAAGAACAAAAGAAGGAAAGCACCAGGCCCAGACGGTGTCACCAACCTGCCTAAAAACCTGTGCTGACCAGCTGGCCCCCATCTTCACACAGATCTTCAACAGATCACAGGAGCTGTGTGAAGTCCCCTCATGCTTCAAACGCTCCACCATCATCCCCGTCCCAAAGAAACCCAAAATTACTGGACTTAATGACTACAGACCTGTGGCTCTAACGTCTGTAACCCCCCAAAACTGAAAGAGGCTGCAGTGAAAGCCTGGAAAAGCATCACAAAAGAAGAATGCAAAAGTTTGGTGATGTCAATGGGTCACAGGCTTGATGCAGTTATTGAAAGCAAAGGATTTGCAACTAAATATGAAGTCTTTTTCACTTTAATCAATATTAATTCTATCTGTTCCAATACTTTTGGTAACACGAAAAATGGGTGGGTTCAAACAAAAGGTGCTATCTTCTAAGTTGTGTATCAGATCCAGATGAAAATACCTGTAAATAAAAGCTGAAATGTCTTTTGATGTCTTTTGATGTCAAACCCAAATGTTTACAGTCTACAGCAAAAATAAAGGAATTGGCCTTACTGTTCCAATACTTATATATATATATATTCAGACTATAATATAAACAATAATCGAATATCAGTGATACTAAAATAACATTGCATCTCTGCTCCAACTCACACATTAAAAATACATCATTTTTAATGCATTAATCCTTTAAAAATAATTAATTAAAACTAATATATATAAATTAATGAATTTAAGTTTTTCTGCACTGATTTAAGGCCTTCATTTGGGGAAAATTCTGACATTTTAAGATCTGTTTAAGCCCTACAGAAACCCTATAAACAAATTAATAAAGCAGTCAGACAGAAAAACATGTGCATAACAGTGTCACAACTCAACTGGGCTGTTTTACCCATCAGACTGTGGGTTAGTAAAGCACAAACACGTGAGTGAAGTGTAGCATGACTCAAAACCTCAGGAAACCAATCTCTTGTTTCCTCTTTCTCTCTCTCTGTCTGTCTGCTGTTCCTCTCAACGCTCATGCATGAGAGGATCACAGCACTTTTGTTCACATGCAAATCTCTGATCTGTCTGGTGCATAGAAATGGTTTTTGGGAACTTGGCATGATTTTTGTAACTTTTTGTTTATTAAAATACCATATTTTCAGCCTGCTTGACTGAGCCCCGTTTATTATAGGCTTATAACTTCATGGACAGAATATAAGAAAAGGAAGAGTTCAAAAGATTTCAAGTGCTAAATAGCAAACAGTAGTGTGCAGACAGAATCCCAGATAACAGGTTATAAAATTGTTGTCGGAACATTGTTTTGAAATGTTTCTAAAATATTGAAATGGCCAGTTTTCTTGTAGTGATTATAACAAAAAAAAAATTTCTTATGGCATTTTGCTCATTTTTCACCCAGAATATAATGTTAGGCCTATTTGAATGTTAATTTTTAATATTTTTAGAATGTTAAAATGTCAAATTTTCTTTTCGTTTTAAAGTTTACAAAACTTTTTTTTTTTTTGAAGTAGCTACACTACCATAACATGTTATATGTTAAATTTTGTTATATAACGTTATGAGAACGTTCCATAAACATCTTTAAGAACATTTTGTCCTATAGGTCTTACACTTAGAATATAGGTTATAATGTTTAGAAAACGTTAGTGAAAGTTGTGAGAATGCTCCGTCAGCTGGAAAGAATATAGTTAATAAATTATGAATATATAACTTAAAATATATTTTATGTTTTAATATAATTAAAAGTATAATTAATTTAGTACAACATTTGCTATCTACCCTATTTTCTTTAAAACAAACAAACCTTTTCATAATTCCAGAAAGAACAAGCTATTTTTTAGTTTATTAGTTCAACTTGATGGTTTTATTCTTTCGACATGCGAAGTGCTACAAACAGCAGATATCGAACGTCAGTGAGAGCGGCTCACTGATTGGACAAGAGGATCATCTTACAAAAGCCACTCGGAACGATGAGAGCTGCGCGCTGATTGGTCAGCAAAATCACCTCACAGCCGCTACAATGTGTCACGAAAGCTGCGCGCTGATTGGACAGCAGGATCACCTCACAGCTGTCACTCAAAGCGATACCTGCAAGAGCTGAGTTGGTTAAAATAAACTATCTTTTATATGGCTCTGTTTCGCTTCTTCTGACAGCTGGATGATCACAGATATTCCTGTACTGAATTCGGTCTAATAGCTATTAAAACGCGGGAGGCGATTTTAAATTAAAGGCGTGAGTGAATATGTAAGTGAAGAAAGGAAGAAGTCATTTTTACTGATTGGCTGGTCGGCATCTTTTCTCGGGAGGATGTAATTTTTTTTTTTTTTTTTTTTTGGTGTACGTGATGTCACTCACGTTGTTGGTCAGAATATGAATGTATGAATGTTACAGTGTTTGTCCTTCACTCCTCTGAGAACACCATGAGCTGAACGGGGCTTTGCTAGAGGTGAGAGAGACTTTATGTATGAACATAGTCATTTAACCTAGTAAACCACTACAGCAAGCTATTAATGTGGGATGTGAAATGAAATTGTGAATATGCTGTTGATATTCTTACACGTCTGTAAACATTGTTTTGGTATTTACTCTGATTATATAACTCACATAATGTCAGCTGCTGATGAATCAGTGTTTTCCTTCACACTTTCAAAGCTGATATTTTATCACTCTTCTAATGTTGATGATCCATATTAGTCCTGATTCACAAGACTTTTTCTTTTAATATCAGTGAGCTACAATATAACTGGATAATAACATTTTAAGACAGATAAATAATACTAAAATATAAACTATATATTATTAAGTAATAAAACGTTATTTACTAAATTATAATACTTTGAATTATTATTCGTTTATTATAATTAATAAGTTGATGAATATGTATTATTAATATTTTATAATGCATGTTATAGTATATATATTAATATGTCATTATTGAATACAAATAGCTGAAAAGAGATTCTGACAGTGCACATTTCTCTCATTCTTTCTGCTTTCCTTGTCCTTTTTGCATGTGAACGACTGTTTTGAATAATGTGACTAATTCTCGGATAGGGCTCAATTTTGCATTCACTTCACCTAAAGCTTCAGTGAGAAACGGATGGCTTTGTAGTCCTCCTCTCTGGATATTTCTGGATTCATCTGTTCTCTTAACTCAGTTAGCATGTCTGGGGTTGACATTATTCAATTATGGAGGAATATGATACCAGGAGGAGTACAGCAGCTATAATCTCACATGAGCACACTGACATTTTGTATCTAAGTACAGAACAGATTCTGAAATCTGATCCTGTGGTGTTTGACAGACAGATGGTCTTTAATAGCGTCTGTAAATATGTACGTTATGGTCAGATCGCTGACCTTTGTGATCATCTGAGGACTGAATGTTCCATATCGTTCAGACAGTATTTGATAAAAGTATTATGTCTGTTTGCTCAAGTGCAGAAGTAACTGGTGACCGAATTCCTGCTGGCTTGACCTTCTCCAGAGGATATGACAGAAAATCAATTATTCATTTGTGCTTGTGAGGGTATCAGAGTAGTGTGCAGAGGATCAACTGGATTGCAATTCTAAAAAGACATGTTGGTAAAAGAATTGCCTTTGTCATGAATTAGTATTTGAAGTTGTTCATTATATTCTATATACATGATGTTTTGCACCACTAGTGGCACCAAATGTAACTGGAAAAATAACTAGATTTTTACATTTTCGGAAGGAAATGTATGTAATATGCCCATACAAAAGTTGCTGCCGCAATGCTAAAGGTTTTCAAATGCATTTTAGAGCAGGTTCATGTTAAAACATTTAGTTCATATGATATTCTGGTCTCTCAGGTTCTTTATTCGATATATGTCTGTAAGGTATAGTTCACCCTCACCCTCAGGCCATCCAAGTTTTAGATGAGTTTGTTTCTTCATTGGAACAGATTTGGGGAAATTTAGCATTGCATCACTTGCTCACCAATGGATCATCTGCAGTGAATGGGTGCCGTCAGAATGAGAGTGTCACGAATCCTGGCCATGAATTTCCATTTGTTCACCACCAGAGGTCACCCGCTCACCACATGGACTTTTACACTACACAGCACATTGGACTCCATTTCCCATCATACATTGCACTTACGACACACAGCTGGCACCAATCTCTCATTACCCTGATTGCACTGCTGATCACACAAGCACTCATGCTATATAAACTTGGGACATTCTCTTGTTCGCTGCCAAGTATTGTCTAGCCTAGCTACCTTACAAAGCGTTCCTGTATATCTTGTTTGATTTCCTGTGTTTTGATTCCTGCCCGTGTTCCTGGATTATTCTCTCTGCCTTGCCCTGTTTGGATACTGTTTGCCGATCGTCGACCCACGCTTGCTCTAGGATTGCTCTTGTGTCTTACCTATGCCATACCGGTTTGCTCCCATTGAGCCTGCCTGTATTACGACCATGTTTGCTAATAAAGCCTTGCAAATGGATCCTCATGTCTCGTTGACCCCGTAACAGAGAGTCCAAACATCTGATAAAAACATCACAGTAATCCACACTACTCCAATCCATCAATTAACATCTTTTGAAATGAAAAGCTCTGTGTTTGTAATGAACAAATGCATTAAGACATTTTTTAACTTCAAAATGATACAATACGAGTCCTCTATCCATAATATTGCTTTCCCCAGTGAAAAAGTCATCTTTTCTGAATTAAGAGAGAAATATGCACAGATCAAACACCATTTATAACCCAAAATAGTCCAAAACAGTTCTAAACAAATATGTTGGTGGATTTTGATGTGAGAAGACAACAGGGGATGGACTTTTTCACTGGAGGAAGTGTTATTATGGACTCATATTAGGTCAGAAGCAATGGTTTAAAGTTAAAATGTCTTCAAAATGCTTCACAAGACATTAATTGATGGACTGGAGTGGTGTGGATTATTGTGATGTTTTTATCAGCTGTTTGGACTCTCATTCTGACGGCACCCATACACTGCAGAGGATCCATTGGTGTAATGCTACATTACTCAAAATCTGTTCCCATAAAGAAACAAACTCATCTACACCTTTGATGACCTAAGGATTTAAACATTTTAAGCAAATGTCCATTTTTGGGTGAACTATTCCTTTAATAAAAGAAAACGGCACACTCTATTCCATAGAGTTCATACTGACCATTCGCCACAATGTACAGGATCAATAATTGATGTCTCTTCTCCTTTCTCCATTTAGACTCAGACCATGAATTACGTGGGTCAGTTGGCGGGGCAGGTGTTCGTGCAGGTGAAGGAGCTCTACAGAGGTCTCAATCCCGCCACGCTGTCCGGCTGCATCGATGTCATTGTTGTCCGGCGGCCGGATGGAGCTCTGATCTGCTCTCCATTTCACGTACGCTTCGGAAAGATGGGCGTCCTGAGATCACGAGAGAAAGTGGTGAGTAGTACAGTTAAGGTAACAGTGATATGACTTGATATTATATGTATTGACTTCTCTTCTCTCTCTCTCTCTCTCTCTCTCTGTCAAACAGGTGGACATTGAGATCAATGGGGAACCTGTGGATTTACACATGAAGTTGGGAGAGAACGGAGAAGCTTTCTTTGTCAAGGAGACTGAAGACGATCAGGTGCAAACATACAAGCCCTCACATTTTGCTCGGCAGTCACCAATATTCATCCTAGTTTCCTTTCCAAAACTGTAAACACACTAAACTTGTGCTCCATTAACTTATATTCATATTAAGCACTGGAGAC
This sequence comes from Barbus barbus, assembly GCF_936440315.1. Lineage (NCBI taxonomy): Eukaryota > Metazoa > Chordata > Actinopteri > Cypriniformes > Cyprinidae > Barbus > Barbus barbus. The sequence continues at coordinate 28,355,698 of NC_136742.1, forward strand.
CAGAAAACGCAAGCTCAAGTTTGGTGACCACTGAATTAAAGATATTTGACCAGTACAGGATCTAAACATAAGAGATCTCGCGATTACATAAATGTAAAGCTGCATGGAAGTCTGAAGTAATTTAACATCAAAGTCTACTTTGATCCTGCTGTGATCTTATTCCAGCCTTCTAGAACAGAGCAGCATTCTGGAACCGATCAGAGCGGTGATTCTGGAACACAACAGGATACTTTTAGAATTAAAAATATTTTCAAAGTATTCAAAGTTCTCAAATTCAAAAAATAACTGCCATATTCTAGAACAGCACAGTGATTTTAGAACAAAGCTTAACTCTAGAATAAAATGCCATTTTATAACAGAAGTGTTCTAAAACAGATTTAGAACTAAAACAGTTCTAATACAGTGTAAAAAAAACTGTTTTCTGATCTGGATCATATTGAAAGTAACACAAGAAGTAAATACAGGAAGTGCATTGAGACCTCTGTGAATTTGACATTCTTTGGGAAGAGAAAAGAAAGAAGATGTTTGTTTATAAGAATCAGCCTTTGCGGTTCTGAGTGGACATCCTCTTTTTAATTCCCACAGTCTTATTTTCCTAATTTCATCTGTTTTGTTGTTATTTAACACTGTAGCTTATTACACTGCACTTTACATTTATACAATAAAGTTACATGGCTCATTCAGAGCCAAAACAAATGTTTTACTAATGTCTGTTGATAGCACACTGTGTTTACAGTACAGTCTCATGTTAGCTTTTCTTTTCTGAATTTCCTTTGTGATTCCTTACAGGAAGTGATTCCACCTTACCTGGCTACATCTCCCATTCCATCCGACGCGGGGCTTCTGATGGGCTCCAGCAATGAGAATGTAATAATGAAGAAGAGGAGGAAGAGGAGAAGGAAGTTTAGAATGGAGGATGTGAAGAGGGAGGAGAGCGTGGAGTTCTCAGAGGAAGAACTGTTCAACATCGACATCAATGACAGCGAGCAGCCTGATCAGAACAGGTCCGCTGACCCTTTTAATTATAAAAGACTCTAATATCATCCTAATAATCAGTATATTGGAATGAATTCTGAAGGATCATGTGAAGTAATGATGCTGAAAATTCAGCTTTGCGTCACACGAATACATTACATTTCAAATATATTCAAATAGAAAATATTTATTGTAATGATATTTCACAGTATTACTGTTTTTACTGTATTTTTGTTCAAATAAATCCAGCCTTAAAGACTTATTTTCAAAAACATTTAAAGGGGTCATTGGATGCCCATTTTCCACAAGTTTATGATTTTTATTTAGGGTCTTAATGAAAAGTCTATAACATACTTTGGTTAAAGTTTCTCAATGGTAGTGTAAAAAACACCTTCTTTACCCTGTCAAAATCAGATCTGTTTTTCATCAAGCCGTTTTTTAGTTCATGTTGCTTTAAATGCTAATGAGCTCTGCTGACCCCGCCCCTTTCTACCTTGGGGTGATGAGCAGTACTGTTTACTTCAGCCGCGAAACTGGCTAACTAGCATGTTATTAGGAAAGGCGATTTGCAAAGATTCATAAAAAAACCTTATACTCACTTCTTCTGTAGATGAAGCTGGATCACGAATGATTCGCGCGAACATAGACGCATATATGCAGATAGGGATTGGCGCATTCCCTTCAAAGCGAAAGTAACGTTAATCCTCTGCGTCTTCAGCGGCTCAGATGTCGGGAGTAAATGACGACTGCTTTATTCATTATTACATCCAACAACTAAACACTTCAATCGTTTAATCTGAGACATTCTTGTCTTCCTCTGCACCGGAGTCGACACAATGGCGGACAGCTCTCAGCTCACTCAGGGCGGGTATAAGGTAAGACAGACTTGTCATTTAACTATCGTGGGAGCGGTGTGAGAACAACGTCATTCTGACAGGGCTCTCAGAACGGCCTGATTTGAAAAAGGGGATTTTAAAATAGGGATTTGGGTGGATTTTTATCACTATAGGATGGAAACAACTTGAAAAGTGAATTTTGCATCCGATGACCCCATTAAAAAATAATTAAACTTTTCACCAGCAGTATATATAGTTGCTTATGATGGTATCTTCCTGTGTGTGTGTGTGTGTGTGTGTGTGTGTGTTTCTATGTATGTAGAGATCTGATGAACGGAGGTTCATCCACTGGAAACAAACAAAACACAATTCATGCACGTTCAGATGGAGAGTGGAGTCCTGTTCACAGGTACAGGACTCGCTCAAACATACTACTATTTGCCACAAAATATATATATATATTTTCTGCTAATGATAAAACTATTGCTTAATAATCTCTGTCAGTGATTTCTCTCTGATATTTTAGCTTTATTAGCATAGTATTGATGAGTTTTGCATATTATTGCATATAAATTTTGCATATTTTAGTTTGTGCTATAAAGGAACCTGTTTTTCTCTCCAGTCCTAATGTGTCTCGTCCCTGCACCCCTAAAAGTGACTCTGAGCTGCTTAAAGATCAGCAGGAGGATTCAGCCATGTTGTGGTCCTGGGGGGAGTTACCACAAGCCTCCAAGGTCAGAATTAAACCAACTCACCGACACATTCACCCAACTAACAACTATAACGTGTGATTTCAATTACCCCTCCTATAATAAACTCATACTTACTCCATAACAAAATGATGTATTTCCAGCCATCGTTTCTGTCATCGAAACCAAACGTCCTGCCTGCGTGCCCACTGTCAATCCCGGTCTCTGACAACACACATTTCAGAGTCATCCCTGACACGGCCGTCCATGGCCACGACAGAAACAGGACATTACATTCTGACGGCCAATCAAACAGAGCATCTTGCATGGTGTCAGCGGTGGAGGAGGGAGGAGCAAATACTGGACCCCGCCCACAAAATAAGACTGATTCCCCTTCTAAAAGAAAAGGTTATTAGTGCATTAGTTGATCTTTGGTTAAAAATTCAGCTTGTTTATGTGTATTACATAATTCATAGTGATTCATGTGTTCTCATGCAGATAAGAAAAGCCGCCATCTGGGTTCTGACGGCGTGTATTTGGATGATATAAAAGATCTGGAGCCAGAAGTGGCGGCACTTTACTTCCCTAAAAGGTGCGTTATCATATTGTCACCTCTCTGTGAAGCTGTGTTAAGCCTGACAAATGAAATAGTAGTCTGGAATTATCAATCTAATTTTAGAGAATTTTATTAAGTAAATGTAAGAATAATGTTATACTGTCATTAATATTTAAAGACAAACTCTTACTGAAGCAACTTAAGTTTACTTGATTATCCATATCATTTTTTTTTTTTAAATCATGGTAAAATGTGGGTATCAAATATGGTACATTAGGCTTTTGGGGAATGTTTGAACCTTTCAGACAAAGTTTTGTGCTTTTGTTATTTTATGGTTTTATATTTGACACATTAGGCTTTTATGGCTCATACAGTATGATATAGTGAAATTATGGAGTTCATAATTGAGAAGTAAAAACACCTCATTTCCAAAATGAACAAAAATATACAATTTAGTGCAGATGCTGATATTAATATGTCCAAAATTTAAGATAAAATTCTGATAGCTTCAGATAGTAATGTAAATCAGTAAGATTTTACTTCTTCAGTCCAGTAAGTGTTCATTTTAAAATATTACTAACAATATTAGAGTTATTCTTATACTGAGTTTATAAAAATCATTAAAACAAATGACAGCAAAGACATGTGTACCACGACCTGAAGTGGAGACGTTTACTTGCTAAACAAGTATAAACTATCACTCTGATGACAGAAGGCATGTAGTAGATCGTGTACAACAGGCTTTTCAGCAAAGATTTGATCACGGTGATCATTTAGAGGACAAATTTGGGTATCAAATATGATGTAGCAGGCTTTATAGGGTTATGATAGAGTAGCTAAGATTGCTTATCCATCTTTTTCCTAACGAGCCTTCGTTTTAAATTATGGGAGGCATTTCTGGTTTGAGGAAGTTCCACTCAAAAACACTGCAACAAATCATTTTAAATCATAATCCTTATCCGTCATTTTGACTGAATGGCCTGTAAATTTTCATTCATTTTCTTTTTCTCAGAAGTTAGGAGAATAACGTTATGTTTGGTATATTAATGTGATGTGATATAACAACAATATCTATAAAATAGCTCTTTTCCTTTGTATTCCGCTGTAAGCGAATGAAAAAAAGTCAACATATACTGTGCATTTGTGGTCTGCTGTCCTGATTTAATTTATGAGATAAACCATGAATAATTCCCTGGAATGCACTAAGAAACTTTAATTTTTCTCCCCAAATTCTCATGTCTCTTTCCAGGTTTGTTTTCACATAGATGCTGTAATATACTGTAGTATAATGACATATATTACTATAATGATATTTAACACATCCGTAATATTGCTGCGGATAGAAGGAGGATCTTCAAGGAGTTATTCATGGTATGTTGAAAGTAATTTATTAATGCTTTTACACTTTTAAATTTCCTTTTAATGATTGATAGTTGAAGGGTGAGTAAAATAAAATCACTTCATACCCAGTTTTTGAAAATGCTTATTATTGTGTTTATAGAGCGAAGCTTTTGCTGATTGTTTACAGTGTAAATGAAAGTTAAGGTCCTTGCACACTGAGTCCGAAGTGTTTCTTCCTATCAAAATGCTTGCTACGGATGCGAAAATCGAACCTGATCCCAATTTTTTTTATGACGGATGAAAGTTTCGGAGGCAGTGTGTTAATGTAATTGACACAACGTGAGGTCGTATTTATTTTTTTAAATGCGAAAAATTCAGACGAAAATTTCAGATTCAGTGTGCAATAACCTTTACTCCCATAATTTGTGCAAAGCATCATGGGCCGGTATTTGTGATGGTATTTTGTGTTTTCTCAGTGGTTCAGAGCGTAGCGGTGAGAACGGCGTTCGCAGTGGGACGGTGTCTCCTCAGTCCATGTGCAGCTCGGGAGCCGACAGCGGCGTGGACAGTTATGACCTGCCCTTTATGGCCATCTCTCTGTGTGGAGGACTCACAGAAAACAGAGAGATCACTAAAGGTGCACAGACCCAATCAGCACCGCTTATTAATTATGTACAACAGGAATTGAAACGCATTTGTTAAGCATTCATGTACATTACATTCCCTGTTAATGCATCATTATTGATTTCCTGTCCCTCTCTCTATCATCCAGAACATTTCCAGCAGAAGTCTGTGTCATTTCAGCAGTTTGCTGATACTCCATCCATCATTGATGACCCTAATCTGGTGGTGAAGATCGACTCTAAGTGAGTGTCACGTTACTGTTATCGATTCTCATCTCATTTGTCTTGGACTGAAATAATAGCTGCTATATTTGTTTCCTTTTACCTGTGCAGGTATTATAACTGGAGCACCGCTGCTCCTATTATGTTGGCTATGCAAGTCTTCCAGAAACCATTGCCTAAGGTACACACACACTCTTGTACATCAGTGTTTTCATTTCATTTCACTGACTTCCAGAAGTCACTCTGTAGCATTTAGTGGCTGTTTTGTAATTAAATAAATATTTAATACTAGTACTGGTTTGATTCAGTAACATAAATGAGTGTTTTTAGTATTTAATCAGATATACAGTTATGGATGATATAGTTAAAGCAATAATTATTTTCAGGTAATAAATTAAACAAAAAACTAAAACTGATTGTTTTAAATCCCACAATTATAATGTACAGTATAAAATGGATATTGATTTGGAGATTTGTTAGATATTATATTTAACAGTGTTATTAAATTATTAGTATTATAAAACTGTATAAAATGGGCACATAAGAATACATTTAAAAATCTATTAAATAAATTTATTTTGTGCCCCCGTATAATATATACATTATTTATGTTCAAAATTTTGGGCGTCTGTAAGATTTTTTAAAACAAATTAATACTTTTATTCAGCAAAGGCGCTTTAAATTAATCAAAAGTGACATAAACGAGATTTGTATGTTACAAAATATTTCTATTAAAAAAAAAGCTTTTCTTTTGAACTTTCTATTTATCAAAGAATCCAAAACACATGTTTTATGGCTTCCACAAAAATATTAATGTTGAACTGTTTTCAACTGATAATAATCAGAAATGTTTCTTGAACATAATCAGCATATTAGAATGATTTCTGAAGGATCATGTGACACTGAAGACTGGAGTAATGATGGAGGAATAAATTACATTTCACAATATATTGAAATAGAAAACACCAATTGTAATAATAGTTCATAATAATGCTGTTTTTACTGTACTTTTGATCAAATAAATGTAGTCTTGGTAAACAAACACAAGACATTTGTAGTTTGACAAATAAGAAGACTCACAGTAACGCTGTGATCACGTTTTCCCATCTGTTTTCTTGTCCTGTGTGTGTGTGTGTGTGTGTGTGTGTGTGTGTTTAGTTTGCAAGGCTCAGTCATGTGTGTTCTGTGCTGGAGATTGTCTTCTGTCACCTGCTTCGTTTCTTTCCTTCCTCAGTTCGTTGCAGTAGTTTCTATCAGTCCTCTTCCCTGCATGAGAGTCCAGTATTTGTTTGATTTCTTGTGGCTTTGGAGTTTATTTTGGGAGTTTTTCAGTTGTTGAGCATTACGCTTGTGCGCATGTCCCTCACAGACCACTGTAGAGAGACTTCTGAAGGAGAAGATGCCCAGAAACCGAGGATGGTGGTTTTCATGGCGAGGAAGAACAAACAGCACCAAACCGGTACTCAGATACATACACTTCATCACCTTGGACTTTAATTCAAATGGTCCACTAGAAGGTTTTGTGACTTTCTGTGAAGTCCTGAAGTGTAAGTCCTTTGTGTGTGCAGGATTCAGTCTCAGGTGGTTCAGCATGCCCTGCAGGAGACGAGACCATCAAGAACAGGTTCAGATCTGATGGAATCATTTCATCTGGAATATAGCAGTCTGTAAGCCTTCATATGCCTGACCGAACGTTTGTTTACAGGCACACAGACGAATCCTCCTCCAGTGATGAAGACTTAACTGCCAAACAAACCCCCGTCCCTGTTCACACAGACCCCGCCCCTGCAGGAGGGGGCGTGTCCTATCAGAAAACGCTCCGCCTCTCTTCAGAACAGCTCGTAAGTATATTAAACTTAAGAAATTTAAACTTTTTTATTATTTATTTATTTATTTTAAAAAACTTGACCCTCTAACACTTAGACTTTCTATTTCTATTCTACTACTTGCTTTATTTTTATTAAAAAACCCAAAAACAATTAATGTTCTCTTTTCTTTTTCTATTCCATCTACTTGTTTTTGGTTATTTTTAAAAAACAAACCAAAAAAATAAAATGAATATTATACATATTATTGCTCTTTTGTTGGCTTTGTTTGCTTCCATTGTCCTCATTTGTAAGTCGCTTTGGATTAAAGCATCTGCTAAATGACTAAATATGATTAAAAAAATAAAATTATTATTGATTTAAAAAAAAAATTACACTCAATAAAAATGAGTTTTATAAATTAGATAATAATTCATGTTTATAATTAACAAATTTAATGCCACACTAAATACTACAAGAAAAACAAATTTATTTGAGCCCAAAATAGTAATAAACTGTGCCAATTTGCTAGACATTTCACTACAAAACAGAATCCAGGAATTCCATGCAAAACTTGAATCATTCAAATGAACCAATTCACTAGAATGATGCAAACTTTTCAAAACCGCATTTGAGAGGAGGCCTTTTCAGAAGCGTGTGTATTGTGTCTCTGATTGTTTGTCTGCTGTAGGTCAGTCTGCAGCTCAAGGACGGTCCTAATGACGTGGTGTTTAGTGTGACGACTCAGTATCAGGGCACGTGTCGCTGTGAGGGAACCATCTACCTGTGGAACTGGGATGATAAAATCATCATATCAGACATCGACGGCACAATCACCAGGTATATAATCGTGAACATAATTGTAACCTTAGACAATAATATATCTGCTCGCATAACACTGATGCCCTTTCGCAGGTCAGATAAGCTGGGGCACATTCTGCCCACGCTGGGTAAAGACTGGACCCATCAAGGCATCGCAAGCCTGTATCACAACATCAGCCAGTAAGAGCCCACCGATGCTTTCTCTGATGCTCTGATATGTCAGCAGGATGAAGAGGGAAATGCATCTCTATATGTTTCACAGGAACGGGTATAAGTTTCTCTACTGCTCGGCGAGGGCGATCGGCATGGCTGACATGACGCGGGGTTACCTGCACTGGGTCAATGAGAGAGGAACCATGTTACCACAGGGACCCGTTTTACTGAGTCCCAGCAGCCTGCTATCAGCTCTGCACAGGTGATTATACACACAGACAATTCCCATTTGCTGAAATAGCAAAAGAAAAACTCTTCAATAGTGTTTTCACGACTTTCAAAAAATGAAAAAAATTGAGAGAGACTGATAACGGTGGTCAGAAGAGAGAACGATGTCAAATTTACCGCCCCTCTCATAGACGCTGCATTATAAACACCCTCGCATTATTGTTAACTAGATTTTTTGTAATTTGATGCAAAGGTGATATAATACAAAGTATAGTGTTATAAATGTACATACATAAAAAAAAAAAAAGAAAATATAAAAATTTCACCCCCGAATCAATATTTTACAAACTTTTTTTTTTTTGCACATTGAGACAAACACTTTTAATTATTATTTTCTATAGCGGTTAGAATAAATTCCGTTTAAATATACTTTGTTTTCTTTATGCAAAATATGATTTCTTTTTCCGAGATTTGCTCATTTATTCTCTTTTTTATTGGAGTACTAAGTAATATTATTTTTGTCTTATCACAGCCGTATTCTGATATTCCTCCGTCATGTGTTTTTACCCAGCACTTTAGGATACTGAAGAAAAAATATACTGTCATATTTTTTATATGACTTGATAATCATAATCCCGTTTGGCTTTATTCCATTTTAAAGAGGGTTTCAGTGGGTTTTAACGATTTACATATTTAATATCTGAGATAGACTCAGTTAAAATATGCTAAATCTGTAGCATTATGTTGTTGATATAAGTACTTATTTTGTTTGTTTGTTTTGCCTTGTTTGCCTTTTTACTGAAAATCATTTTCAGTCATTAATTCCAAAGAAAGGTATGATTGTATTGATGGAGGTGTTTGCATTTCTGATATTCTTTCAGTGAAAGAGCAGTAGATTAGATTGTCATGCATTGCTTTTCAATAAAATATAACATCAAATATAGTGGCACTCTGATTTATTGCATGTTTTATCTCATTTATCCATAATTGGAAAGTGGAAAATCTCATTATCATTTTTCAGTCTATACAGGTGCTGAAATTCTTCGCCATAAGATGAGAATGACTTAAAGCACAATCTATGATCCGCCAAAAGATATAGACTTGAAGCTCACCAATAATAAAATAACTTACATTCACTCTAATTTGAATAAAAACAATATTTTTTTGTTCAAATATATTTATTGAACATTTTCCAACTTTTAACAGAACACACATGAATTTAAACCATAATCATTAAAAAAAAAAAAAAATCGGCAAAATAAGCATAAGCAGATTTATCATAGGTGACTAAAAAGGAAAATAATAAATAGGTACTCAAATTAAGTGGATAACCACACTAAATATATAGAGGTAGTGCAATATCAGAATCTTATGCACTCACTAGAGGTACATGAATAGAAAAACTCTTCCACTTGACAAATCAATCCCTTGATTATTGATATAAATCTTCCCGACATTATAAAACTGACTGGCCATTAACTAAACATGAAATATTCCAGTGAGATTAGTTCCATTAAAATCCTGTGCCATCCAGATATAGTCACTGTTGGGGGTAACGCGAGTTACGTAATAATACTGTTTTCAAGTAACTAGTAAAATAACGCATTACTTTTTAATTTACAAGAAAATATCTGAGTTACTTTTTCCCATTTATCGCTGTGTGAACATGCTGTATGTAGTTTAGACTAAATGTGAAGTGCATTAATTCATCTCACTCATAAAAAACTGATTTAATATTCATCAAAATGAATTAAAACAGTGAAATGCAAACTCAGAATATGATGCAAACCTGCAATAATTAAATATGTTAAACAACACAAATGTATCTAATCCCATTTTATTAACCAATGTCTTTGCTGCTGACCTTTGATGACCGGTTCAACCATACTAATAATCAAAAATGACTTTAGATAAATTGTGCTTCATTGTTTTTAATTGCTGAAGAGAGTTGAACCTTCTTCTCCTGCGTTCTACTGTACAGATGTAAATTTACTTTTCCTTCAGCCTGAGGTTTATTCAGTACACTTTTTGGTGTGAAAGGGCTTTTACATTTACTATAAATAGAACTTCTTATATTAAAAACAAACAATCAAGCCCTGCTCATATTTTAAAAATTATGCAAAAGTAACGTAACGCATTACTTTCCATAAAAAGTTCATAAGTTACATAATTAGTTACTTTTTCAGGGAGTAACGCAATATTGTAATGCATTAATTTTAAAAGTAACTTTCCCCAACACTGGTCAGAGTCTTATCACGTATCCATCTCATTAATATGTTTTTCCTGGATGCAAATGTAAGTCTCTTTTCATTTGATAATATCAAAGCTTTATCTGGCAGACCAAGGATCAACATTAAAGGATCCACAATCAACTCCTTATCAAAGATATTACTCAGATACAATTTTGGCCCAGTATCTTTGTAACATGACCAAAGACCAAAGACCGTGAGTGCCTTGTGTTAAATGCATGTCTACGGTTCTAAAAAACTGTGTTTAATATAATATTTGAGATTTTTTTTCAACTCTGTGATAATCTCTGACACGGATAGTTTAGATAGTTGGAGATTATTGCGGGTGACAGGTCACGCGATGGGAGGCGTTCCGCGGTGCGCGCGCTCATTGGTGCGCGAGTTTGGGTCCGAGGTTCTGCCGGTTCTCTTGACCCTGACGTCACATCAGAGGAGAGGAGAACACCTGCTGCTCTTGTATGGGACATGGAGGAGCCACTGGTATGAACATGATCTGTCTGTTGTTTAGGTATCTTTGTTTAATGATTTGCGCGTATTATAATAACACAACGCGACGCGCCAAACTACATCGCTTTTGTTGTAAAGACACTAAGAACGCTTTGAAGTGTAACGTTGCACAGCTTTGGTAGTTATAATAGCTAAATCATTTTGTTGAGTACCTTAGCAGTATGAACACGGCGAGAAAAGTGTTTTTGTTTCACTTTTAATTTTGCTTCCTTTATTAAAAACAAGGAAAGTAAACTACGCAGGATGCGTTTTGCGCTTAAAAAAAAAAAAAATAGTTCACCTTTCTGAATTCAAATTATATGACTATATAAATCTATTGCCAATCTTTTCAAAAGTTATGGTTATAATTTGTCGTGAAGTGAAAGTGGCTTACACTAGGGTTAAGGTATGATTTTGACATTGGTGGGAACCTAACAGCAGACAACATCCATCCATCCAACTACTACCCCAACATTTTCGCATTTATGATAGACTTTTGACCACAGTTTCATGTCAGTTAAAGTCTTTATTTATAGCTATGGTAGCTACCATACTCATAATTCATAAAGAGAGTTTTCTTTATTCAGCGTTTATCTAAACAATATGGAAACTATCCAAAGCTCTGTTAATCCTAAAACAGTAACAACGGCATCCCTACTGTATATGTGTCCTCATAAGATGTAAATGTATTACCTTTTGTTGTTTTGTACTGTTTCATAAAAAAGAAAAAAAGAAATCAGAAATACGATAAATTCTCTGAATTCCCAATCTGAATCAAAAGATTTGCGAACGTGCTCCGAAGTCCCAATCTGAATCAAAAGATTTGCGAGCCTGCTCCGAAGTCCCAATCTGAATTAAAAGATTCGCGAACCTGCTCCGAAGTCCCAATCTGAATCAAAAGATTTGCGAGCCTGCTCCGAAGTCCCAATCTGAATTAAAAGATTCGCGAACCTGCTCCGAAGTCCCAATCTGAATTAAAAGATTCGCGAACCTGCTCCGAAGTCCCAATCTGAATTAAAAGATTCGCGAACCTGCTCCGAAGTCCCAATCTGAATCAAAAGATTCGCGAACCTGCTCCGAAGTCCCAATCTGAATCAAAAGATTTGCGAACCTGCTCCGAAGTCCCGATCTGAATCAAATGATTCGCAATATGCACTTTGAAGTCCCGATTTGAATAGGCTAACGATTCATGAACCCGCTCCGAATATCCGTTCTGAATCAAATGATTCACGATCCACGCTCTGAAGACCTGATCTGAATAATTATTCGCAAACCATCATTTCAGACAACAATTCAGTTGAGTGAGTCATTTACACTGTAACCGCTCTGACTGATTTAAACTCAAATTCGATGCATCAAAAGACAGATCAAAATAGCCATTCATTTTTAATTTTTGACATCGGTTGTAATGATTTTAAAAAGCAAGTAGTGATGGCTGAAATGGAGCTTTTCGAAACTCGGAGTCAGTTCAACCATTGCATCGCAAAGTGATTCACTGTTTCTAAGCGTTCCAATCGGATGGCGTATAGAGCCAGAGCCAGACTCCCAGATGTGCAGGAGATCTACGGTTCATTCAGCTAACATTCCGATTAGGTTATATTTCAAGAATGTTCTCGGAACATTCCAAAAGTCTAGTTTTTTAAATGTTTTAAAAACATTTTCTTAGTTATGCAAACATAATAGTCATTAAATTTCAAAATTGCAAACATTAAAGTAAAGTTTATTTCAATGTTCTAAAACAAGTAGTAACATTTAAAAAATATAAGACGAATGTCTAGCTAGAATGTTTCTGAATTTTTTTTCCAAGAGCCATGTAAAATAATGTTTTTTTTGCTAACGTTTTTTGAGAGCATTATTAAAGATCATACTGAAACGTTACTGGAACATAACTTTAAGGAAACCTTCTGACAATGTTAGCTGGGTATGTAAACATTATATGGATGTTTTGAGTCTACTTGAACTTATTATTTAGTTGTTGTATTTTTTAAATCTTAATGAAGATGTAATCTTATCAAATAAATACTCATTTTTGGCCATTCAAATACGAAACTGCACATAAGCTAAATGCAACCAAATACAAGGATTGCTGTTTTGATACGGTTTATGTATGAACTGTTTAAATACATTTTTTATTAAACATGTTTGGTGTCTATTTAAACCTGTTTAGGTAATTTCACAAAGTTTACATAATATCTTATTTTGGTTGTATAAAATTAAGAAGTAATTGCGAATAAAATGTAACTTTTATTAAATTAATGTTTATTTTTCAGATACGCAAACCATGCATAAGCTACTGTATATGCAACCCAAATTATGTTTTGCGCTTACAGTCTTGATACTGTTTATGTTTTAACTATTTATATTTCTGCTTTATTGAACATGTAATATTGTGTATATTAGAGTGTGGACGGTGCAGAAGCTGATGGCTTCTTTGACATTCTGGAGGAGAGGAGGCGGAGCAGTGACTTAAGCTACGCCTTCCGGACCTTTAACCCTCAGCCATACCGTGGGGCCATGCCTATTTCAGCTGCCGCTCTCAACAGGATGGTGCTTGAATCACAGCACCTGAGCTACATCATACAGGAGGTGAGAGATAGAGAGTGATGCTTATTAAAAGAAGATGCCACACCAGTTTTTCTCACCGTCTCTCGCTCACACACAGATTATGGTTGAATGTGACGAACCACGTGAGGTGCTTTTAGAGAAAGCGTCTGCGCTGCTGGATGAGATGAGTCAAAACCTTCAGCTGGGATTCATTCGTCTGCTGGGCTTCGCAATGAACAAAGTTTTTAAAAGGGTCTTCAGCTCTATACACGTAAATGAGGATGGACTCACACGGGTTAGAGTTCTTCTGTTCTTTTAAAAATACATTTCCTTTTAAAAGGAAAGCGTCACTGAATTCTGGCTTCATTCAGCTCCAGCAAGCCATTCAGGAGTATCCCGTCATCTTGTTGCCCAATCACAGGAGTTACATGGACTTCATGGTTCTGTCTTACATCATGTTCACTTATGACCTCTCTATCCCCGTCATTGCAGCTGGAATTCGCAAGTATCTATTGACTTTTAATGTAATTGTAGGTGGCAAAATCCCACAGTCACATCATATTTCAAATGTAAGATGCAACTAAATGCTGTCATATCAAAACATAAACATAAAACTACTTGTATTCTGGCGGTGATAGTCAGTTATTTCTCTACTCACCTCTAAATCTGTCCATGTTTATTTCTCTTACAGCTCTAATGGGGATGAAGCTGATTGGTGAGATTTTTCGGCGGTCAGGAGCATTCTTTATCCGTCGTGCCATTGGCTCAGACAAGCTGTACTGGGCGGTGCTGTCCGAGTACGTCAGAACCATTGTGCGGGTGAGAATTGATTTTATTATTAGAGGTTATTTGTCTAGAAATGATCATACAGTACCATTAATATAGTTGTGGGGTTGGTAATTTTCATTTTTTTATTTAAAGAAGTCTCTTCTGCTAACCAAGGCTGCATTTATTTGATTAAAAATACAGGAAAAACATTATTATTGTGAAATATTATTACAATTTCAAAAACTGATTTCTATTGCAAAATATTTTAAAATGTAATTTATTCCTGTGATGCAAAGCTGAATTTTCAGCGTCATTACTCCAGTCTTCAGTGTCACATGATCCTTCAGAAATCATTCTAATATTCTGATTTGCAGCTTGAGAAACATTTCTGAATATTATCAATATTAAAAACAGTTTTGCTGCTTAGTATTTTTGTGGAAAACATTCTTTTCAAGATTCTTTGATGAATAGAAATAATCAAGAACAGCATTTATTTGAAGTAGATTTTTTTAGTAAAAATGATAAATGTCACTTTTGATGTTTATTGTCACTTTTTTAATCAATTTAATGCATCTTTGAATAAAAATATGAATTTGTAAAAAAAAAATTAATAAAACTGTTTGAATGTAAGGAAGAAATTTAATTTAATACAGTAGACTAACATTTAAATTTAAATTTTAATGTACTAGACATAACACTAATAATTTAATAACCCTGATAAATGTAATCTTTAACAAATCAAATGAATATCCATCTTCATACTGTACATTATAAATTCAGTTGTGGAATTTAAAACAATTAATTTTAGATTTTGCTCTTTCAAAAAAATGGACTGTTTACTTTTTAATGCATGTTCCTGATTTGTACAATTAATTAGTGCACATTATTAAAGATCTCTAATAATACTCCCGAATATGTATTTGGAAATAGCCATCTTATATTGCAATACAGAAACACTTATTTAGCCCCAATATTATAATTAGCGCTGATTCAGTTGTGTTTCTGCAGACAGGATATGCTCCATTAGAGTTTTACGTTGAAGGATTACGAAGCAGAACGCTGAAATCTCTCACACCAAAACTAGGTAAGCATGTAGTTAAGATAGTTAGCTGTAAATGTGGGGTTCTGCATGTTCTCCAATTGTGTTTGGATCCTCCCAGGAATGATGCACATGGTGTTGGAGCCCTTTTTTAAAGGAGAGGTGTTTGACATCAGTCTGGTGCCCATCAGCATCAGTTATGAGCGTGTGCTGGAGGAGTCGCTCCTCGCTCATGAGCTGCTGGGAGTGCCAAAACCGAAAGAGACCACAGGGGTACAGTCTGTTTAAAACACAAAGAGAGCCAAAGTCTAATGTGTTTCATAATATTAAGGAAAGAACCTGGTTCTGAGCTCCTGCTGTGCATCTGCAGGCTTTGCTGAAGGCCAGGACTGTGCTGAAGGAGGATTACGGCTGCATGCATGTGTGCTTTGGCAACCCTGTGTCAGTCAGAGACCTGGTGAAGGGAAAAATAAACCCCAGACAGTATAATCTGGTACCCAGGTAATAAACACACTAGGGTTAGTATAGTTAACTAAACCTAAAACTAAAAAAAAAATAAAAAAACTACCACTACTTTACTTAAAATAAGAAACATTTTATTTTAAACAAAATCTAGTTGCTTATGCAATATTTCGCATTTTTATGAAGTTTATAATGAATAAAATAACAAACTAAAACAAATAAAATTAAATAATAATGATAAGAAAACTGATAAAAATAACAAAAACACACCAATAAAAACTCAAATGAAAACAGAAAATATAAAAATGAAAACTAATTTACAATATAAATACAAAAATTACAATAGTATTTCTGTTATACTAAAATAGCACTGATGCACACTTGTCTATTTAAAAAAAAATACTATGTGAAATTGCAGTGATAATTTTAATTGGTTCATTCATTTATTATGAATAAAACAGTTCAATATGAGATATTTAAATAACAAAATGGTATTGAATTATGTTCATCAAAAAATATTTTTTAATTTGGGTTAATTATTATTATTTTTTTTGCTTTACGTTTATATTTCTGTCCAAAAAAATGTCCTGTCTAATCAAATAATGAGTCAAAATAGAGATTTTAACTCTTTCCCTGCCAGAGTTTTTCTGTTGTTGTTGTTGACAGCGACCACCAGCATTTTTGATCATATTCAAAAATCATTCATGACACATTATTTTGTTATACGAAATATTATGTTGTATGAATATCTAAACGATGAATAAATCCAAAAGAGAGAGAAAAAAAAGAAAAAGAACAGAGCCTCTGTTTAAAGAAATTTAGATTTTTGAAAACAAGGAATAACGTTGTGCAATAAAGCACAGAAAACTTCGCCAGTGGTGGGGAAAGAGTTAAAAATCATGATTGATATTCAGTCCCAACACTGCAAATTCAAGGTCAAGTTGAGTGTTTGGCATTGTGGGATATACAGTATTACACACACTGTGTGTGTCGATGAATCCTGCACATTTTTGCATCTTGTTATTCCATGCAAATAGACAAATACTGCACAAAATATACATACTCCATACTGCAGAAGTAGTAGCATGCTATTATTAGCACAAAAAAACTCTTTTTTTGTCTCATTAACAGAGACCTGCCTATGAAGCCCAGTAAGGAGACGCAGGAGTTTGTATCTGGTCTCTCCCACATGATCATCCGTTTGCAGGAGAGAAATGTGGTACTGAGCGCCTGGAACCTGATGGCCGTGGTTCTACTTCAGAACCTCCAGGGCATTGATGTGGACCTGCTGACCCATAAAACCCTGTGGCTGAGGAGACTCGTCCTGCGGTTTGGAGCTCATCTCAGATGGCCCGGTAAGGCTGTGTGTAGAGATGAGGCTCTATAAATAAATGTGGCATCGCATTACACCATACTACATAAAAATACAATCAGCTGGTGGCTTCAGTGCTTTATAGACAGCTTCTGTGGCATGCTGCCAATTGGCAGAGAAAATAATTTTGACTTATTTGTCAGTTTGAATAAGAAAAATGTCATCTATAGACATCTATAGGGCAGGACATTAAAATACACATAAAACATTACACATAAATAAATGAGACTAGCATGATTAAAATCACTTACGAACTGTTCAAAATTATATCTCATATGTCACCGTCTATTCTGGCCATGTAAATTATTTTATTTATTGATGTGCATAAATACCAGAAAAAGTAGGAAAAACTTGATCATAACGAGAACTTCATCAACTGTTTTCCCACAACTTTAGAGCTCAAATAATATTTTTGTACAGAAGAATTGATTTTACAGCCATAAACCCTCTGGAATTTCCCTTAGGCTTCCATTGTAATGTAAGTGCATGCTATAAACATTTGCATGCATTTTTACAAACTGCAGAACGAGTCAAATTATTTTTTGCCATAAAATCAACAGCAGATGCTGTCCATAGAGAAAGCACTAACATATTATAATTTGAGCTGTGTACTAGTCAGAATATTCATGAGCTCTTTCCATGGGTCTCTCACTAGTTTAGTTTTCTGTGTATTGTGAACATCTTGTAAAGGTTCTTTAACTCTGGGACTAAATCCAAACACGTGAATGGGCTCAGCAGCATCCGAGAACAACAAAACCCCCATTGAGGGCCGTTCCTACAGCAACCACACAGACTGAGCGTTCAATATGGGGTAAACGGGACAGAGCTTCTTAAGTTTGTGTGTCGAGTCTTTTGGATACAGAAGATTGTTGTTTAAGTTCCTGTTCATTCCAATAAAAACTTCCTAATAGCAACCACTCATTGCAAAACACCACTCACATCTTCATCAGAAAATCTAAAAAAATCGACTTTTACAGTGTTTGTCATTTAAAAGTATATTTGAAGAGTTTATTCGCAAAAACAGATAATCATGTTTTTTTTACCATGTTGTCATGTTTTTATTGTGTTAGTTAGCTGTATTTTGTAGTTATTTTTTAACCTAATCAAAATTGTTAAAAACTTAGTTATCTGTTTTTGCAAATGAACTCTTCATTTAAAACCATTCTCTCCTCTTTTTTTATGTATAGAGAATGTTTCTGACTCTGAGGTGATGTCATCAAGCCTGAGCCTGCATCACTCAGTGGTGCGCTGTGAGAGGGGGCGTGTCTGTTTGGTGGAGGAGGAGGGGCCAGGGCCTGTCACTCAAGAGGAGGGTGTGTTCAGACGTGCTGCTGCTGTGCTCATATGCGCCTCCTACAGGAATCAAGCAGTACATGTATTCACAAGACCAGCTATGGTGGCGGTCTCTATGATAACAGCTGCAAGAAATAGGACAGGTGAGTCTTATCACAGGAAGTCAACTGGCTACATGATTTCTGCAATGCAGGCGGAATCATGGAATCCAGTCATAAAAATGATATTTACTGTATAATGCGGAAATTTGAATGAATAAATGAATTATTATTGTCAAACATTTGAACCAAGGTTACTCTGTTGTTTCCTTTCTAGACGACGTCTTTCATCATTTTAAGTTCCTGCTGGAACTCTTTTCCAATGAGTTTGTTTTTACTCCTGGTCAAGCAGTTCAGGTGAGTCACACTGTTTAAATAACGCTGTTAAACACATGACATCCATCTTAACATCCGTTTCTCTCTCAGGACTTTGAGGAGGGCTGTTCTTTGCTACAGCAGTCTGGTGTAATCGGCCGCTCTGATGAAGAGATCTATGTGAGGGACAATGGCCAGGAAACCATCATCTTCCTCAGAGCGATTCTGCAACCTTTCATTGAGAGCTACCAGGTGATTATAATCATTTACACAGTTGTCCAGGCAGTTCTCCATCTCCATTGACAAGTAACAATACATTTGATCACACCACAATTAAAGGAATAGTTCACCCAGTAAAATTTGAGGATGAGTACATTTTCAGCAAATTTTCATTTTTGGCTGACCTATTCTTTTAATATAAATGATGATGGTGTGTGTTTAGGTGGTGTTCAGGTACCTGTGTGAAGAGAGTTCGCAGACATTCAGAGAGAAGATGTTTTCAAACAGCATCCGCAGTTTCATCATGAACCTCTTTATTTCAGGTGTGGGTCATTTCCAGTTGGAGATTTCTGGCAATATTTGTGATATAATTTTGTGAATTATGTAGCAGATTGATGCAATCAGATAATGCTATAATTAAAAGATTATCTTGTTTCAGGTGAAGTCGAGTCGTACGAGTGTTTATCGTCTGATCTCCAGAAGAACGTTCTCTCAGCTTTGCTCAGGATGGCTGCTGTGACCAAAACTAAAGTGTAAACAGCTTCAACACACACCTAAGAAATTGAATTTGAAACTGATTTATGGAAACAGAAATTAAGATGATTATAACATCTTTGTCTGTTTTTCAGTGATGAACAGAATGAGTTAACAGTGAATAAATCTGCAGTGAAGAGAATATGGGATTTGCTGAGTAAGATTATTCATTGATTTTTGTTCTGATCAACAGCCTTCTATTGCAGTCTGAAGGGTATTTCTGCTCTGTTGTGTAGTGTAATATGTTGTACTTCCTCTTCTTCATTATAGGCAACGGATGGACCCCTCAGATCAGTGTAGACGCCAGACTGTGATGAGAAGAATCGGACAACTCTCAATTCTTTTATTGTATGTGTTTTTAGGGTCCAACACAGAACAAACCTGCAGTAGCTGCTCTAAAGAACATAATTTACGTGCAACTGTTATTGCCGTATAAATGATTTAATTTTGTAGATCATGTGAAAATCATACAGATATGAATGGTAATCAACAGCAAAAATCAAGATATGAAGATGTGCTCATCTTTTAATGTAAAAATTAATGTTTAACATTAAGGGTTTTAATTTTGACAACTGTTTTAATGAAATTATTTTCTAATTGCATAATTTTTTCAAAAATATATATATTTTTGTATGATGTTGTAATAAACTCTTGATTACTGCTGTATGTAAAGAATCATGAAATAATGGTTTTACAAGATGAGAACAGAAAGCCTTCAGCCGTAAAGATACATGTATTATTCACAAAAATAAGTGCCAAAAAGATACTTTACTACCATGGTATTCAAAACGTACCAGCAGAGTCTTAAAGTGGAGTTTCAGAAAGAGTGTGGTCTAATTCACAAGCAAGCAAATGGTTAGAAAAATGGTTAAATTGTGCACTTTCCTTTTTTTCAAGGATTTGGTTGGTCCAGAATATAGAACTTGTTTTAAAAGGATTCATTCAAACAGACTTATCTTCTCAAGTTCAACTCACTGTTTGTTCCTCATACACAGCTCATATGGCTTCAGAGGCTACAATTTGTGGTGAACTATTCCTTCCAGAAATTGTCAACTATGTTCTATTTTCAGAGGAAACAACAATCAGCTTCTTATTGTCCTGTGAAGTGAAGGGACGTGTTTAACAACAGCAAGGTATTTCTCCACCTGTTGTCGTTGTTCCTGTAATTCCTTTCTCTCTTTCTTCTGTTCTTTCTCCCATTCGTCCAAGTCCTCTTTAGAAAGCAGCATCTTTTGCGGCCAGCGCACCGTGGAGACAGTGAGAAACAGCGCCCCCTGCAGGACGTGCCTCACAGCGACACACAGAGTCGACACGACCGCAATAAACTGTGCAAGAGACTCCCAGAGCAAACACACTCCTTCCAAGAAATGAACAGCGCCTTTTCTACGACGCTTTAAAACATGCTCTGACTGAGTACCATACCATAACAAATGTTCATTAATGCAATCAGCGGTGTAATCAATATGCCAAGCTCTAATGAAGTGTTGGCCGGCACGACGCAAGTGTAGCAGCGCCAGGTAAAGCTGACACACACCTGTCGCCGCCGCATGAAGAACCAAACAACACTCGTTAATAGTTTCTCCTGTAAAAGAGAAAGAATTAGGCTACATGTAAAGCAGGCAAACACACAGAGATTAATATTTTGAAAAGTTTATATAGCCTATTATTCTCTCCTCGTAGGCTATATTTACGGAAGCTCGTTTCTGGAGAGTAGCCTATACAACATACAAAAGGGAAACTATTGTGAAACGAAGCTTAAAAACGTCACAACTGTAAGATGTAAAGTCACAATTGTGAAATATAGGAACAAAAAATTTGAGATTAATTGGTTTCAATTCTGAGATATAGCCTAACTACCCTACATTTTATTTTATTTTGACTTATAGTCAACGCTTTATCAATATCTGACGGAATAGGCCTATTTAAAATCCATTTTAAGTGTCATATTTACCATCCGCGAAAAATATAATCCAAATAAGCAACAGAATCCACATTTTGATGATGGCTGTGATCCTCGGACAGACGTGAATATGAAGAGGCAGTCTGTTCGTGAGAAATGAAACTCAAGACACGCCACATTCCAGCTCTTTATCCTTTTGAGGTATTTGTGAGTTCTCATATTAACATTGTTTTGCTAGGCATTTTATCGCGGTATTCTGGTAGAGAGTCTTCTTGATGCCATAGAAAAAAAGAGTAGCAATAGCAATAGCTTGCCATTATTTACTCATCAAATTCAGACTGATCCGATTCTCAAGTTCAACTCAATGATTCACTGATCTGCATTTCATATCTACCCCAAAAATGTTGGAAAGTGCGACATCCCTTACCAACCTTTAGCTTTTTTGAGTTGATGTTAATGATCTTCACTTGCACCATAAAATAAAGACACAACGAGGCTGATTTTAGCACAAAAACAGTACATTTAATTCAAGTGTTCCCCAGCACAAGTGCACAGGAAAGGAGCCGCTGTGGTCGGCTGTCTCTCCTTTCACTGCGTACAGAGAGAATTATGGAAGGATGAACTGCTACTATAACACTCCAAAGACCATCGAAACACAACAGAACTACAGCCACACCGAGAGAGAGAGGGTGGAGATAAACGCGTTACAGCGGGTGAGAAAAAACTATAAGAGAGAGACCTGTGGACTGATCAGATGAATGAGGCTGTAGGGCAATAAATATTGAGGCAACAACAATCATATATAAAAAAACAATACAGTCTGATCGTAGCAAGTGTACATGGAGGGAGTCTGTAGAAAGGAATGTTGGGTAATGTAGTTTTGCCATCACTTCCAAGCAGTTACGTAACAGTGTACAGTAATGCTGCCCTCAAGTCCTCCGGGGAAGCTCCTACTTACGAGTTCGAAAGTCGATGCAAAGTGGTCAGAATCAAACGTATTTCATATTTCCTGACAAACAAGCTTTTTAGCAGAAAATGAAGAGATGCGAACTGGGTGCGGTTTGTGACACTACTACAGGGAATGTATGTTCCCTCATAAACCGGCTGTTTTTATATTTTCTGATACGCTACTTCTCACACCATATGCATACAACCTAAATGACATGTTAGGCAATTGCAATGAAAACCAAATTATGACCAATAGGGTCGATTAACTGACACGAAACCCAAAAATACAAGAAAATTTCTCAACAGTAAGCGCTCGACTCGTAAATACGATCGTTCCGACGTGACCTGAAGGCAGCATGTGAATACAGTATGAATGAATGTTTCTTTCTGAGAGGCACATACTACAGTAATGTCTAGGCTAAAACACATGAATCTGTACATTTTTATTCATCTTTTTTACTTTTACATTTTCATCAAGTACAAAGTTAAAATGCCTTTTGTTAATATATTCATAAAAGAGTAAAATAATAGTGCTTTTTTCAAGACTAGACAACATAAAAACAGTCATTGTCAAGACCAAGACACTTCTCAACGATATATTTTCATGTCATTCTTTTCTAGTTCATCATTTAAGAATAAATTCTATAGCACCTTTTTGAAACAACTCTCTCTGATTCGAGATATTATTCCTAAAATAACCTCAGGCAAGGCCCCGCCTCCTTTAAAGCTGACAATAGGTTATCGGTCGGCCCTCGAGCGCATCACCTGTCCATCATCTTCATAAATAGAAAAGAATTCTCTGGTCTTTGCATTAATTGGCCACGCCCATCACTAGCTCACAGCCCCTCCTTTGACCCCACCCCCTTTATTATAACAGCCATGCATATAATCGTACACTAGCCAATAATCACGGCAGAATTACTCTAAATGAATTTAAAAACACCCAGCACACAAAATGTAATAAATTTCTAAAAAAGAGGCAAACTTACCTATGTACAATTCATTTACCACAATAAGTCTTGACTAATAACAATCAAACCTCACGTTGCGTTACGAGATTCACCAGCCTTCACCAAACAAACACAAACAGACTCTAAGGCTACGAGCGGTTCGACCCAGCACAGTGCCACAAAGATCCTGCTAAAGGAGTCAGATTCTACCAAGCCAACCTTGAAAGGAGAACATCCTGCATTTCAGATGTTACTTTTCAGAATCTTGACCCAAAAGCAAAACATTCTGCCTCTGGAGCAAAACGAGATGTCCAAAATTAATGGGTTAGCGTTAAAGGAAGATTTCACCCAAAAATGAAAATTTACTTAAAATCCCTCAGGCCATCAAAGATGTAGATGAGGTTGTTTTTTCATCAGAGCAGATTTGAAGAAATGTAGTATTACATCACTTGCTCACACAATGGATGCTCTGCAGTGAATGGGTCTTTACTCCAAATCTGTTTAGATGAAGAAACAAACTCGTCTACATCTTGGATGGCCTGAGGGTGAGCACATTTCAGCAATTTTTCATTTTTGGGTGAACTATTGCTTTAAGGGGGGGTGGGCTTTGGGTCACAATAGTCATCATGCTGATCATGGAAGTGCATGTTCTTCTGAGAGGTTTTTGGCAACAAAAATTGACAGTATCTCTGTAAGTACTTTCTAGACCGAATACGCTGACTTTTTTGCATTTAAAATTAACACTCTTTAAACGACTCAAAAATACAACGTGTCTTGAATCATGTTTGCCCGAAAGTAAGTTACTATTATCAAACAACAATCCCATCAAACAGCAGGATGCTCTCCGTTAAGTTTGACTTCTGAGCATGAGCTAAAGCAGAAGTTTCCTATAACCTGTGGGCCGTAAGCATATCTCAACATCAACTTTGATATAATATTTCATTTCTGAATCTAAACTGTAACTAAAACCATCTTTCAGGTAATGAGTTGGCTGACCAGATTTCAACACGTCAGCCAAAAGTTCGAAGCAACCCTCAAATAAGAAGTAGTCCAATGTGCTAGTTTGGTTAAAGAGAAACCAAAAGAGTTTGCTTTCCTGGTTGAAATGTGATTTGTATAAACTTTTCCCTCCAGCGAGGGCCAATTGAATTAGTAAATTCATACAAAAATCCTCGATTTTTGAAGCACATCTCTGTGAGCACCAGAGTCCTGTTTACTTCAGATGTCAAACAGGATTATAAAACAGCACACGTAGTGGAGTTGTACAGTAATCCAGTTTGCACGTATTCCAAGTGTGAACTCTCCACTTGCACCACAAGAGGACTCTGGATTCTGGGAGCACCATGTGACCAGCTTTTATGACAGCACACAGATGGGCCACTTTCCCAGAATCCCGACCAAAGGAGCACTGATTATATCAAGACTATCAAAAACCGGAACGGCAGAAACACAATACCAGTCAGCCTTTAGATGAGCACTTTTACTGATCTGTATGCAGTTCAGCACCAGAGAGAAAGGCTACGCTCACATCACAAGAGCCTAATTCAGAATCTGAAATATTTTACAATAAATTTAGACTTTTTTTTTTTCCCGAAATCCAAAAAATAAATCTGTTTATTTTCGCATTACACTTTGAATCCCAGATTTTCAGTGTGGCCTCAGACTTTAGGACACCTTTTTTTTTTTTTTTTAAATGAAGGCATTTGAATATATTTAATTTATTTATACATTTTATTTAAATATTACAATCTCCTTTTCAACACTTCATGTAGTAGAATTTTAAAATTATTTGAATTTATGGCAAGGTTAATCAGCGATGCAATTACACTAACTTTCAAAAGTTTGTGGTCGGTAAGATTTTAAATCTTTTTAAAAGTCTCTAATGCACACTAATGCTGTATTTAATCAAAAATACAGTAAAAACAGCAAAATGTGAGATGTTATTACAATTAAAAGTAGCCGTTTACTATTTGAATTAAATGTAATTTATTCCTGTGATGCGCAGCTGAATTTTCAGCATCATTACTCCAGTCTTCAGTGTCACATGATCCTTCAGAAATCATTCTAATATCCTGATTTGCTGCTCAAGAAACATTTCTTACATTTCAGTGTTGAAAACATTTGTGCTGCTCCATATTTAGTGAAAACTGACATTTTTCAGGATTCTTTAATGAATTGAATGTTCATTTTCTGTCACATTTAATGCATCCTTTTTGAATAAACAAATTAATCTTTCAAAAAAAAAAAAAAGAAAAAAAAATCTTATTGACCCCAAACTTTTGACCAGTAGTGGATGTTAAAAAATTGCATGAACCACATTGCATGTTTCCGTGATTAATTTCCATTTATGAAAGTGTCTCAGATAGATTGATTTTTCATCAAGCAACAGATCTGGGACAAAAATCACGCAATTGCAGTATGAACGTAGCCGAGCTGAACCTGAAGCAGAATGCAAGCCAGGAGAGAGTGAGAACGAAGCACCATGAAGCTGCACCATGGAGTATCTGCGGCACCATTGAATTTCTGCACCAACAGTAGAAACACATGCAGGGGCTAAAAATGACACAACAGCCCTGATACCCGACCGAACACACACAAACACAAAATACAGTAAGAGTGGTGGTATCTGGACTGAAAACGGCAAGATCTGGCAGAATCAGATGCAAGAAATTCCATTTCTACATGCGGATGGGTCAGTGTGTGTTGTTGGCAGAATATTGCATCAGAGACAACAGCAAACGGCATGATGTTATAAAGAAAATAATATTCTCTCACAAAGGAGTAGTTCACCCAAAAATGAAACCTGTCATCAGTTATTCACCTCATTGAAGTGACCAAAGACTCATTGTGTTCGTCAATTTAAATGAAACCACTGCCAACAGAGCCGTTGTGTTTTGTTTAAGTTTGAAAGGCTGATTTGCGGATTTGCGTGAGGGTGAGTAAATGAGGACAGAAGTTTTATTTTTGGGTGAACTGTCCCTTTAAGGTGTATATGCATGTGTAACACAGCTCTCAGCATGCATGTGTGTGTGTGTGATGGGACACAGCGCTCTCATATGTGCCCTATAGGCTCCAGCAGAAAGGCATCATACAGGACTGTGTGCTGTGTTTGTATTGCTGAGAGAGAGGCAAAGAGACAGAGAGAGAGAGAGAGCACCATAGTGGAGTTAGTTGTGAGCGAATAGTTGCTGAAGTTTAGTAGTACCATAATAAGACCGCAACCTGTAAACAGTGTATTGTTGATTTTTCAAGCACATCTTCTCTCTCAAAGGAAATGTGTGTTTGTGTGTGAAAATGATGTTCGATGTTAAAAACACGTATACTAACCAGGCACCACATGACAAAGCGATAAGTGATAAATTGCATTTCTTCCATGTTAAACTGACACTTCGTCCAAACTAGATGTGATTTACCTGATTTCTATTAATGTAATAGTAGAAATAGCATTTTAGCACTGCTTATTCAATCTCATGAAAATGTGGCCACAGTCAAATTTCATCCAAAGATAAAAAACAAAGAATGTTTGTTTCTCCTTAGCCCATTTTAGAACCTTTTTATTTATTTTTTTGCATTATGGTATTTATATATATATATATATATATATATAAATATATATATATAAATAAGAAATGCCATGATGCAAAAAATAAATAAAATAATGCTAATTAATCCATGTTAAGAAAAAACTAAATGTCTTATATGTGTATATATATATATATATATATATATATATATATATATATATATATATTACAATAATGCCATTTTATTGGGTAAATGTGCTTAGTTGTCAATAAAATATGGGGGGAAAATTACTTTTTTTTCTTTTACTTTTGATATCAGGGTGAAATATGACCTAGATATACTTTCTGTGAGATTCGTTATATTAAACATCAAATATGACTTGATTCTTGAAAGTTTCCATATCATACCTGGTTAGTTCACGACGTTACGTAAGTTTTAACGGTTAGGGGATGGGATTCGCCTGCTTCGAGAGAGCATCTGCTTCTGTTTCACACCTGTCATCCAGCGCTTTGTGCTCTATATTTTCACACTCGGACAAACATACACTTGCTAACACACACACATTTTGTCTCTGTCAGTTGTGTGAGAGAGAAAGAATTGTCACAGTTGGAACATGACAAAAAAAAAAAACAACTAAAATGTTGGACAATAAAATACAAGAAAATCACAAATCTGTTATGTTTTCAAATAAATATCTGAAATGTGGCTGTCTAGTGAGTTGAATAGTAATATTAGGATAGCACCAGCCATTCAGAGGCCACAAGCAAAAATGAGGATCACAAGAAGGTGGAGCTTATTGGATATGCAGGACAGGAAGAGGAGGGATGTCACGACGCCATCATGATGTGTGGTGGGCGGAGCTTCAGTGACAGGCAAAATATTCCTTGAGCGGAGCGAAGAGGTGGCGAATCACAGGCACGCTCCACGACCTTCCCAGAAGCCTTTGCCTGGCGAGACGACTCATGTTGGACACATCAGTGTAATGGACGGGGAAGCCGAAAATTCTGGAACACACACAGCAGTGGATTTTACACACAAGTACATACAGGTGAACCTCATGAATTCAAAAGTAATTTAAAATTTTCACTTTTTTCATATAGTATGATTTACATGTTTTATTGTTAATAATTTAATAATTAAATTGTTTAAAGATATTTTAAAATTCAAATTGTCTTTATGGTAATGAGAATTTGAGAGAACTATGAATAAGTTTCATGAAAATAATTTGTCATGCGGTAAAAATCTCCAAACAGCAATATGCTCTATTTTCTGCAAAATGTTGTTTTCCCTTTAGATTTTGTCATGAAATAATACTAGAAGGCCCTCACCTCTCCATCTCCGAGCACCACAGGATATCCTCTTTATTGTTCATGAAGACGGGGTAGTGCTGGTCTTTGCCCTGTTTTATTGAGTTTGAGCGAGTTGTGATGGTTCGCACTTTTCCGAACTGAAAAAAACCCCCAGAAATATAAATTCAGCTCTGCCTCAACGAGCCTCAAAACTCTAGACTCCATGTGAAATGAAATCTGGATATAGTCAACAACAACTTACAAACAAAACATCAGGAATAATGACAACCTGTTCAAACTATCTTTGATTTTCATGTACAACAAAACCTTCAAAATGAAGCCACACACCTTAGCTGTGCGTCCATGTTCCAGACAGTCTTGCAGGTCGAGTCTATCATTCATCATGGCACTCAGAGGACTGAGAGAGAGATAGAGACAGTTTGTTCCCTTGTTTTTCTGATGTTCACTCTTCATGCCTGTTTCACATCTAATCTCACTCATACAGCAGACTTTCAAGTAGCCGTACCGGTTCATTCCAGGTAAGTTTCCCCAGAAGTATCGAGCTCTGTGTGCAGCCGACACCTCCTTAGCATCGATCATAACTGGATTACACTGAACACAGACAGAACCGTTATATTCAACATTACATCACAGAAGAAAGTCAAGTTTTTGTCATGTTTTTGAAAGAAGTCTCTTATGCTCATTAAGGCTGCATTTATTTAATCAAAAATACAGTAAATATTGTGAAATATGATTGCAATTTAAAATAACTGTTTTCTATTTGAATATATATTTTAAAATGTGCTTTATTCCTGAGTTAAAGCTGAATTTTCAGCATCATTACTCCAGTCTTCAGTGTCACATGATCCTTCAGAAATCATTCTAATATGCCGATTTGATGAACAAGAAACATCAATACAAATTTATTGTTATTATCAATGTTAATAAACAGTTATAATATTTGAATAATATTTTTCGTGGAAACCGTGAAACATTTTTTTCAGGATTCTTTGATAAAAAGAAAATTCAAAGGAACAGCACTTATTCGAAATAGAAATCTTTTGTAACATTATAAATTAATTTACTGTCACCTTTGATCAATTCATGCATTGTTGCTGAATAAAAGTATTCATTTCTTTGAAAAAATTATTTTACTGTTCTCTACTTTTTAAATGATAGTGTATTTTATGTATATATATATATATATATATATATATATATATATATATTAGTGCTGTCAAAATAAGTGCGTTAACGCAGGTGATTAACATTTTCAGATTAACGTGAGAATTATTTAACGCCATTAACGCAGGGGCGGGGCCTAGGGTTGGCCACCCCACTCATAACTGCTGTTTCTGTCTGTTTTTTCTTGACAAGAAGTGCATTTATTCAGTCACAGAACGTCTTTATGAGCACATAAATACGGAGACTTTTCAGATGCATGCTCCAGCTTCTCCTCAGCGCCAGGTGCGCGAGTCAAACAAGCACGGTAACCGGTGTTGTGCCTATTTTCGACTCTCTGCCAAATTATTACCCCCCTCGTTGAAATCGCTACCTGATTGCCTAATCCTAACCCCTCCCCCACACCGAACCCTAAACCTACCAATACTAGTGGGGTAATAATCTGGCGGGGGTCAGAATTCGGCACTACACTGGCACGCGCTATAGCCTGCACGCATACAATGTCGTGGTCAGTTAAGGCATGAAGTTACCAAAAAGGCAATTAAAACTACATGCCTTAAAACTGTGCGTGCATGTAATATGTGATGAGTTACATTAAGAACTAGTTTTCAAAACTGTCCTGGAGCATCCCAGCACTGTCTCCCTCATCTAACATACTCAATTCAACTCAGTTCATTAGTAGAGACTGAAAAGGGTCAGAAAATGTGATGAGAGTTAAGAGAAAATACGATGGGTGTCAGATCCGCGTCACGTTCAGCAGCAACAAAGAAATAGCAGCCAAAACAACCTAATAACCAGCTGCTGTGATGTCTGTTCGTCAAGAATAACTTTTATATAGCTGTAAGTATTTATCTGTATTTAGTTTAGAATTTAGTGTTTGATAACTTTATTCAATTTCTGTATATTACTGCTGAAGGGCACAGGTAGCCTAAATAAATATAACATTTATTATAATGGGTTTGCAAAGATTGTATTAAGTTCACTTAAATTAGATGTTGTTTTTAAAGTCTAATAAATGTTCAGATTGATATTTCTTAATTATAATGTAATGTTTAATGGCTATAGTCAATGGTTAAATATTAGAGGACATTTTTTATAGGGAAATCAGTATTACTTGGTCTCAGTGATACTGGCCTTCAGTCATAGAAAAAGATAAAAATATAAAAAAATATGTTGTTTGTACATTAATTTGAAGATTGAATGTGAAATTATTGCAATATAAAAGCATATTTAAAAACTTTAATGTTAGGTGGGATTAATCGCGATTAATTTCAGAAAAGACTGATTAGTTCTTTTTTTTTTTAATCGATTGACAGCACTAATGTGTATATATATATATATTTATTTTTTCTACAAAAATGCCTTGGAAGAAAACATTAGGTGTGCATCTTGACAGAACAATGACACTGACCTATTTTAAGATATGTCAGAGCAAAATATTTTCAGTTGAGACAGCTCAAACATGCATTTTAGTCTGGGACTAGCTTAAGCCTCGTCTGTGAAACCGGGGGTAAATATAATAATAACAAAAAAATACAAATAATAATAAATTTTTTTACTGACAAAATAAATATTATATTTTCATTCAGTATAACAAAACATTTATTGTATTTTAAATAAATATAATAAAAAAAAAATCAGTGAATTGATGAAAACATCTTATTTAAAAACACTAAAATAAAAGCCACTGCATTAGATACAATTCTAACCTAAGTGAAGCTCATAAAGCAAAACATTTCACAAAAAAATCTGGTTTTAAATGATAAAACAATACATGTAGTGTTGAAAATTAAAAAAATGACTTGTAGAATTTAGATATTTTTCAGTGTCCAAATACGGTTTGTGCACAATGTATGTTATATGTACAACCACAAGAGGGCAGCGCTGATAACAGCACACTTGATTCACTCCGTGCATGTGAGTGTGTGTTTGTCTCGAGTGTGCACACACCTCCAGAAAGCGTGAGATGTCTCTCTTGTCACTGATTCCCATGGCGACGACATTTTCAAACAGCCAGAAGAATGGTCGCTCGTCTCCTTCTTTGGGTCGCGCTTCGTGAAGCAGCCGGTAGAACTCGAAGAACAGACGCCCGGTGCCCTCTACACACAAGAAAAAACACTTACACTTATTCAGTATGCACACATACTTTGTGGTTTTGCTGCTGGAGAGCGAGTGTCGTACCGTACAGGCCTTTCCTGGCAGGGTTAACGATGGACAGATCGTTACAGGGGCTTCCACCGATCACGAGATCAAACGGCCCCCACTCCTGAATCTGCAGGGAAACACGTGACGCAAACAGAGATAGACGTCAGAAATGTGTCGAATATAAAAGTCAGCGAGGGACAGAGAGAAAGACACATGCTCACATGCTTGCGTGTGATGTTCCTGACGTCTCCCACATACATGATCTTTCCCCTGTGTCGCACTATGCCCACCGTGATGGAGTCCTCACACACCTCTGACGCAACATACCGCTCCACCTGAATGCCCAGATCCTTCAGCACCAGCAGCCCTGACAGAAAAACACACACACACACACACACACACACACACACACACACACACACACAGGCTTATTCACACTACCACATGAGTTTGATCAAATGGACATTTCACTAAAAATTATGTGCAATACTGTTCATCTTAAAATTTTATTTATTTTGGTAACACTTTACTTAAGTCTTTATTTATAATGCTTTATAAAAGTAGTTTTAATGCATTAATTATGCCTAGTAATTCCTTATAATGCATTGGACAAGCTCATGAATTACAACTCACTGTTATAAAATGCCTTTTAAATTCTGTTATAATTATTTGCGATAAGATATAATGTATTCCAAGGCACATCATGAATAATTATAATGTCCCTTTAATAACCCTTTATTAATGCATCATACATAAAGGCTGAAAGTAAAGTGTTACCTTTATGTTTTATTAATAGATTGATATATATTTTCCATTTGGTTTTTTAATTTTAATGCTATTTCCAAATTTACTGTAAATTTCAGTTTTATTTGCACAGATGACTCCATCATCATGCAATAATAATAAAAAGAGTATTTATTTATTCATTTAATTATTTATATAAGCTAGTTGTTTCTTTTAGTCTTAGTTTTCATTTACTTGAATATTTAGTATATTTCAATTCAATTACATATTTTTAAAACAACTGTTTTCATCAATTCCCTATCAATTCAATACCACTTTCACTGACACAGATTACTTCATAATCATGTAAATCTTTATTTACTTATTTGTCAGTTAGTTTTAATTTTCTGTAGTTTAAGTTTTCATTTAATATTTTTTACTTCAATTTACTAACATGTAAAAAACCTGTCATATTGTTTTCATTAAATCACTTTAAATTTCAGTTGTATTCACAAAAACAGCTGTATGTATTTATGCAAGTATGTCAGTTAGTTTTAGGTTCTTGTATTTTTAGTTTTTATTTACTATGATATCTATTTCCTACTAACAATATTTTTTAAATCAATTGTTTTCATCAATTCACTTCTCAAATTTCAGTTTTAATCACACAGACAACACTGTGACTACAATGTGATTATTGATTTATTTAATTATTAATTTAAAAACTTAAACTTGTTTTATTTCATCAAGTTTCCAAGGCAACATTTCTCATTTTTGTTTAGTTTAACTTGAAGTACTAAAATAACTGAAATGAATAAATACCAATTAATAATAAAAAAAAAAAAACTGTAGACAACAAACAAAAATATCAAAAACAGAACAAAATGACAAATTTTAAATGAAAGAGAAAACAGCAAATATTTAAACAAAATGTAATTCTAAATAATAACAAAGCTATAAGATTATCTCAGTGATACTAAAGCAGCACAGGTGTGATCTCACCTGTAGCGATGCCATCAAATAAAGAAAGCACTCTGATTGGCTGCCTCTTCTCTGCTGACATTGGTGAATACAACTTTGTCGGTTCCTGAGAGGAAGAGAATGGACATATTTTTCTTTTTACAGAGGTAATGAAATAAAAATTTTTAATGTTGCAGTCTGTCAGTCATATAATGTCAGTCAATGGTACTCAAAAAAAAAAACTTACACAAACAAAACCAAATTAAACCCTGCGGCTCGTGACGATACATTGAGGTCTAAATACACGAAACGATCAGTCTGTGCAAGAAACTGAACAGTATTTATAGTCTTTTTTTTCTTTTTTTTTTACGTCTGATCAGCTGCATGGTTCAACTGTCCCGAGCGCGTTCACACAACAGCTGGCGCGTAACGCGTCGTCTTCTTACTTTACAGCGGATCGCATACTTGCATAAGTGCCCTACCACCATCAATCTCTCAAATGGACCATTGACACTTCTAATTGAGATTGAAGATAGGGTCCATTTGAGAGATAGGTGGCGGTAATGCACTCATAATGCATAAGTCTGCGATCCGCCGTAAAGCAAGAAGAAGACGACGACGAGTCACGTGCCGGCTGTTGTGAACGCACTCAGGGCTGTTGAACCATGCGGCAGATCAGAGGTAAAAAAACAATATAAATACTGTTCAGTTTCTTGCACAGACTGACTGTTTTGTGTCTTTAAAGTGAAAGTGACGTGGCCAAGTATGGTGACCCATACTCAGAATTTGTGCTCTGCATTTAACCCATCCTAAGTGCACACACACACACAGCAGTGAACACACATTAATGCTGCAGCGCCCGGGGAGCAGTTGGGGGTTCGGTGCCTTGCTCACGGGCACCTCAGTCGTGGTATTGAAGGTGGAAAGAGCGCTGTACATTCACTCCCCCACCTACAATTCCTGCCGGACCTGAGACTCGAACCCGCAACCTTTGAGTTACGAGTCCGATTCTCTAACCATTAGGCCACGACCGCCTTTAGACCTTAATGAATCGTCACGAGCCGAAGGGTTTAATTTGGTTTTGTCTGTGTATGTTTTTTTTTTCTCTCAAAGCTGTGAGTACCATTGACTGACATTATATGACTGACAGACCGCAACGGTTTCAGTTAACAATCTTGGTTTGTGTTCTACTGAATAAACAGTCACCTATATCTTGGATGCCCCAGGGGTAAGCCTATAAACATCAAATTTTCATTTTTGGGTGAACTATCCCTTTAAGAATAACACCAGGGAGAAAATGTATCCTTTTAACAAAAAAGCTGTAGTTTGGGGATTGAGCTCTATCTGGCAACCGCACACATGAAAGCCTGTGTAATAGAGGCGTCTACAGCAGTCTGCAATAATATTTTGTCTCCTTTTTTGACGAAAATAAAAACAGGTTTTGGTAAAGTTTTAAATTTTTCAAATACATTTTAGTCTCATCTTTTATCGCCAACGATATTGCATGTTGATATAATCACAGTTATCATTTATTAACCTTATTGTTGCCTCGTCATCGTCTCATCTTAGTCATGGGAAAAAAGCTTGTCAATGTTTTTCGTCATAGTTTTCGTTAACGAAATTAATGCTAGTGAAAAGTGTTGATTATGTGTAAACAAAGAACATCTTGATTCTCCATTTCCTTTAACTTTCATTTGTGCTATTAGTAAGTCTTGATGATGACTGTAGTAGAAAAATCTTGTTGAATTTGTGTCAAAAGTGCTAAGATACACACTAGATCGACTCACAAAGTCCTGGTCGTGGTTGTTGGCGAAGAACAGCTGCAGTCGTGAGGTCCAGTCATCTCTGCGCCTCAGGAGGCCCGAGACGTTCCTGCTGCAGCACATGTAGCAGTTCCAGGGGTCTTCGCGGATAGCGGCCTGTGCGGATCCGGACCCCACGAGCAGATCGACACACTCCACGCAGAAACACCTACACAAACACAGAGGTAAGGCCTTTTCACACTGAACATGAAAGTCGGTGCGAATGTTTGGACAGAGACATTATAAATAGTTTATGTTTTTGGTGTAAAACCAAACTTCATATTAATTTATTGCTGTACACTAAGCAGCGAACAATGTTAAATCCATATAACGTTATGTGATATCTGAGGAAAAATGCATTGTTGCATCTAGCGTGCAGGAGTGAATTATCAGAAGGCGATCAATCGTTTCGCACTCAGTGTGAAAGTTCATCACCGTTCGTTGGCGATTCGTCCCTCGCTTTTCTGCATTGTGTTCAGTGTGAAACGGCCTTTACACCTCACAGATCTCTCTCAGATAGCGAACAAACCCACACACACTCACCTGCAGCAGTTGTTGTTCCCACACATGAGCACTTCTCGTCCTCCGCAGCAGATGGTGCAGTATGACTGATAACCGTCGTCATCATACTGATACGCGCACTCCAGGAAAGAGTTCTGTAGGGGAGGAGAACACTGCCTCAGCACCAATCAGAAGACAGAACAGGCTTGATTGACAGGTGTGCATGTGTACCTTGCAGCTCGAGCACATGGCTCCGACAAACAGAGGATGTTCTAGTGATACGTTCTGGCTTCCACAGGAAATACAAATATCTGCACACAAAACAACTCTATGGTGATGTTTGGAATAGCATGTGACTGTACTATATTAATTATGCAGTATGCATACTGTGCACAGTTTGACTCTATGACACTCTGACCTATCACGTTTGCCAAAATATGTAGTATGTAACAGAACACACTGTGATATGCAGTGTGCTCAACTTTACCGTTTTAATACAAAACTGCACATTTGAACATCTAATTAAACAAGTATGCATAATTTGAATGAGAATTTTCTTTTCTATCTTAAAATATTATAAGATAAAATGATCATTTGAATAATAATAATAAAATATATTTAGTATATTAATCATTATATTTACATATATTTAGTATTTTAATCATTATTTTACATATATTTATTATATTTCAATACATATATTTCAAAAGTTATGTATTTAAATATCTATCTATCTCTACAGTATATATACGTAATTATTATTATTTGAATATATGTATATATATATATATATATATATATGTGTGTGTGTGTGTGTGTGAATATATTAAAATGCTAATTATATATTTAATAGAACAATTACATTTCTTATTCATATTAGACTTTGAATATTTAAATATATTTAATTTCCAAATTTGTACAGATTCGTTTTCTTTTTAACTTGAATTTTTTTTTTAGTTTTGATGGCTGTTGTCAAATGTCTTAACTTAAAAAAAAACAAAAAACATACACATTGTTTTAATATATATTAGTTTTTTTTAATTCAAAGGTAACATTCAATAGAAAACTCACCTTCAATATTGCGACTCTTTTGTCTGACTTCATACACGAGTCTCTCTGAGGAAAACATAACACAGTGTCAACAATCACTGCTGTTCAAGTAGGAACAGTGTATGTGAAATGTGAAGCTGGTTTGCTGTGAGTGTGTGTGTGATACCTCGGGTTCCTTCATCAATAATCTCTTTGATTTTGGGTTTCTCGACACTGTTCTTCCTTGGTTTCTTGGCAGGGGGCGGAGCCGTGTACGCAGCGGCCTCAGGCTCCACCCACATCTCTGGATACACCTCAGTATACGGGCTCCGCTCCGCTAGAGGACACACACAAATCTCTTTAATGTTGCAATTGTTTCTCTTAGACAGCAATGAGACCGAAAAGCTATTGCTTCTCATGTTTCTGTTGAGAATAAAACCACAGGAAGTTATATTTCACCTCCTACACAGTTTCAAAAGAGATCTCAACAATGTCTTTGTTCAGATCTATCTGCTCTCAGAAAAGTTTCTCAATGGCTAAACATTTCTCAAAAAATTCTTCCAAGGCTAAATCATCAGGTCTATGCCATCCAAAAATTATTTTAGCAACAGAATAAATAAAATCTAATTAATCAAAATAAAATTGCAATAAAATTTGTTATTTTTATTCTTAAAAATAAAAATCTAATAAATAATAAAAACCAATAGTATAAAAACCAAAATTTAAAAAATATCAATATTTGGAAGGAAAAATATAATAAAAACAATAATAAAAAAAATTATAATTTGAAAAGATACAAAAAAATATAAAAAATAAAACAAGATTATAAAAAATTTATCAAACACGATATCATTAATTAAAAAAAATAATAAATGAAATAATAAACAAAATAATAAGTTGCTAAATTATTTTATTTATATTTTTATTTATAACATACTGTATATAAAAATATTTGTAGTAGTAATTAATTATAATTAATTATAATGATTTATCATCTCATTAAATTCCTCCAAGGCCAAATTATCAGGTTTATGCCATCCAATTTTTTTTTTGAGGAACAGAATAATAAATATAAATTAATCAAAATAAATGTCAAATAAAATTATTAATATTTGTTAAAAAAATAATAAAAAAATATAAACAAATAATAAAAATTAAATAATAAAAAACAACAATACATTAATGTCATTAATTAAATATCATTAATTAAAAGAAAAATATAATACAAACAATAATAAAATATTATCAATATACAGTCATGGCCAAAAATATCGGCACCCTTGGTAAATATGATCAAAGAAGGCTGTGAAAATTAATCTGCATTGTTAATCCTTTTGATCTTTTATTTAAAAAGATTCACAAAAATCTAACCTTTCATTGTATAGTAAGAATTTAAATGGGGGGAAATATCAATATGAAATAAATGTTTTTCTCAATTACATGGTGGACACAATTATTGGCACCTCTAGAAATTCTTATGAGTAAAATATCTCTGATGTATATTCCCATTCCGATTCACAATTTTGAGCACTCCAGGGTGATTATGAACATGAAATTATCCAGCCATGGCTTCCTGTTTCACAGAAATATAAATAGGAGGGAAAACAAAGCCCAAATTCCCTTATTCATCCATCACAATGAGAAAAACCAAACAATATATTTCTGATGTGCAGCAAAAGATAATTGAGCTTCACAAATTAGTGAAGTGGCTTTAAGAAAAGAGCTAGAGCAGTGAAAATTCCTGTTTCCACCATCAGGGCAATAATTAAGACTTTCCAATCAACAGAAAATGTTATGAAACTGCCTGGAAGAGGACGTGTGTCTATATCGTCCTAATGCACGGTGAGAAGGAGAGTTTGAGTGGCTAAAGACTCTCCAAGTACCACAGCTGGAGAATTACAGAAAAAAGTTGAGTCTCGGGGGCCGGAAAACCTTTTAAAAATTGTCAAACAGCACCTACATCACCACATTTTGTTTGGGAGGGTTTCAAGAAAAATTCTCCTAGCTCATTCAAAAACAAACTCCAGCATATTCAGTTATGCTGAATATACATCCCCTTCAGTTAGGGGAAGTCGTGACCTAATGGTTAGAGAGTTGGACTTGTAACCTGAAGGTCGTGGGTTTGAGTCTCAGGTCTGGCAGGGATTGTAGGTGGGGGAGTGAATAACCAACACTCTCAAGACCACGACTTGAGCAAGGCACCGAACCCCCAACTGCTCCCCGGGCGCCGCAGCATTGGCTGCCCACTGCTCCGGGTGTGTGTTCACTACTGTGTGTACACTTGGATGGGTTAAATGCAGAGCACACATTCTGAGTATGGGCCACACACCACTTCCCTTTCCCTTATCAGACACGACTGGAACTTCAAATGGGACTGGCTTCTATGGTCAGATGAAACTAAAAAATTTGCTTATTAGCAGCAAACACTCAAGATGGGTTTGGTGAACACAGGGATAAAAAGTACCCCATGAGTACAATGAAATATACTGCTGTGTTTTTGATGTTGTGGCCCTATATTTCTGCTGGAGGTCCTGGACATCTTGGTTAGACACATGGCATCATGGATTCTATCAAATACCAACAGATAAAAAAATCAATAAGTGACTGACTCTGTTAGAAATCTTATAATGGGCCATGTTTGGATCTTCCAACCGGACAATAATCCAAACACAAACCTCAAAAACAACACAAAAATGGGTCACTGAGCACAAAACCAAGCTTCTGCTGGCCATTCCAGTCCTCTGACCTGAACCCTGTAGAAAATGAGTGAGGTGAACTGAAGAGAAGAAGCACCGTCATGGAGCTGTGAATCTGAAGGATCTGGAGAGATTCTGGATGAAGGAATGGTCTCTGATCTCTTGTCAGGTGTTCTCTAATCTCATCAGGTATTATAGGAGAACATTTAGAGCTGTAAAACTGGCAAATTAAGGTTTCAAAAAGTATTGAATAAAAGGGTGCCGTTAATTGTGGCCAATGTGTATCAGAGAAAAACATTTATTTCATAATGATATTTCCCCCCATTTTAAATTCTTATTCTCCAATGAAAGGTAAGATTTTTGTGAATTTTTTAAATAAAATTTAAACTTTCACAGCCTTCTTTGATCATATTTACCAAGGGTGCTCATATTTTTGGCCATGACACATATGTATAACACATATCATTAATTAATTAAAATCATTAATTATTATCATTATAAAATATCTTTAAGAAATATAACAATAAAAATAACATTAAATAATAAACTACAATAAATTGCAATATTATCTTAGTTATATTTAACTTATACAATAAAATTTGAAGACTTCATTTGCAAAAAACAATAAATGCTACTTTAAAAAAATAAATAAACACGTTTTGTCAAAAAAGCCTGTATTGTCCACTTTCAAGGCATCGCAAGTTCACGTTTTACTGCAGAAGCCGACAAGCGCCCTTGTTGTTTTTGAACAGAAGCCGATAAGTCCATTTTAGCGAATCAGCGCGCTGTATTCAGGTCAGGTGACAAGGCTACTTTCACTTTGAAAAGACGTGCTAGCTGAGAGGAGTTTCGTCAAAGCTGACTAAAAGTCATGGAGAATGGATCATTTTGATGAACTTGATGAATCTGTGATATCGTCTTCAGGGCAAAAAAGTAAAATAAAAGCTGAAACGTTTTCATGGATCCTTGCGAAAGCAGCGCGTTACAATGGTGAGGGAAAAGCTGTGTAATCACATCCATAAATCTATGATCACAACAACAACAACGTTTGTCAGGCATCTACATTGTCATCTGAGGAGATTACAAAGATTAAACGAGTGTTTTTTTTTAACTCTAAAACATGTGGAGTTATCTGCTTTTGCTATAAAACAAACTTTTAATATGTAAAAAACATACTTTCAATGAACTTTAATTTTGTAAATTACTTGTATTTGTTTAAGCTATTATTACTTAATCAAAACAACCCAACTGCAGTTTAATTGATATGACTTGAAATGCAGAATAAAAAAACGTGATTTCTGTTATCGGTTTTTGCAAATTAACTCTTCATTTGTAGTGGTAATTGATTATAGAGATAAATAATTAACTCTCAGTAAACAATTATAAAAATGTTTATTTGAATAAAACTCTAATCTGGGCCTGTTGAATACATTACCTGGTGGCGGCTCCAGGCCTTTGGCACCGGAAGGGAGAAACCCATCGCAGGCCCACTTAATCATCTGCCGCGCTTGCACTTCAATACTGTTCGTTGTGTCCGAGTCATCGGCGGGCAAACACACATTGAACGGTTTACCGGCACGCATACTTGCCGTCTGAACAGAGATCCACAAAAACAACATGAGAAAACACACACTTTCACACACACACACACACACACACACACACGCGACAGAGAAATATCATGACTTGCCTGTAAAACTTCATAGATGGCTTTTCTGTACATGGGCTGTTTGCTGTAGGTGGGCTTATGAAAAGACGTGCAAAATGTGCTCAGGGCCAACAGCTTTTCTACACACACCTGACAGAGGAGAGGACTCTCATTATGACGTCTCTTATCAGCTCTCATGAATGATCCTGATTGGTCGACTGACTCACCACTGAGAATTTGCCATCTCCAAACCACATGACCCAGCGGGTGCCTTCAGCAGCCCGACTGCGACCCGCCATAAACCACGACACGATCCGGCCAGGCCACCAGGAGAATCCCCGCAGCTTCCCCCAGACCAGCTCTCCGATCCCGAACCCATGGCCGTCCTAAAACACAAAAACAAACGTCAGCGAAATCTCACATACTGCAGATTACATGACAGCAAAACCTGATTCTTGATAAGAAGAGCTACTTTGCTGAACCTAATGTGCTGTAACAACACAATTAGGGAACACAATAAAGCCTAAAATTAAGTCAATTTTCAGCAAATGGTCACTGGAAAAAGCAGTTGCATGACAAAAAAAAAAACTCAACCAACCTCAGGAAGTCAAAATAACTATTAAATGTTTTATTTAAATTGTATAATTTTAGAGCAGCATTAAAAATTCATAAAAAATAAAATAAATGCACAGTTTCCTGTGATCAATTGGAATATTTTCCATTTCATATTTAATATTGTTATCTAATTAATAATTTATTTTAATTTATATGCATTTAATTCATAATCATAATACATATTTTTAAATAAAATAAATCTAAATTATGTTGATTAAAATTACACAAAAATAATTTGTAATAATACTCTTGTACTGTTTGTTCATTTATAATAATCAGAATAAATATATTTAAGCATTATATCCTCAAATTAATGCAGAATCAACAAATGAAGTATATTTTAAACAATACTTGTTTAATGGCAACTTAAACAAAAAAAAAAACATTTCCACAGTTTTTAACCCATTCAATATGACTAAAATAATAATTAGTGTGATTTTTTGAAAATAAAAATATTAAACAAATTAAAAAATTATGATAATACTATTACTATTTTTTTTTTTTATTAATTTATATTAATCATAATTAAAATATTTCATCATTACATCAAATTAATGTATAATCATAAATATTAAATAATATTTGTTGGCTCTAGAATTGCACTGGTAATCAAGTATGAAATACAAATTGGGATGGAATGGTTCGCTGAAAACAAACGAACCGTACGGTTCTCCACACACAGTTCGGCACGCACGGTTGTCAACTTAAATCTGACAACGCATCTGTAACATGGTTTGTTATAAATAACACGTAAAACAAACAGGGTATGTTTCTGTTGCTAATGTATGTTTCTGTTGATGGATTCACATTCAGGCTTCCCAATACATTACAACAACAGCATTGAAAAAAGAAAAAAAAAAAAAAGGTGTACAAACCATTCACTCTTGTTCAATGCGAATGCCTTATGCTGGATTATGAGCAGTCATTTATTTCGTCATCATCCGGGTGCTGATAGCGTGCACAGGTGAGACCTGAACAGCCAGGGACGGATTATGACGCAGAGGTGCCCTGGGCACGGACTGATTATAGGCCCCCCTCAGTTGAAATTGCGGTCATTTTTCTTAAATTCAAATAGCAATGGATTTTATCTACACTAAGTGAAAATAGCAGTATTTTTAGCGATATGTTAAACTAAGCGACTAAGTGCAAAATCAAATAACTATAGATTATATTTACACTATGTTAAAATAGCAGGATTTTCTGCTATTTATACTACTTGTTGCAAAATCAATTCAGTATTGCATTCCATTATAAAACAGTATGCAATAGTATTGAGTGTAAATTATCATTTTAATTCAGATTATTAAATGGATGCCAGTGCCACTTTATTTATACAATAAACCCTACCTGATACTTTATTTTCAACTTTTTGGTTATTTCTTTAATTCTTATTAAAAATAAAAGCCTTTACGATGTGATGTAAGATTTGAAAAAGGAGAAAAAAAAGTTCGGCAAAAGGCAGGTTCGAACCCTGGTCGATCGCGTCAAAAATCCTATAATACACGCTTTACCATCTGCGCCACTGAAGCGATTGGTTTATAGCAGCTTTTTATAATCTTGACAGTCCCAATCACACTTGGTGGGTGGAATTATTGTAAATATAGCCTCTGCCAAAAGGTGGGCTATTTGCACTAAGTGTAAATAGACACTCTGTTTACATTATCAAAGAACATTATCATTGATTTAGCCAGAATTAAAACAGATTTAAGTTGATTAAAACTCTCTCAAAAACTCCCATTGATCACTTAAGTTGCTTGCATTGTGGAATTAATATCTTGCTTACATCTTCTGCACTTTGTTGTTTCTGATGAGAGAAATCGGCAGAGAGCAGAATTTATTCAGGGAGCGCGAGCACTGAACAAAACAGCTATTTCAGCGACGACTCATCTGAAAGCCTCTTATTGGTCATTGTACTCATAAGCTCAACAGAATCATGTGTGATTGGTTATAGTGTGCAGTGTTGTAGAAAAACACAGCTGTCTCTGGCTCCAGCGAAGTTGAAGTGACATACTGCCAAGTATGGTGACCCATACTCAGAATTCATGCTCTGCATTTAACCCATCAGCAGACAGCAGTGAACACACACCCGGAGCAGTGGGCAGCCATTTATGCTGCGGCGCCCAGGGAGCAGTTGGGGGTTCAGTGCCTTGCTCAAGGTATTGAGGGTGGAGTCATGGTATTGTCATGTCAGTCATGGTATTGAAGGAGGAGAGAGCGGGTGGAGAGATTGATGGTGGAGATTCACTCCCTGCCGGCCCGAGACTCGAACCCGCAACCTTTGGATTACGAGTCCGACTCTCTAACCATTAAGCCACGACTTCCCCCTTGTTGGGTGAAGTTGAGCGAATGCAGATTTTAATTTAGCAGCTGATGATGTGCCGCACTGAATGATCTAATCACACCGGTGTGATCGTTTATTAAATATAAAAAATATTATTCAGCTATTTTTTATTTTTTTATTTTTTTTGTCTTTTGAAAGCAGCATTCAAAATCCACTTGCCTCAAAAATCTGAGGGGGCACGGTTGAACTCGCGTTCTGGGAGTAGTGGTATTTCGGCTGGGCCTCCCTCTGGTCCAGTGCCCTGGGCACGTGCCCAGTAGGCCTGTGCATTAATCCGTCCCTGTGAACAGCACACGTTGATATCTGTGTTTAAGCTAAACTCATTTAAGCCTTGCCAGTTTAAACATTTAAGAGCCAGAGGACGCGCGCAGATATTAAGCTCTCTCTGAAGTATTGTGTTTAAATGGACAAATTCACACAAAAATTATATCTAAATGTCCGTCTTGTAGACATAGCCAATGAACGTGCAGTATCAGTGCACTGGATCAGTGCATTCTCTTAAAGTGACAGCACTTTAACAAAGAAATCACTCACTGCTCTTGATTGAATAGCTTTTGTAACTTTAA
Organism: Barbus barbus; assembly: GCF_936440315.1. NCBI lineage: Eukaryota > Metazoa > Chordata > Actinopteri > Cypriniformes > Cyprinidae > Barbus > Barbus barbus. The sequence continues at coordinate 28,400,087 of NC_136742.1, forward strand.
TAAAGATTAATATTTAATTTATACAGTCAAATATGCAATGCTGTTTTAAATTATTACTTTATTAAATTTCTGTACCTAAAAAGTTATGTTAGACCTACTTAAAAAAAACTGAAAATCACTGTTTATTTTATTTGTATCTTTACTCTATTGTATTTATTAGTGCTGTTGCTTGTAGTTGGGGGCAGTCGTGGCTTAATGGATAGAGAGTTGGACTTGTAACCTGAAGGTCGTGGGTTCGAGGCTCAGGTCCAGCAGGGATTGTCAGTGGGGGGAGTGAATAACCAACACTCTCTCCACCCTCAATACCATGACTGAGGTGAGACCCTTGAGCAAGGCACCAAACCCCCAACTGCTCCCCGGGCGCACATACCGAACCATACCAAAACGGTGACTCTAAAACCGTGATACAAACCGAAAAGTGAGTAAGTTGAACCTTTCCAATCCCTACATATGAAGAAATCTCCACCATGGCCAAGACCAAAGAGCTCTCCAAGGATGTCAGGGACAAGATTGTAGACCTACACAAGGCTGAAATGGGCTACAAGTCCATTGCCAAGCAGCTTGGTGAGAAGGTGAGAACAGTTGGTGCAATTATTCACAAATGGAAGAAACACAAAATAACTGTCAATCTCCCTCGGACTGGGGCTCCATGCAAGATCTCACCTCCTGGAGTTTCAATGATCATGAGAACGGAGAGGAATCAGCCCAGAACTTCACGGGAGGATCTTGTCAATGATCTCAAGGCAGCTGAGACCATAGTCACCAAGAAAACAATTGGTAACACACTACACCATGAAAGACTGAAATCCTGCAGCGCCCGCAAGGTCCCCCTGCTCAAGAAAGCACATGTACAGGCTCGTCTGAAGTTTGCCAATGATTCAGAGGAGAACTGGGTGAAAGTGTTGTGGTCAGATGAGACCAAAATCCAGCTCTTTGGCATCAACTCAACTCGCCGTGTTTGAAGGAGGAGGAATGCTGCCTATAACCCCAAGAACACCATCCCCACCGTCAAACATGGAGGTGGAAACAGGACAACTGTATCGCATCAAAGAGACAATAGACGGGGCCATGTAAGCTTCTAGCAAGCCATTCTAGTCCATGTTGCCTTAAATCTAATGAGTTCTCTTCCGTGGGGTGACGAGCAGTTCTGTTTACTTTATCCGATATGCAAATCATCAGTTTCGTGGCTATCGGCAAAAATCCAATATCGTGCATCCCTACTATATTCATTATTACATCTAGTCTTCCCCTGCACCGGAGTCGACACAATGGCTCTCAGCTCTCAGCTCAGTCAGGGCGGGTCTAAGGTAAGACGGCTTGTCAATCAACTATCGTGACTACGTCATTCTGACAGGAATCTCAGAACGATTTGAGAAAGGGGATTTTAAAATAGTGATTTAAAAAAAAAACACTGGGTGGATTTTATCATCATAGGATGGATGTGTACACACACTTCCAACACACATTTATGTTCAAACAACTTGTAAAGTGAATTTTGCATCCGATGACCCCTTTAATGACTTGGAGAGGATCAAAGAGGAGTGGGATAAAATCCCTCCTGAGATGTGTGCAAACCTGGTGGCCAACTACAAGAAACGTCTGACCTCTGTGATTGCCAACAAGGGTTTTGCCACCAAGTACTAAGTCATGTTTTGTGAAGGGGTCAAATGCTTATTTCACTCATTAAAATGCAAATCAATTTATAACTTTTTTGAAATGCGTTTTTCTGGATTTTTTTGTTGTTCTTCTGTCTCTCACTGTTCAAATAAGCCTACCATTAAAATTACAGACTGATCATTTCTTTGTCAGTGGGCAAACGTACAAAATCAACAGAGGATCAAATAATTTTTTCCCTCACTGTAATAAATATTAAAAATAAAAAAACTCACATCAAGTCATGGAATCCCAAAATGTACCCTATTTAAACCAAATAAGAGCCATTATTTTTACGAGTGATCCATCAGTACAAATATTCACCTCATACTCCAGATCCACCTCTGAGGATCTCGCCATCACTTTGTTCCCGCAAGCGACGGGAGGCGGCTCGGGCGTCGTGGCGACCGTTGGGGAGGCTGGGTCAGTGTGCTGCTGCTGAGGGGTTGGTGTGGATGGGAGGCTGATGGCTGACTCCTCCTCCTTTTGAGAGCCCACAGCTGATTGGTCGTCCATTATGTCACTCATGGTGATCCCCAGTTGTGTCTTCTCCTCCTTAAAGACACAGAGGCACACAAGCACCAAGGTGAAATACAGACACAAACACACAGGGTCTCAAAGGATTTTCACTCATATTACTCGAGAAATGTTTTTATCTAAACATCTTTTTTCAGCAAGACAACAGACTAGTGTGTGTGTGATTAGGTAAATATGGATTTGAAATCACTGTGGAAATGTAGCCTGCAGGTTTTTACTGTCATATGAGGACAAACTCTCAGTTAACACGAGACAGGATGTCTCTGTGTGTATTAGACTCTTCTGAACCCTCCAGAATTATTGGTGTCCTGGCAGAGAAGTAAATGAAACAAATGTTTGTGTACATGGATTGTAGAAATCCAACAGTTCATAGACCCGCTTCATCCATATTCCACATTCTTAATCTAATAATAAGCCTGGCATTGAGGATCACGAATACTGTTGGCTCTTTGGATAAAAGCATCTGCTAAATGTATCTGAAAATCCATAGTCTTTTATTGCAGAAGCATGTTGAGTTACACTACCATTCAAAAGCCTTGGATCAGTACATTTTTTACTGTGAGAAAGAAGACTTTTCTGCTCACCAAGGCTGCATTTATTTGATCAAAAACACAGTAAGAACAGCAAAATTGTAAAATATTATTACCAATTACAATAGCTGGTTTCTATTTGAATATTTTTTTAAAGTAATTTATTCCTGAGATGCAAAGCTGAATTTTCAGCATCATTACTCCAGTCTTCAGTGTCACATGATCCTTCAGAAATCATTCTGATTTGCTGCTCCCTGAAACTGTGATGCATTTTTTTCAGGATTCTTTGAGTTCAAAAGAACAGCATTTATTTAAAACAGAAATCTTTCGTAACATTATAAATGTCTTAACTCTCATTTTTGATCAATTTATTGCATTCTTGCTGAATAAAAATACTAATTTCTTTCAAAAACATCTCACTGACCCCAAACTGTTTATCAGCAGTGTATGCCTATTGAAGATTCATTATGTGCAGATTTGAAGCAATGCTGTGGATTTGGCAGGAGGCAGACGGATTCTGATCTACAGTATCCGACGAGTCCAAGATGTCAACAAGATTCCCATGACTCCGAAAACAACATTACAGATCCAACACCGCTGCCCACAGAAAGAAAAGTTACAAACGACATCTCTTAAATATCTCAACAGCTTCCACTAGCCATTTTTCATAGTTAAATGTTAAAATACTTTTTCATCTCCCAGTTAAATAAGTAAACCGTTTACAGTATATGTATATTTTAAGTCTCACATTTCACATTTATTCATTTAGCTGACGCTTTTATCCAAAGCGACTTACAATTGCTATATATATATGTCAGAGGTCGCACGCCTCTGGAGCAACTAGGGGTTAAGTGTCTTGCTTAGGGACACATTGGTGTCTCACAGTGGATTCGAACCCGGGTCTCTCACACCAAAGGCATGTGTCTTATCCACTGCGCCCCCACCACCCCTAAGTCTATTTAAAGCATTGCTCTGTCTTCTTGAGCATCTTGACAATCTAGAAAACTGCTTTTGTGCCACTTACCCTTGTGAAAAATAAGTGTGCTTAACTGTTTTAAATGTGCACTTGTGGCATACTTCAAATCCTAAAAGTATTAAAAAAAAATTCTTCCAGAAAATATTGATTAAAATGCCACTTTACTGTAAGTGTAGTTTACTATCATGACTGTTGCATACGCTTTTAAAAAGCGTACTTTGTAATAATGTCAAATTACTAATAAGTCCATTTTAAATCATTATGTTAATAATCTATTGCCTTTATTAGTGGTGCCTGCAAAGCAAAGCATCAAAATGTTTGTCACACACCCAGGAAAGGGGCGTCAAATCATGTGGCTTACTGAGGAGAGGTGAATTTTTTAAGCAATTGAGCATATGATGTGAACACAATGAGTAAAAAATTCCATAGACTTAAAGGTCCCGTAATGTCAAAACTGAAATTGCCTGGCTTTTTTCATTATAACAGAGATCTATGTAACTACCATATAAGTTTCAACACAGTCAGTCCACCGTAAAGTGCACACAGCCTGCATAAATTTGCTGTGTTTTTTTTATTCAGACACACATCCAGTCTAATAGTTTTGCCCTGGACCCTAAGAAACACAAAGATTTATTACAAAATGTATTACATTTCAAATGTACTCAATTGCAACTTTATCAAATTACAAATATATTTAAATGCATGCCATGTGTTTCACTAGACGTGACATCAAAGTATATTGAAGTTTACCATAAATGCTTGCCAATAAATTTCAAAGACAACAGAATTACAAAATTACATATAAATATGCACTTAAGTCCTACTTAAGTAGGTAAAAAAACCCTCCTAAGTTCAACCAATTTACGGTTAATATAAATTTAAACTATATATTATATTTTGTAATTTTTATAATTGTAAATAATATGCAATATTAACATTTCGTTTCGAATTAAGTATATGCTTTTAAAGTATATTATTTCCTTAATAAAAGTCCCTCTTGTTAAAAGTATGCTAAAATGTCATTTTTCACAAGGATGCACATTTCCGCAGTTTCATTCTCAATGCTTCTGCTTCTTTTGTAACTAGTGTATGTGAGACAGTGAAACTTTGATTCCTTCAAGCAGCTGTTGGTTTGTCTTGTGTGACCTTTTGCAGGAAGGACACAAGCGCCTCATATGACCTTCAACCCCACTAAACGGCCAACCGTAGAGCAGCTAATTACACCGAAACACAGAGACGTAAAATACAGAAGAGAGGCCTGTTTGACGGGTCAGTGGAGACACATAAACTCACTGCAGTCCTGCATACATTTCACACAAGGGATGGAAACAGAAGATGGACCTGGCATTGACATCCATCTTAGATGCTCAGCGCTAAATACAGGTTTAAATAATCGTTTGGCGAGCCGAACACAAAGCTCAATCAGATGAATAAATCATCACATATGCAAATGTGTCATGTTTTTGCCGTCTGTGTTGCTGATTACAGACTTGTAATTAGCTTTACAAATTTCAAGTTCAAGAACTTGAACACTCAAACCCTAGAGAGCGATCTCACGCTTTTTTTTTTTTTTTTTTTTTTAAGAAATCAATATTTTTATTTAGCAAGGATGCATTAAATTGATCAAAAGTGACATGTAAATATATATATTTCCAATAAATGCTGCTTTCTATTTATTAAGGAATCCTTCCACAAAGATATGAAGCAGCACAACTGTTTTTCAGCACTGATAATAAAAATAAAATGTGACACTAAAGACTGAAGTAATGATGCTGAAAATTCAGCTTTCCATAACAGGAATACATTAAAATTATAAATATATTCAATTAGAAAACGGTTATTTTAAGGATATTTCACAATATTACTCTTTACTGTATTTTTAATCAAATAAATGCAGCCTTGTTGAGCAGAAGAGACTTCTGTCAAAAAAACATCATAGTTTATATAATAAAGTATTTTACTTCATCACAAATGAATGGTTTGAAGTCTTATTGAGCACTCTGATTTCTCTCATTCGTTTTTATTGATTATTCTGTCTCCTCAAATCGGCTCTGGTAAAAGAGTTTGATGTTAGCATGCTGCAACATAATACATAATTATGATAAACAAACACAAATATTGGGTAAAATAACCAGTTTCCAATTAAATTAATCAATTTTTTTCAATCAGAAATGTTCACTGAGCAGTGCATTCTGGGAGTGCATCATTTGTGATGAATACATGCGATGCTGCCTTCGAATTTGGCCCGAATTTTAGAAGGCAGCACAACGTCACCGCCTACCTTTAGGAACCTTCTCTTCATTCGAAACGAAACGCACCTTAAAATACTGCCTAAATAGGCAGCTGACTAGGTTTTGGAACAGATCTACTATCTGAATCAGATTGTTGGTCCTCTTCTAGTCGTGTCTCCATGACGTTATGGTGGTTGTGTTGGTGGTTACCCAGCAGCCCTTTGGCAAACGGCCCAGTGCACCTTGGGAAATGCGGTTTTTAACAGATTACCTAATTTCCTGCTGCAGTCCACATTGGCGCGCTATAAATGGCGACAGTGTTTCCATGTGCCGACACATAGAAACCATTCGCAAACTTCTTGAGTAAAGTGTGTGAACATTTCCCACTATGACCTGAACACGCCCTCTGACCCCTTGGCCTCTGCGACGACCCTTGGCTTTATGACGAGTTTCAAGAGCTGAGAGCTTTATGATCATGATCCAGGCGTGAACGACATCTGACCCCAACCTCATCGTGACCCTAAAGCCTCTCAGGCTCATTTCTATACAAAAGTCACTCCTTTTCAGAAAGCATTTAGACACTTTATCAACCACAGTTTGGGGTCAGTTAGAGTTTTTGAAGGAAGTCTCTTCTACTCACCAAGGCTGCATTTATTTGATCAAAAATACAGAAAAAACAGTAATACTGTGACATATTACAATTAATTATTTGCTGGAAACCGTAATAAAAAAAAAATTCAGGATTATTTGATGACTAGAAAGTTCATAAGAACAGCATTTATTTGAAATAGAAACCGTTTGTAACATTATAAATGCATTTACTGTCACTTTTGATCACTTTGAGGCATCCTTGCTGAATTAAACTATTAATTTCTTTAAAAAAAAAAAAGAACTCTGACTTCAAAATATAAATATGAATATATCTCTAGCTTAATCAATGCAATATAATGAAAAAATGAAAATGTATAAATATATATGATTGTATTGGCACAAGGAATACATTTCCAGCAACAACTAATTAAAAGCCAATCAGAACATTTTTGATGTTTAATATGCAGCTAATATACAGATTTTAGACTAATGAGATCTCATGAGGTGTGGGACTAACCTGTGCAACGTGACAGAAACAGACACCCAGTAACTGACAAAGCATCAGTGATTAATAATTTGTTGCTCTATTGTAGAGATTCACAAACTTTTTGGCCATCTGAACCTGAAATATTCAATAAGTCCACCTAAGATTTTAAGTTAATATTTCAATAATTTAACAAAACATTCGCAAGTTTACGGTTCTCTGATGTCAGTTAATGGTCACAGGACTAGGGATGGGTACCGAGAACCGGTATTTTTTGGACCAGTACGTGATTGGGTCAGTACCGGACTACCGATAAGCTTCAGGACAAACGATACTGTTATCAATACTTGCGTTGTTTTATCTCCGTATACTTCAATGTTAATGATTAATTAGAAGCTGCTGCTTGTCATTTTCCTTCACTGAATGATGTGGCTGACGCTTGCTCGACATGCGTGTGATATCCATGCATATGTGCGGCGTGTGTTTGTTTGCGTGCAATCAGTGGTGGCAAGAGTGAAACATTCGATAGTGTGGGCTCACGTTACAAAAACTAAGTGACACCAGTGTCAGATGCAATATATGCAGTAGTGTAATAGTGAACAAAGGAGGCAACGCTAGTAATATAATGAAACATTTACTAACAAGACACAACATCTACCTCAAGTAATGCGCTGTATTTACTATGTCTCCCGGATTCAGCTCCAACTGCAACTCGCGAGACATTCACATCAAATGTCGATTCAGCGGTAGAGTTACACTCACGAGACACTGCACTTATTCGCAATCACAAAAGTACATAATTTGCGTGGACTTTAAAGCCTTGCCGCTTAAACCTTTCAAACCTTTCACAGCACCTGATTACTTAGTTATCGTCTGATTGCGCTAATACACTCAAAAACACACAAGGTTTACATAAAAACAGTTAGTTATGTCTAAAGTGAAAGTAAACAGTTGAGAGAGAAATGGATGCGAGCAGGTCTACTAAACATGCTGCCGATTGTCATTAAAGAGATAGTTCAGCCAAAAATAAAAATTCTGTCATTATTTACAAACTATTATGTTGTACCAAACCTGTATTAATTTTTATTCTTGTGCTGAACACAAAAGAAGATATTTTGAAGAATGTGGGTAACCAAACAGGTGCTGGTGCACACTGACTTTGATAGTAGGAAAAAATATGGAAGTCACTGGGGACCAGCTGTTTGGTTTCCCACATTCTTCAAAATAACTTTTATGTTTAACAGAAGAAAGAGAGTGAGTAAATGATGACACAATTTTCATTTATGGGTGAACTATTCTTTTAATGTTAATAAAATAAAACACAAAGAGAAAAATAACTCACTGCTCTTGAATGAAGAACTTTAATACAGTTGCTAAAGTTCAGCAGTAATAAAATAACTTTTCAACAACTTTTTCTTTTTTGCACCAAATAGTATTGATAACAGTCTCGATAGGTACTGGTATCGATAAGCAATATCGGTATCGGTATCGATAAAATGTAAACGATACCCATCCCTACACATGACAAAGGAAAAACAAATATTTCAATTTGTTTAGTACTGTAAGTGTTATATTATTATAATTTATTTAATTTTTTTAGGCTTACATTTTTTTATTAAACTAATTATGTCGTATATTATTGCTTGCAGTTTCTTCACAAAACCCCTGGTGTTCATGAACCTCAGTTTGGGAAACTCAACTTTATCGCACCATGGTGTGAGCATTTCGTCAAATTCCTCACACATAGACACGGATAATTTAAACCTTTTCAGCTCAAAGTGACCATCAACGCCATTCAAAAATGAATAAATGCATTAAGCATCCTGTATGGAAAAGCAAAAAACAAACAAAACTTGCAACCAGTGTATACAGAAGTCCAATAGCACACCACTCTCTCTATGTTCAGGATAGAACACTAACAGTACTACTTCTAAATTATGCAATGTGTATACTATGCACAGTATACATTATTTTTACTACTGCATGTGTCAAAGTACACAGTATGCATCAGCATACCACACAATATCCCACAATGCAACATGTTCGACTTGGCCTTCCATATCTATTGTATAATTAACTGATTTTTGACAACTTGACTCATTATTCAATCTGACAGTCAAAACATATTACATGCACGATAAACATGCTGGCATGCAAAATAAAATAATGAGGTCATTATTTAGCATGCTGCTGTTTAATTGTTTATCAGTGCTACGCTTTAAAAATAAAGGTTCTTTATTGGCTTTGATGGTTCTACAAAGATTCTTTAACATCTATGGAAGCTTCCTCCACACAAAAGCTTCTTTATAGTGGAACAGTGTCCTTAAGATTATTTATATGTTCTTCAGACTAAAAAAAAAAAAAGGTTCTTTTAAGAACTATTGATTGAAAGGTTCTTTAATGAACCAACGTTACCGCTGCAGAAACCTCGTTTTAGAACCTTTATTTTAAGAGTGTAATGCATACTGTTACACACATATATATTAAAAAAAAATAATAAACAGTATATAGTATATACTGAACAGTGTACACTAGTATCTATTAAAGCTACAGAGCTACAGTTTTATGTTTGGTTTAAAACGACACACACACACACTTATGGAACAGCCAAGTCAGCATTTTCTACCTTCATTCTCTGATAAACACACACACACACACGTATCAGTAAATGTGTCTTTTCCACACAGTGCACACGTACCCACACACGTCGCTGTGTCTGATCGGCCGTCCCGCTCAGGTAGCTGTGTGTGTGTGCATGTGTGTACGCAGGCAAAAAGGCACTTTTAAATCAGAAAGGGGGGGACACGCGCACAATGTCTTTGTTTGGGAATCGCTGGTCACGTGACTCAGCGCTGATTTGTCACAGAGGGTTTGCAAAAACCGGGACCAGAGGGGCGTCCGCCAAAAAATGAGACGCTGAACGCCGACCAGAGAAAAGAGAGAAATAAGAGTGTGTGTGTGTTTAGATTAGTTAATGATTGATTTCTTCCCCGGGAAGGATTTTACTAGCTATTTCGACTGTCTCTGTTACTGAGAAACACGGAAAGGTTCAATTAAGCCATGATTTATAAGCTTAGAATGAATGAGAGTGTGACACACACACACACACACACACACACACACAGAGGAAACTCCTTAAGGAAATATAAAAGAAAACACTATTACAAATAATTACATTATTCTTTATAGTGTCTTCATAAACTAAACCGCTTCTCACACACCATGTGCGATTCTCTCAAACACACACACACGTTTGTAATCAGGTCTTCGTGAAGCGCCGTAGCAGCACTGCGCCAGAGTTTGATGAGATCCAGAGGCTGCAGTGGGCGGGATCTCTTCGACCCAAGAGAAACAGCCCTCGCTGGGTGAGCCGAGGACACGGCAGCCCCTGAAAACCCCTGCGGCCCCGGATAAACACACGCTTTAGTACTTCATCACTCAAAATACTCATACAGACCACCTTTATCATCCATTACTAGGGCTGTTTTTAGCATTCTAACTAATATTACCCCTTAGCGGGTCACCAAAACATGGTATAAACTCTTTATTGGCATTGATGGTTCCATGAAGAACCTTTAACATCCATGGAACGTTTCAAGTCCACAAAAGTTTCTTTATAGTGGAAAACGTTTCTTTAGAATTTTAAAAGAATGGTTCTTTAGGTAACCAAAAATGGTCATTTTATGACATCACTGCGAAAACCCCCTTTGAACCCTTTATTTTCTAATTGGTAGCTGAAAGCATAATCAAATTAGTGGAAATATTTCATAAATGAACACACGGAGTGTTTATTTACGATTCACTGCAAATCTGTGGAGCGAAATCCACATGTGCTTGAACACAAGCGCTTAGAGAGAAGAATTATTTTTTGTATAAATGGTCATATTATGCTATGAGACTCGTGTCAAGGACCACCCAGAGTCCGTTCACGGGTCGTTTGATGCATATTGAACACAAAATGGCAAGCTCAAATCTGATTAGCGGGGCTTTATGCAATTTCCAGGAGTCAGGGTGCAGCGCTTTTCATCAGTCTTACAGGAGACAAAGTCGTGTTTATAAAGTTAAGATACAGTGAGAGCTTTTGAGGAAGCTAGAGTTGCTAGATTTGCAAAGGTTCTTCTGAGGAACTTAGTAGCACATAAATTAGAAACTAGAACTACAATGACACAGACACTACTATTTAAACGTTTGGGGTCGGTGAGATTTTTGTGTTTTTGAAAGAAACCTCTTTACGTTAATCAAGGCTTTATGTTTTTGAAATCCTTTGAAAGAAACCTTTTACACGCATCAAGGCTGCATATATTTAACAAAAAATGCAGTAAAATTAAATATTATTACCATTTAAAATACCTGTCTTTTTTTTGGACATATTGTAAAATGTAATTTATGTCTGTGATGCAAAGCTGAATTTCCAGCATCATTACTCCAGTCTTCAGTGTCACACGATCCTTCAGAAATCATAGTAATAAGCTGATTTGCTGCTCAAAAACATCTCTTATTATTTTCAGTGTTGATGCAATAAGAAATATGAACCGTGATACTTTTTTTCAGGATTCTTTGATGAATTTAAAGTTCAAAAGAACAGCTTTTATTTGAAACAGAAATCTTCTGTAATAGCAAAATGTCTTTACTGTCACTTTTGATCAGTTTAATGCATCCTTGGTGAATAAAAGTATTAATTTCTTAAAAAAAACCTACTAGCCCCAAACTTATGAATGGTAGTGTAAAAACTGATAAATGTATTTGCATAAACGTATGTAAACACAAACCATTCCTGTCAAAAGGAAACACACAAACTATTTAAAACTATTACTTACATGTTTGAGACTTATTTGAATAGGAATTGAATGCTAAACGGAGTAAAATCATTACACAGAACTAAAATAATACATCAGTAGCACTTCAGTGCAGGGTTTGAGTTTGCCCTGTTCAACACACTCGCACAGCACACACACCTCTACAGGAAACAGGGCCTCACAATGTGGCCAAGCACTCTACTACTACAAACACACACACACACACACACATGGCTGTGAGACAAGTAGACGTATTTTAGTGAACCCAACCCAACTGACTTTCCACTGATGTTCACTTTCCGCTTACTTCAATGGACAAAACACACACACCAGAACAGTATGCATTCAACTCAAGAGTTTCGAATACATACCACTCAACATTGTACTAAATTGTTTTCCATTCCTTATAAACACACCCCTTTGTATGATTCAGCAGCTCATACTGAAGTATGTGAGCTTTCCATACGTCCTTAATTCAACTCGTATCAAACTTCAACAGCAGACAATGAACACTTTTCTTCTTTGTCTCTAAAGGAATGTTCAGGATTCAACACAGAGAAAATTATTCTGACTTGTTGCTTTTTAAAAAAAATAAATAAAAAAATTGTGGTTCCAGTAATGCACTTACAGTGCAAGTACAGCTTCTAAGTGCAATGCAAAAAACCCCATTAAAATACAGTTTTTCAATTCCACAAACACAACATAAACACTTAGATTACTTAAAATTGCAATGTAAAGGAAGTAGCGACAGATCTTTTCTTTAGTATTGTGACACTTAAGTAAAACGGATTCTCAAAATAGAAAAAAAATGGTGTTGATTGATGGAGGCAGATCTGAAAGTAAGCTTGCATGAAAAAAAGTGGGGTTTAAGTTAACTAAATGATCAGAGAAGTATAGCATATGTCATTAGAGAGAATTCGAAAATCGAGTTATGATATTTGAACAAGGTCAAAATAAGGTCAAAAATCAAAAATCAATATTAAACATGCACGGATGCATCGTTCACAATAAGATCTGTAACACGCATTCAGAAAATAGAGTAAATTTCCATATCCTGCCGACTCTAACATCACATTACTCATAAGGCTACCATGATATAATCGCTTACCAACTCTTCTGCTTTCTAGTTATCTCATGAATCTGTCAAATCTGAAACCGTTTGCACGATATTCATGCAATAATACAAGAAAAGAATATTCACACAGATAAACATAACTCAACACACGATTTATGTAAGTGACGTATAATCAGTTCATTCATCTGCTAAACGGATGATTTTAACAACCCTACTCAAATAATGCACAATTTTTAATTCAGAATTTATTCAAAGACATAAAAACATTTATATTTCTGTATTTAAACTAAGAACTTTGGAAGCTAAGAATTAGCTAGAAAAAGTGCTATATTTTTCCTCACTGTTTAATTATTTTCTCTGATTTCATTTCTTCAGGTATCATACATTATTATTATTAATTATTTTCATATTTTCTCAGGGGTTGGGGGAAATAAAGCTGTAAAAGCATAAAAGGAATATTGTTAATCAACACATTTTGTAATGTACATTCTTCAGGGCTTCCTCCAATATTGATATTTAATGAATAAAAACATCCTGAAGTGCACGGCTCATTTACTTCCATTGTAAGTGCCATGATTTTCCTTTTTTTTTATTAAGGCATTAAATCAAAACTATTTAGCTCTAATTGGGGTTTTACACAACTGCTGTTGATAGACTGTAAATTTATTTATTTTTATTGCCATTCCAGCATCTATGGCTATTTTCATGGCAAGATCAATGTATTTTAAAGGGGTTATGAACTGCCTTTTATTTTCTACTGTTCTCTGTGGTCCACTTATAATGTTTTTACTTCAAAAAACACAATAATTTAGAAGTAAAAGGCTATTTTCTGTCCTGTTTTGACCCCCATCAGAACGCTCGGAAGTAAATGCCCACTTATTTGATTGGCTAACCGTTGTGTATGTTTGACAGTCTCTGTCCTTCACAGATGGACGCTGCTGTGATTTAGGTTACACATAAATACTCAGTAAATGTCAAAGAATCTGTAATAACAGACAAAGTAGTAGTGATCACATAACGAAAACAGTTACTCGTGCTTGTGTTGCAACATTACTGTCGAATTCAATATAGTTGGCACAGCATCGTCTTTTAGTTTCAGCCTTTCTGAAAATTGTGCCTTGTTTGTAAACGAATCTGCGGTAAAATGAAGCGAACAAAGGAGTTTTTGCTGGAACTTCATCAAAAATAACATTAATCATCGGCGCCAATAGCCTCGTTGTTAGTGCGCCGACATATAGCGCAACTGCGCTCACAGCGACCCGAGTTCAAGTCCCATTTCGAGGTCCTTTGCCGATCCCGCCCCACGCAATGCTTTCCTGTCAGCTCTCAACTGTCCTGTCCCAATAAAGGCAGAAAACGGCAATTAATATAACTTTAAAAAACTAAATTAATCAAATAAATTTTATCGTTTGATTTCTGAATAGAGCTGTGTTTGCCGCTCTCGTTATTTACACTACATGTGCAAATTGGTGGGCGGGGCTAAACAGGCAGCGATGTAGAAGCAGGCGTTGATCTTCGGTGGAGTCGGTGCCTTTCCACACTATTACGTCAAAAAGTGACACATTCCACTAGCTGTCCTTTTGGTAGACTGGCTTCAATAAAAGCTGTTTTTAGACTGACGAGAAAGTTTTGAATTCTGAAACTTACAGAAAGTTTTTATAGCACAAAGACCTCTTTTATATCAAAAGAATTTTGATTTCTCGGTTCACGACCCCTTTAAATGAAACAAATGCTAATAACAGTAGTAATGAAAAACAACAATTGATAACAACTCACATCAATGTAACAAACATTATAAAAGGTTTTGATAGACTGTAAATAACGGTACTGTACTTCTGGTGTCTCTCTGACCTTCTTCTTCCAGCGGGCGAGCAACTCCTCTTTCTCTCTGCGACTGATATGATAAGGGTCTCCGGCCTGAAAGGTTTCTCTTTGTACGGGACGTCTCCTCAGACTGATGTCCCAGCCCTGCCGGCCCCTCAGACGACCCCCGTCGCTCTACAAGATAAAAACTACTCGCTTAGTTGCTTAGGAATACACACATGTTAAATCACAGACTCAAACAGCTCTCCCTTTCATGATCTTTACATGTTTTTTAAGGTAATCTGTAGGACTTTCATGAACACTCGTTTTGCAGTGTAAACCAATTTGAAGGCGGCTTTATTTACTACGTGTATGTTTGTGAATTACAGTGTGTATGTAGCCCTAATAAAACACCCATAACGTGTTCGACAGCCTGTAAACACATTTCTATGGCATGTTACGACTCACAGCGTCACTTGGGCCAAGTTTCGGCTTTACACATTCATGTCTCTCACATAAACAAAGCCTGAAACCTTCCATTGGCATGTTCTCATGTTATTGCGAGCATGTCGTCTATTTCCCATTATCTACACCAAGCAGGAGCAGATTAATGAATCACAGATGGTCAACTCTGTGTGATGTATTAACTAGACCTTTCTGAACCACCCGACTGGGTCCAGATAACCAATTAGTTTAAATTTAAACCAGTTCACCAAGCAACTCTCGCAGATTCTGTGCAGTCCTGTGCAGGGTTGCCCTGTTCATCAAAATAAAACCGAAATCACGATATGACTTGATGCGGTTATCATGTTTCGAAGCTATGATGTAATTAAATAAATATATGCACTGCATGTTTCAGAGTGAAGCGCAGCACTGTGTTTGTTTACACGCGAGAAGCTAATGATCCAGTGTTTTCAGTTTCTTGTTTCGCACTAAACTCTCGCTTTGAGTTTAGGTCAATTATAACATGCATTTGTGAACTCAACGTGTGCCAACCATCTTTCCAAACTTGTAATAAGAAGCACTTATAAACTGTCTGTTGTAAGGTAAGGACTGCCTGCAGTTTTCTGGGAAAATATAACATTTGAAATCAAAGAAATTAGGAAATATTAGTATTGCAATTAGTGTTGTAATTTTACAGCTGTGCTGTAAAATAAAACATTATTATATTTTTATGCTTAAAACATTCCTTTTTATTTTACAGTGAAATATTATAATTGCAATATTTGCTATTTTGTTTCATATTTTTGTTTAGTAACAATAATGATACAAATAATTATAATAGTTTTTTATTTTAAAGTGAAACATTAAAATAGCAATATTTATTTTATTGTTTAATAGTTTTATTTAGTAATAATATATTTTTATCATTCTTATACTTTTTGTTGAATAAAATAGCAATTTTATTTTTTACATTTATCTAAATGTTGCAGCCCAAGTCCTGTAAATTTATACATTTATGAAATGTGATTCTCAAAATGTATTATGTTCCTTGTTCGACAATATTTTACTGTGTTTTGAGTCCCCACCTCTCCTCTGCTGGTGTCGCTGCTGGTGTCGTCCTCCTCAATGTCTGAAAGACAAACATACAGGTCCTTTAGAAGAAGACAAAGCTAAAAGGAAAAACTGACACAGATGGAATATACTTGGCCAACGCTCTGATGCAAACCTGCATTAATGTGGAAGTACTTAAGGGGGCGATATAGCTAATATCAAATGTTTGTTCCATTAAACCAAATATTTATTATTCAGCTAGCTAGTTATAAACATGTTGACAGTTGAAGAGTGTCATTGTTTTTACTAAATTGTTCCTGAAAGACGATTCTAAATGAAGAATTAGCGTACGCCGCAATAGCACCTCGTGCCATTGCTTTCATCGCGTTCTAAATTGGACACATTTCACATTTGAAATCGATCAGATTCAAGATTCAAGATTCAAGAGTTTTATTTGTCACATACACAATTATACAGAGTATAACCAGCAGTGAAATGTAGGTAGACTGACTGACTGAACTACAGACAGGTGACTCACGGCGCTCCGGGTGGTTGAGTTTCCGCCGCCCTCGTTTCTTCCGTGGAGTGGAAGGGGCGGAGTCTCCGTCCGCTCCGGAAGGCGTGTCTGTGCCGTTCTGGTGGGTGGAGTCAGGGGAGGAGTCGCTCTGCTCCAGGTTTTTCTTTGAAACCCGATTCTCTGCTTCACCGTTACACCCCACCTGTTTCATACAGGCCACGCCCTCAATCACACGCCCACAACTATCCACCTATCAGAAGACAGAAAGAGAGAATGACTCTGGAAATAGACAGAAATGTCAGTGCCGGATGAGATGCATGTGTCAGAGGAAATGAGAGTAATTACATGGGTGCAGATGTTGCAGGGACTGTCCCTAATGTTACTTTACCAGCAGCTATGAATATACTGCAGACTAGCAGATGAATATCATTAAGCTAAACCATCCTTCCTACAAATCAAGGTCTTTTACAGCACAATTGAAAGTTACAGCTGTAACATACTTCTATCCTCATTTTTTTAATTAGAATAATTGTTATGATAATTTTTATTATGATAAAAATTTAAATCAGTATATTAAATAAATATTACTTTATTAATATTTAAAAATAATTGATAATTAAAACTAATAATAATAATTATTATGATATTATTACTATTAAAATCATTATAAAAATGATTACGTGTAATAATTAGTAGTGATATAAATAATAATAATAATTATTATTACAAAATATAATAATTCTAATTATTAAATATTTTATACAATTATTATAATGATTACATATGTAATAATTATTAGTATTAATATTAGTAAGAATAATTATTGTTATTATTACAAAACATAAGAAGAAGAAGTATTATTTATTTTACTATTATTATTATTATTATATTTAACTTGATTTAGGTGAAATTACAGTGTGACCACTGACTGACATTATAGAGCCATGAACATGTGAATGTGTCAATTTATTGAAATACTTTTGTAAATATAATAGTAATATAGTACTAAAGGAGTTTGGCTGATAAACAAGTTTAAAAAAACCTTTTTATAGATTAATATTTCCTCTCTTTTCTTTACAAGTTTACATCTCTAGCTTCTAGCTAAGTCTGGAATCTTGATATTTCAAGGATTGTTGGCTTTCGTATCATAAACTGCATGCGATATTCTTCATTTGTTGCTCCATAAAAACACCTGCTAAATGTTAAATGTAAATATGCATAGATTCATATTGCATAAGACATACTGAGGTGCAATGACACAGAGCTAATGGAGTCACGGATCAGCTAAAGATCAATTCTTTCTGCACTGCATTTCAAAAGATGCATAAGCATTTACCTCTTTAGAAACACTTAATCAACATGAAACAGCATTCACAACCCATTTTACTGCCATAATGTGACATATTTCTGGGCAAAACAGAATATTCAGTGAGACAAAACATGATTTTATCTATCAGGGATTGATTATTTCTTTAAAATGATGTGCATTAAGACAGTAAACAGGGTTGTGGTTGATTTCACATCGACTTTATCATCCATCAATGAAGAAATTAAGCAGAAAATCACTCAAATGTTTGGGGGCTGCTGGGACGTCCAACAGCGTGACGCTGTCTGCTAACTTTATGATGAACAATAAAAGTCTCTTAGGTTCAGTAAGACGAGGGCCGGTGTGACTTTTACTGCTGTCTGTGAGTTAATAGATGCCAAATACACTCACATGCACATATGAATCAGCACAGTAGCACACACATTAGTGCTTTCATTAGAGCGATCGGCGACTCTCTTTGTGAGCCGCTGACTTTAATCAACAGGTGAGAAACTCTATAAACCTCAAAGGACCTGCAGGTGTTTCAACCAAAGCGCACAGACTTTCTGCACTCGTTTTCTTTTAATAAAGACATATACGGTTGAGTATGTGGATGCATACGCTTCTAGCCACAGAGGCTCGATCTCATGCATGCAAAATGGGTCAAAACACAAATTGAGCGTCTGGCAAGCATCATCAAAGCATTCATTGCGCTTGCGTACTTGTGTGGAGTATGTTTCTGGTCTGAAGCGAAATACATCACACAACAGAAACTCCATGGGCATTGCAACATCAAGGAGATGAAATAGATCAAATCGTTCAGAGGAGCAACTGTACATCAAAGTGCGTAACAAGCCCCGAGGCGAAGGAGTGTGTTTAACATTCATTTACTGAATAAACACTGCAATTCCCACAAGCCTTCTGTGCGCTCAGATCACGATACGGCCGTGATGGTTTTATTAGACATCTGCAGTAAATTATGTAGTCTTTTTGCCAGCCACTTTTGCAATTTTGTTATTGATGATAACGTACAACCAGTCTGTTGAATGTGAAAAGTATTGTGGGGTTTCTGCAGGTTTTAAGAGTTCTTAAGACCTTTTTAAGTTCAAGTGAAGAAAATGGAAGGAGCCCCAAAGAAAACCATCAAAATGACGTTTTTGATTCATTTAATGCAATGACTTAGTGAATCTAAGGCTTGATTTAAGACCCTTTTAAGGCCTTAATGTGTAGAAAGGTGAACTAAGACCCCTTTAAGACCCACAGTGCAATGTAAATGTTGAAAACGACCAGTTGTATGTGTGAAAACCACTAACACGTAAACATCACCTGTGAGAATTTCTCACACTTGAGAGTAACACGTTTGAACATAAAAGAATGGGAATTATTTAGTTACCAAAACATGTGAACAAATGAAAACAACTTTGTTTGTCTGAAATCCAGCTCTGCTCGCTTTGATCAATCATCAACCAGCTTTATCAGTAGGGCTGTGTATCGGCAAGAATCACGATACAGGGGTTGCGATACAATATATTGCGATACATTGCGATTCTGTAAGCAAGGAGATATATTGGGATATTTCTTATTTTAGGAATGGGATATATGTTTAGGAAAGCTGTCATTAAGAACACACCACCATCTGCAAACCTTTGCAAAATATAAATAAATAAAATGGTTTAACCAGAACACACTGCAGAACACGGGACGCTGCAAGTGGCAGAACCGAGGTTGCGCTCGCGTCGTGGTCCCGGTGCGGACATTACCACAAAAGCCCAAATGATACCAAACTTCAGCTTTATACACCGAAACGGGAACTGGAACAATTCTTTCATTCTCCATTACTGGCAGCAAACTATATTAACGCTAACATTAGCGCGTGCTCTTCAATACACGCACAAAGGTGCCGGCGCGCGCATAGCCTGTATCATTTCATATCAAATCGCGAAAGAAACTACGAGCATGCAATGTCGCGATCAGTTAAGTCATGAAGTTACCAAAAAGGCGATTAAAGATGCCATTAAACTGTGCATGCATGTAATATGTTGTATAGACTATGAGTTACATTAAGAACATGTCTCTGAAATGTTTTTTCAAAACTGTCCTGGAGCATCCTAGCACTGTCTCTCCCTCATCTAACACACTCGAATCAACTCATCAGCTCATTAGAAGAGACTGAAATGGGTCAGAAAAGGTAGAGTTGAGAGAAAATACAGTGAGTGTCATGTTCAGTAGTGGCAGCTCTTAAAGAAATAGCAGCCAAAACAACCTAATAACCAGCTGCTGTGATGTCTGTTCATCAAGAACAAAAGAAAAAAAGAGGAAATCAATACCTTTTATAGTGTTAAGGATTCATCTGTATTTAGTTTAGAATTTAGTGTTTGATAAGTTTATTCAACTTTATTCAGCAAAGGACCTTTGAGATGGGAATCGAATTCGGGTCGCCACGAGCACAGTTGCACTATATGTCAGCACACTAACCACGAGGCTATCGGTGCAAGAGCAAATACATAAATAATGAAAAAAATAATAAAAAGTATTAATATCAATATCAGTTGGCTTCAATCTGGTATATAAGGGGCATTTTTCACAATTCAATCAAATTGCCAAAAAAATAAAAGCATCACATATCCTGCTTTGCTCCAAACTACATCACATTACGGAAGTAAAAAGGCCTGCGAACAGCGTTTAACATTGACTTGAAGCGCGAATCTTTAGAGCCAAAGAATTTTAAAGAGACAGTTCACCAAAAAAAAGTGAAAAATCCTCTAATCTTGTCTTTTCAAACATGACTTACCTTCTACTGTGAAACTCAGAAGATACATAGAAAACATTTGTTTGTCAGTACAATGAAAGTTGTGTTGGATCCCATTGACTTTTATTGTATAGACAAAAAAATAAATCTCTTGAGATACTGAGATTTAGAACAACACGAGTGTCAGTTAATGATGACAGTTATCATTTCTGGATGAACTGTCCCTTTAAGATCAAGAGAAACAAACTCAGTCAAGTGTGTCCACACGTTTGACTGGCCGTGTATGTGAGCGCTTCCTTCCTATCAAACCTTCAGCATCTGTTTGGCACATCAATGCTTGAGTCTCACAGATCAAACCCATGATAGATACGATTATGATCGCCGCGATGTTCATCTAAAACAATTAGCAAGACATCAATGAGAACTTACCATCATCAGAGACCCACAGACTACAGCACCTCGTCTTCCTCTCTCTGTATCTGTCTCTCTCTCACTCTCTCTTTCTCACTCATCAGACTTCCGCCTGGTCATGTGACCACGCCGTGCAGCCACAGTTTCCTGCTCTTGCCACAGAACTGGAGTAAACCTGACCTGTCTCTATGCGCTGCGTGGGGGCCGCAAGCATTGAAATAGAGTTTAATGCTGATTATTATAGTCAAATACATAATGTGTGTCTATAGTTGCCTCAGAAAAATTGCAGTTAATCAATAATCATGAAAATACTTCAAGGGATAGTTTATGCAAAAATTCTGTCATCATTTACTCACCATCAAGTTTCTTCTGTTGACCACAAAAGAAGCTATTTTGAAGAATGTTGGTGCTGGTAGCCATTGACTTCAATAGTGGGGTTTTTGTTCATACTGTAGAAGTCAATGGCTACAAGCAACTGTTTGGTTACTCACGTTATTCAAAAATCTTCTTTTACATTCAACAGAAAAAAGAAACTCATAAAGGTTTGGATCAACTTGAAGCTGAGTAAATGATTTTACTCAGTCCGTTTAAGACAAAGGCAAGTCTTGCCTTTCGAGGAACACGTCAGCAAAAAAATGGAAATTATTCACAGTCATGTCACTCCAAACCTGTGACTTTCCTTTTTCCGTTACATACAAAAGGCGTTTAGAAGAAGTATTTTATATGAAAGTAAAACAAGACAGGTACTACTGAGATCCTGAAAGGACAAAGACACGCTCCAATTTCCATACAATGGCAACTCGTGGTGACTATTACGTTTTAAGTAAAGTAAATAAATAAATAATTACAAATAAAAAATAAAGCCGCATGAGAATACTTGTAAAAAATTACTTTTGAAGTAGATGCGGGTCATGAATTGTGATTATACACTACTGTTCAAAAGTTAATGGTAAGACTTTTTTAATGTTTCTGCTCACCAAGGCAACATTTATTTGATCAAAAATACTGTAAAAATTGAAATATTTTTGCAACTTAAAATAGCTGTTTTCCATTTGAATATTATTTTAATATGTAATTTATTCCTGTGATGCGCAGCAGAATTTTCAGCATCATTACTCCAGTCTTCAGTGTCACAGGATCCTTCAGAAATCATCCTAATATACTGATTTACTGCTCAAGAAATATTAATGATTATTATCAATGTTTAAAACAGTTGTGCACTTTTGTGGAAACAGTGATGGATTTTTTTCTGGATTCTTTGGATAAATAGAAAGTTCAAAATAACAGTATTTATTTGAAATAGAAATCTTTTATTATACATTATAAATGTCTTTACTGTCACTTTTGATCAATTTAATGTATGTGTGCTGAATAAAAGTATTCATTTATTTAAAAAGAAATCTTAATGAACCCAAATTTTAGAATGCTAGCTTCGAAAAGACTCAAAATTTATCCATGGAAAAAAATAACATGCAGGTTTGGAATGAGATGAGGGTGAGTAAATGACAGGATTTAAATTTTTGGCTGAACTGTCTCTTTAAATCAGCACATGAGGAGCACAGACACACGGGGCTGAAGCTGGTATCTCATGCAGTATTTGATCAGCTGCTCATTTTTCAATCATGGCTCACAGACACGTCAAAGAAATACTGCCATACAGAAGACAAGGCAATGAACGTTGTGCAAATATATTGTTTATTCACTGAACATGCATGCTTTCTAAAGCTGTGTTCACGTGTGAGCCGGGTGTGTCTCACTCGTCCTTAAAAGTGAAGCTGCGGGCTCTTTGGTGGCTGGCTGCAGTACAGGTCATAAACCCCGCCTAGAGCCCTGCACGGGCCTCAAATTTAGGCCCTAGCCCGGCCCTGGCCCGAGACGCTCAGGCCCTAGCCCGGCCCACGTCCGACAGCTTATTCGATATACAGCACTATTCGATGGATGTCTACAATATAAAAAATAAGGAGCTCCAAACCAATCTCTACTGCGCAGACTCTGGCTCCAAACCAATCTCTACTGCGCAGACTCGGGCTCCAAACCAATCTCTACTGCGCAGACTCGGGCTCCAAACCAATCTCTACTGCGCAGACTCGGGCTCCAAACCAATATCTACTGCGCAGACTCGGGCTCCAAACCAATATCTACTGCGCAGACTCGGGCTCCAAACCAATCTCTACTGCGCAGACTCTGGCTCCAAACCAATCTCTACTGCGCAGACTCTGGCTCCAAACCAATCTCTACTGCGCAGACTCGGGCTCCAAACCAATCTCTACTGCGCAGACTCGGGCTCCAAATGACGTAATTTACTCAAGATGGCAGCGGCCATACTGAGATGTATTCGCTTCACTTTTCTATAGTGGAAGGCAGCGGAGACGCGTCGTCCATCTTTTTTTACAGTCTATGGTGTGAGCTGTAGCTGTGCACACAGTATGTGCAGGTGTACTCACCCCTGGTGCTTTGCGTTTTCGAGCAGGTCGTCCGACTCTTCGTGTTGGTGTGTCCGTCACTCTCTCTTCATGTGTGACCTCACACACTTCCTGTTCTGCCTCTGGACTCTAAAACAAACAAACACATCAGAACAACAACAAACACACACACACACACACACACTCTCTTTTCACTTTCATTTGAAGCGGTAATCTGAGATAATAGTGACACTGTCTTAGAAATCCTCTATACAAGAAGATATTCATTCTCTAAAATATTCTTTCTATAAAAAATTCTTTGACCTATTTTTTCCCCCTAAATAGTGAAGCGATGACTGCTTCAGCAAACAAACACCTACTAATGACAAAATTCAGCAGAATTAAATACAATTAAATTAATGTCATTTTTATTATTTTAATGTAATTTAAGTTGACATTTGATGTAATAATACAATATTATACATATATCATACCTATATAATAAATAAAATAATATTATAAAAATAAATGAATACTATTAGAAACAAAATAATTTTTAAATATGTTAAAATTGTAATTTTAAGAACTTATCAACAAGTGTAAAATAATCAAATAAAAAAAAGGAATTTTACTTTGAATAACTTTACTTTGAATAATAAAACTTATAATAAAATAAAATAAATAATTTTAATTTGGAAGACTTTAATCTATTAAAATAAAATAAGGAATTTTAATTTGAAGGACATCGATATATGAGCACATAATAAAATTTAAAAAAGGAAATTTAATATGAAGGACTTTGATCTATTAGTGTATAATAAAATAAAATAAAGGAATATTATTTTGAAAGACTTTAATCAAATAAAATAAACTAAAAGTTAAATTAAAAATAAAATTAAATAAATTAAATAAAAGGAATTTTAATTTGAAGGACTTAGATCTATGAGTGTATAATAAAATAAAATAAAATAAATAATATAAAATAAAGGAATTTTACATTGAAGAACTTTGATATATGAGCATTTAAAACAAAAAGCATAAATTAGCATAAAATAAAACTAAATAAAATAAAACAGATTTTTAATTTGAAGGACTTTAATCAATGAAAAGAAAAGACATTAAAAGACTTATATCTATAAACACATAAGCTACTTTGATCTATGAGTGTATAATGAAATAAAATAAAATAATAAACAAAAGAAAAAAACAAAAGAAAATACATTTAAGGAGCATATTTTCCAGTGACAAATTCACACACATACACGAACGCGCATGCAGAGATGGTCCGTCTGGACTCTCTCAGTGGGGATCCAGTCGGATGAGAGCGGTTACTAAGGTGAAAATACTGCTTAGCAACTGTCTCCAGCAGGTCATGATGCTGCTCTCCCGAACAAAACCATGAGGTCATTTCCCTGGCAACAATCCCGGCAACCATGCGCCCATTAATGTTATTTATCCACTAGCGTTATCACACACAACCATGAAGCCACAACACACATTGTGCAGATCTAATTCAAAAACTCTCCTGTCTCTCTCATAAATCGTTCTGTCGTAACCTTTGAAACATCATGAAGTTTAATCAGTCCCCACAGGTCAGGGGTCACCAGGGGAGTATTTCTGCAAACGAGCATGTGTGAAACTGCCTGAATGGATGTTAATAGTCATTAAACATTAACCTCAAGTCCATTAGAGATATGAAAACCACCAATGAATGTGACATGAACTTAACTCGTCTGTGTTGCATCATATTAGTGGACTCAGAATGATATTTCAGTGGGTCAGTGGAGCGTAATGGACCAATCAAAGACTTCAGCCTCAATCAAGAGAGAAGTGATGAACCGTAACCACAGTCTAAAGACTAATGTCAGATAAATACCAAATATATCTGAGGAAACAGTGTCAAAACCACAGGCTTTTTTTAATGACTAAAATGGTAGTATTTATAATAACACAAAAGATTTCTATTCAAATAAATGCTGTTCTTTTGAACTTTCAAGTCAGCAAAGAATCCTGAGAACAATTTATGATAACTTTGTAACAGTTTTCAATATTGATAATAAATCAGTATATTAGACACTGAAGACTGGACTAATGATGCTGAAAATTCAGCTTTGCATCACAGGAATAAATTGCATTTTACAATAGAAAACAGACAGTTATATTAAACTGTAATAATATTTCCCAATATTACAGTTTTTACTGTAGTTATGATCAAATAAATGCAGACTTGGTCATTTATTAAAAATACTATCGATCGTAAGACATTTTTAAAAATCGTATCGATCCTAAACTTTTGAACGGTATAATCGCAATTCATAGTGTAGTTTTTACTGTATTTTTTATTATTTTATATATAATTAGTTAATCATTTTTAACATACAATTGTTTTGATTTATTAATGATTTGAATTATTTAAAAAAGTACTTATAATAATTTTATAAAAACGCACAAATTTGACAGTTGGAAATTCATTAATTGGTAAGAAAAAAGTTGATGAAATTGAAAATGAAAATGTGTGATTAATTAGTTAATTTTTTAATCGATTGACAGCACTAATATATATATATATATATATATATATATATATATATATATATATATATATATATATATATTACATAACATATATAAATCACAGAAATAGCACAATTAAGTATCGTATGATTTATTGCAGTCTTTCAGTGCCTTATAATAATACAAAGCTAAACATGGTAGTAATTGTACTAATACGATAATTAATTATGATCGTCATGGGTTGGTTGTATTGTAAGAGTACAGTACAAACACATGACTCAGTATGTCAGTGTTAAACAGTATAGCAGAATATTACATCAGAACATCAGAGCACGGAGACATTTTGTGTCTGCTTTTGTCATCTCCAGATTATTTCGGTCATCAGCGGGTTATTTTGGGCCACTGCTGTTGCCAAGCAACCAGACTCGGCCGAGAACAGGAGGACGTTCCCTGGTGTAACGAGTCTGTTGGGTCCAGCACCCCTCTCTCTCTTCCACACACTCCACTCTCAGTCTCCAGAAAGAGTCACACACATATATAAAGGCTGAAATGACTGAAGAAAATACACCTGCACACTGTCCTATAGGCACCAAATTAAATCAATAAAAAATATCATATGAAAAATAATGTAAATATATAATAATATATTGAAATATAATATATTATGATATGTTAAAAATGTATATTTGCTTTATTAAAAAAATCTAAGTATCATAATTAAAATAATTCCCAGTCTTTTTCGAATCCTCTGTTGAAATCTTATTATTAGCATTCACAATAACACCAAAAACATGTGTATGAACAAGCATGTCCAGGACATCCGTTTAAGGTTTGTGTGCTCCTGTATGCAGGTACACGCATTTAAATAGGTCGATTTTCTCTGCCAAAGCAAACACTGATCTAATCACTGCCATAAATACTATATCAGCCAATAAATAACTTCAGCCGGGTTCACGGAGGGCATCTGAATGAGCAGAGCAATAAAATACATCACAAACAACACACACATCCGAGATCTCAAACACACCTTTTGCCCTGCTCAAGATCGATTACTAAAGCTCTAGTAACTGATTCACCTGCTCAACAAACCAAAGTTGGTGCAAAGTTAATAAAAACCCATGAAAACACAACACTTAACCAGCTCACACCCCCCCCCCCCCCCCCCCACCATATACTGTAATAAAATGCTTCTTTCAGTAAACATTAACACAGATTTTTAGACTGTAAATAGCTCAAATCATCATCACTAGATCACTAGATTTAGGTGTAAACTGGCTATTTTCCCTGCAAAATACACTGTAAAACCAATTCACCTACAATATTACATGAAAATCTACCACATGGCTCACCTCACATGACTTCGAGCTGCATAAATCATTACATTAAACTGTAAGAGAAGCGGAGCAGGAAAATGAAGAGTTACGGAGAGTTACTAGAGCGTTCCTACAAACCCACAGTCGTAACCTCAATGACACTGCGGAGGTTCTCTCGAGATTCCTGAGGTCAGTAGGACTGTAAAATCTCTCTCTCTGACGGGTTCCAGGTTAATGCTCATCCGTGGTTTTAATGAGTTTCCCTAATCATCCATGTGGTTATTTCGCCTACTGATTCCATGTTACTCCACCCCAAAATGAAAATTTTGTCATTAATTACTCACCCTCATGTCGTTCCAAACCCGTAAGACCTCACAAATTAAGATATTTTTTATGCATACCCTCCCATAGACAGCAATTGAATTAACACAGATCGGTAAAATAATCCATGTGACATCAGGGGTTCGACCGTAATTTTACGAAGCTACGAGAATACTTTTTGCACGCAAAGAAAACCGAAATAATTACTTTTTTAAACAATTCCTCTCCTCCGCGTCATTGTAGCACCATTTTGGAAAGTATCCACTGAACGCAAACAGCGTACAATGACGCGGAGGAGAAAAATTGTTTAAAAAAGTAATTATTTCGGTTTTCTTTGCGTGCAAAAAGTATTCTCGTAGCTTCGTAAAATTGCGGTTGAACCCCTGATGTCACATGGATTATTTTACAATCTTCTTGCTATGTTTCTGGACGTTGATCGTGTTAATTCCATAGCTGTCATGGGAGGGTCAGAATGCATCAAAGAATATCTTAATTTGTGTTCCGCAGATGAACGGAGGTCTTACGGTTTTGGAACGACATGAAGGTGAGTAATTAATGAAAATATTTTCATTTTGGGGTGGAGTAACCCTATAATATAGGCTATCTTGTTGCTGTTGTCGCTTTTAGGCTAAAAACATTTTGTGCTAACATGCAAACACAGACATAATGGACATAAATATTTTGCATAGCCTAATTATTTAAAGGATTAGTTCACTTTTAAAAAACCTTTTGCTGATAATTTACTCACCCCCATGTCATCCAAGATGTCCATGTCTTTCTTTCTTCAGTTGAAAAGAAATTAAGGTTTTTGATGAAAACATTTCTCCATATAATGGACTTCAATGGGACCCAAACGGTTCAAGGTCCAAATGACAGTTTCAGTGCAGCTTCAAAGGGCTTTAAACGATACCAGACGATGAATAAGGGTCTTATCTAGCGAAACGATCGGTCATTTCAAAAATAAATAAAAAAGTTTAAGTTTTATAAGCACAAATGCTCGCCTTGCTCTGTTCTGTGATGCGCGTTCATGACGTCACGTAATACGCAATTACGTGGAAAAGGTCACGGTTGACTTAGGCGGAAGTACCGAGTCAGTGTTTACAAATGTGCGGAGGGAGGACCTATATACACATATTCAAATGTCTTTGTGTCAGTTTATCGTTTAAAATACCTATTTCGTGTGCGTATCCAGGGTGTTTTAATATTAAAAAGCCTAAAAGAAAATTTTGGATTTTACCTCAACCGTGACCTTTTCCACGTCACTGCGTATTACGTGACGTCACGAACGCGCATCACAGAACAGAGCAAGGCGAGCATTTGTGCTTGTAAAACTTAAACTTTTTTATTTTTTAAATGACCGATCGTTTCGCTAGATAACACCCTTATTCATCGTCTGGTATCGTTTAAAGCCCTTTGAAGCTGCACTGAAACTGTCATTTGGACCTTGAGCCGTTTGGGTCCCATTGAAGTCCATTATATGGAGAAATGTTTTCATCAAAAACCTTAATTTCTTTTCGACTGAAGAAAGAAAAACATGGACATCTTGGATGACATGGGGGTGAGTAAATTATCAGCAAAAGTTTTTTTAAAAGTGAACTAATCCTTTAAGTGTGATCTGAAAAACAACGTAAAAATGCTAATTTAAGCTAATTTTGGCCCTCTTGTGGCAATCGTGAGAATGAAACGCGTAGATTGCGTAGCAAGCATTTATGGTTATGTATGGCTACTTGCGCAAAGCATTCATACCATGACATTCTGGTTACTCATTACTCATCTGATAACTCATCAGTTACTCATCTTATTTACACATAAATGTGTATCTAATGAGATGGGAAAGCCTTTATTATATTGTCTATTATAAGCGCATTTCACTTTTTATTATTGTTTAACAAATTCCAAGCATCGTTTTGTGTTTATTAACACCGCATTTATTCTACAAGGGAGCGTTGCACCAAAAAAGGCTCCGTTATAATCTAAAAATGCTTTGTTGATTGTTTTGTCGCTTACATACCCGATAAAAACAATATCACAACGTTCTGGAGAATTAAGAGGGCGTTCATCCCTAATGAAAATTAACTATGGTTTTATTGTAGTAAAAGTGTGATAACCATGTTTTTGGCGTATTGATTACCATTTGTATAACTACAGTTTTACTACAGTAATCCATGGTTAGTTTTGCAAAACCATGGTTAATTTTCATAAGGATGCAATTTATTTATAGGCTATAAACTAATAAGAAACATTTTACACAGAAATTAAAGTATTTTGTTATATGTTGTGAATAAAAAGCATTTGTTTTCTCAATAGTTCGTTTTTTGTTTAGTTTATAGCTGTATCTACGCTACATATTAGCGATGCGTCATAAGCACAGATGCCAAATCCGCGCATTATACGTGACTTTGGGCTTCTTTTTTTGTAAAGTTGCGTTAAAAAATCCCTGGTTGCGTTTTTTGGGCTTATTTAAAAAATATATGGTTGCTTGTTTGGGAAATCTGACAAGCAACTTCGTTTCTTTATTTATGTTCGTTGTATTCTCCATTGAATTGATTGACACTCTGTCTGCCAACCAGTGCAATGATATAAGTGCCGTAGCGTAATTTGCCATTTGTTCCACCCCCTCATTGGAGAAAAATCACATTCAAAAAGAAGGCGCGTGACACGATGATAGAAGTAGACGTAGAGGAGTGTGATGATGTTTTTGTAATGTATTCATTATCACGGGCTGTTATAAAAAACAAGTAGTCATATCCTAATACTGAGTAAATACATTTGGTTCCAATAACCTGGTATGGCAAGATGT
Source organism: Barbus barbus (assembly GCF_936440315.1). Taxonomy (NCBI): domain Eukaryota; kingdom Metazoa; phylum Chordata; class Actinopteri; order Cypriniformes; family Cyprinidae; genus Barbus; species Barbus barbus. The sequence goes on from NC_136742.1 coordinate 28,430,590, forward strand.
ATTTCTTTTTATAACATTTAAATTTAGAAAACATTATTAGTTTACCTTTTGACTTCATGAATACACATAAATAACAGCTTAATGATTTTTATCTTTTTTTATAATATTTTTAATAATATTATAGAATATAATATTTCCTTTTTTAGTATAATATATAATTTAATATAATTGTTTTATGTCATTTATTTGATAGTTATGTATATATTTTATTTTAAATTGTAGAAAACCTGTTTTTGGCCTCAAAATAAAGCACTTTCCCTCTGTATATGGCTGTGGGGACGAGCAGTTTTGTGGTGCTTGGAATTCTTTATAATTAATTAAAACCAAATATTGCCACATTGATGGCCCAAGAAGGACCCCTATATGTTTAGGCTATAAATATGTGGCTATGTTACAGCTCCCCTTTGAAGCTCTTGTGCTTTTCTCCTTTTCCATCTCTCCAATCCTATTCTGCTCACATGTGATTGGAGATGAGTTTTGTTCTTTTGTTGCAGTTTGCTAATTTTTGTAAAATAGCTTCTGTTTTTGCTTTTCAGATAAAAGAGTGGTTTCAGTTAAATATGTTGCAGGCTCATTTATTGGTAATAAATAATATTGATGATAGTATATCATCCAAAAAAATATATATTGGGCTTGTTTTTGAAGCTGCGGTTGCTTATTTGTCTCGCGAGAGTTGGCAACTGTGGTCATAAATAGAACGTTGCGAATATTGAACTAAATCGGATTAATGAACGTGCACACAGTGCAAGCGCGCGCTTCGCTGAATATACGCACTGGAGCGTTCTAGTTTAGACCTCGTCGACGCGGTAAGAAGGTGTTTTTACTCGCAGCCCAATATGTCCTTCTCACTTTGCCCGTGTCTGGCGGCTTCCTCTCGGTTCCCCAGCACACACACACACACCAGTGACGAAACGAATGGCTCTTACCGTTTTGTTCACCGCTGCGTCACAGTCCAGATCAAGAGGCATGATGAAACAAAAACACACTACAGGCCTGATCGATGCATTTGAAATCAATGCAAATGAAATAAAAGACATTAAATTGCTGAGGGACTTTTGTGGCGATGAAACTGATCCTCCTTCAGACCATCAAATCCTCCTTCTCCCTGCGAAACCAAACACAACGACCGTATTAATTTATTTCTGAAGTAAAATAGACATTTATACATTAAGAGTGCATGGAAATCTGATTATTTATTCTGGCAAAATCTATGAAAGGCGACACATCTTGTAAAAACACAAGTATATGTTTCCCTCAGTATCTCCTGGTATAAATGAGGCAAGATTGTCGTATCACATCACGACAGTTCGTAAAAAAGACTTGATTTGTGTCCACAAAAGACAAAAAGCAGCCAGTTTGTGGTTTAATGTGGAGAGTCTGTAACATGGCGGGCGTTTGAATCCCTGCCAGTTTGTCTTTGCGCTTTATAACGCGCCGCGTCGCGTTGCGTTAATTCCATGACGCATTTCTCATTTATATATAACATCTCATTCATTTTCATATAATCTCCTTTAAAAAGCTCCGACATATCAGCAGTGAAATGAAGAGCTTTAGTGATGAAGAGCGAAATGACTTTACTCTCATCTTATTCACATAAAATTAGATTTGACCAAACAAATTGGTAAGAAACTCTCGCAAATAAACACAATTAAACGAGATTCGCTCGTCATCAGTAAAACCTGCTCTTTTTATATGACAGCTTGAACTTTTCTGATGCTGTCGAAGCCTTTCTCAGGAGTTTTCAACCTTTACGGACTCCTATTTCTGCCAAGAATGAGGCTAGACATCTTCAAGAAATCTCATGCATTTTTATTGAGAATAGCCTGCCTAGCCTAATGTATGACAGATCATTAGCTGACATTAATTAAAAGTAGAAATATTACGAAATTTAACACTAAGACACGTTTTTGTAACGTTACGTTTTGATTATGTTCACTAGATTTGATACATTTTGACATGTTAATTTGATACATTTTGACTATTAATGGAACTTAAGTATTTTTAAACACACAATGAACCATCAGGGAAAGGAAATTAGGCCTGAGCACTATTTTGGATCCATCTAAACACACAATAGGGCGTTTCTGATGTTAAACAATGAGTAAGTGGAAGAAATGAAAGGCCTAATGTGGAAAATCCAGAATAAAGTTTTTGCAACACCTTCAGGTTCAGCACAGAATCTTCTTCTGATCAAAAAAACATTTAGACTACAAAGTTCTTGATGTTATTAAATGTTCTTCAGATAGGCTAATTAAAGCACCAGCTGCTTTCTAATTTTTCACTTTTTTTTTTTTTGTTCGTTCTCCTTTGCTGTAATATTTATTTAATTATTCTTCAGCATTTAGAAAGAGGTTGCATGAGTGATCAGAAGCGTGCTGCTGTGAGTGAAACCCATGACACAGGTGTGCTTAGAGTGGACAGACCTTCATGAATAAACACAATAAACTCGAAAACGCATATTTAATTACAGTTAATGATACAGTGGAGACACCATAGTACATTAATATAGATCAAGAACTTTCATGCTTTCTAAATATATTTTATAAATATATAAAACCCCATTAACATCAAAAACCAATGAATATAACATATTTTGCTATAAATAACATTTGCACAAATAATCCTGAAAGAGGCCTCAGAATTAACATCTCAAGATCAACCAGAAGAGCTTTTTCTTCCTTACAGTTATTTGTAACCTTCGTGTCTCACTAAAGAGGAATAGTTACACTCTTGAGTTGCGATAAAGTCAAAGTTATTGATAGATATTGCATTAAATGCTAAAGATGAAGCGTAATGCCGGCTGACAGACTTCAGCTCGCTTCATTCACACATTCATAGCGAGCTGAAGTGAATTAACATGTCATATGAACTCTTTTAAGGCAGCAGCTGCTGGATTTTGTAACGCACATCTGCGCAGATCTGAAATCATCATCTTCATCACCACCATCTTCATCATCATCATCATCATCCTCATAGGCCTATGTCAGAGAGAAGCTCGGTGTGTGCATGTATGTGTGAATTACCCGTTTCGCCATGCAGCCCCGGGCCTGAACCCTCCGGTGGTCGCGCGCTGCCCGTCTTCCCTCCGCGTCTCTCCCCGTCCTGACCCTCCCCGGCACCGGCACAGGCGGCTTCAGACGCCGCAGAGGCCCCTCAGCGGGAAGGAGTGCGCGCGAGGTCCTAGACACCGTCAGATCTGGATCACCAGTGACGACACAGTCCACACGCGCACTGGGGAGACCGATTAAACACGTGATTTTTCAGGCTTCATAAATTTGATTTGCCGTCTGGTTAAACATTTCTGTGTTATGTTCTTGTTTTATTTACGATTTGGTTGCTATAGCTTGACTTTACAGTGTAATTTGGCACATTGCTGTGAGGGAAGCACCATGCAAGGTTAGTCAGGGTCTGATATAGCCTAGGGATCGGCTGTGTAATGTTATAGGGTACCATGTATTTCTAAACAAACAAAACTAATCATATAAAATATAATAAAAAATAAGCGTCAAAAGAACAGCATAAGGTTTTTTGATGTTCTTGAAAGAAGTCAAAAACATTAAAATAAGTATTTGGTAAAATACGGCATTATTGTTAAATATTATTACAATGTAAAACAATTTGTTTCTGTTTTAATATAGGTTATGTATGTCTGTAGGCCTATGCATGTTTGTATACACGTTTCTATTTCTATATATTTCTATATACACACACACAGACATATAGATAGACAGATAAAGATGCGGAAACACTTTATTTTACTGTGTTAAATATTTATTATGAATGAATGAATGATGCATTTATATAGCGCTTTATTGTGTATTGCCGTACACCCAAAGCACTTTACAATCATGTGGGGGGTCTCTCCTCAACCACCACCAGTGTGCAGCATCCACCTAAATGTACAACGGTGCCATACACTCACCACACACCAGCTACAGGTGGAGAGGAGAGAGAGTCATAGAGCCAGTCAAGTGTATGGGGATTATTAGGAGGCCATGACTTATAAGGGCCAGTAGAGGGAATTTGGCCAGGACACCGGGGTTACACCCCTACTCTTTACGAGAAGTGCCATGGGATTTTTAGTGACCACAGAGAGTCAGGACCTCGGTTTAACGTCTCATCCGAAAGTATGTGCTTTTTACAGTATAATGTCCCCGTCACTATACCGGGGCGTTAGGCCCCACACAGACCACAGGGTGAGCACCCCCTGCTGGCCTCACTAACACCTCTTCCAACAGCAATCTAGTTTTCCCAGGAGGTCTCCCCTCCAGGTACTGACCAGGCTCAACCCTGCTTAGCTTCAGTGGGCAACCAGTCTTGGGCTGCAGGGTGATATGGCTGTGGCATGTAAAACATGTTTATGTTTCTATTTCTATATATATAAAGGGTGTATATAAAGGGGGTCATGGTTACGATTTCGGTACAACAAGAAAAATACAACAAATCTACTATGCTAGGTTTCTTTTCCTTTATTTTGAAAAGACAGCAGTACAAATATAAAAAAAAATCCACCTAGATGTGAAAATAGGCTACTAAATATTGTATTAAATTATAATGTATGTATATATATATATATAATTTGCAGTACATATACATACAAGGAATAAATACTTGAAATATATTTGATTTAGTTAACAGATAAACAAGGGGAAAAAACAGTGCGAAACAACGTATAGGCCTATATGCTGAGTTTCAGTTCTTTTTTGTGACATGCTTAATTTGTTCACAGAAAGGAAACTCAAATGGCAGAAAGTAACATCCTATTTGTTTTCTTTATTTTACAAAAGCACAATGTTTTGTTTTCATTGTGAGTGTACACAAATAAAAGTAGACCTTTTACAGTGATGCATTATAAGATAAAAGCAGAGTGTTTGATTCCGCTGGTATAAGGAAACAGTTGAAGTGATCGTGCTGGTCCGGCGTGCACGCACACACACACACACACACACAAAACATATCAGTTCCAGCATTGCTAACTTGACAGCGCAGTCGGTACTTTATCAAAATAAAATACAGTGAGCTGTACATAAATAATAGTTTTGTATTCAGATACATCGCAAATATGGAAATATTAGAATTGGTCCTCACTGCAGAACACAAGATCCAGGGGGTGTGGTTGGATCTAGATCCAACTCATCCCACCTTACATATACCTAAACCTACCCATCTCCACCCCCTGATCCCTAAACCTACCCGTCTCCACCCCCTGATCCCTAAACCTACCCATCTCCACCCCCTGATCCCTAAACCCACCCATCTCCACCCCCTGATCCCTAAACCCACCCATCTCCACCCCCTGATCCCTAAACCTACCCATCTCCACCCCCTGATCCCTAAACCTACCCATCTCCACCCCCTAATCCCTAAACCTACCCGTCTCCACCCCCTGATCCCTAAACCCACCCATCTCCACCCCTAAACCTACCAATCTCCACCCCCTGATCCCTAAACCTACCCATCTCCACCCCCTAGATGTGGATCCAACCCCGCCCCCGGGATCTTTGTACTGAAATATTATGGAATATTTGGATTGGTGCCAAATATGAGAGGTAGGATACATGAGTACAAAGCTCCATTTCGCAAACAGTTGAGTGCACAAGCCTTTAAGGGATACTTCTTTGTCAGTGAGAGATGCGCTCAGAATCAGCACACTGTCATTGTCTAGTGAGCTTTGTTTTCAGGGGCATTTGCTGTTCTTCTGCTGGCAGTTATCAAACAGCGTTGCATTGCTGCGGGCGCCCCTTCTGGATTGGGAGTGAATTGCCTGTATTCGTTGTAAGGCCTCATGCACAGAACCGAGATGTCCGTACCGTGACGGTTCGGTACAAATACATATATCGTTACACCCCTAATATATATATATATATATATATATATATATATATATATATAAATAAGACTGCCTCTTCATTTTAAAACACCACCGCACACCACTAATAAATAGCTCTCTCTCTCTTTATGTATATACATATATATCCACACACACACACACACACACAGAGACAGATAGACAGACAAAGATGCGGTAACACTTTATTTTACGGTGTTCTTGTTACATGTACTTACTGTAGTAATAACAATAAATTATGCATAATTGCATGCAGCTAACTGTAACCCTCATCCTAAACCTAACCATATAGTCAGTGCATGTAGTTCATTAATATTACTCAGTACTTAAATGCATAAATATACTGTAACAAGGACATCATAAAATAAAGTGTAAGCAAAAATACCAATCATTCAGTAGCACATAATACATTTGTATTACCATAGTACCATTTTTATCAGGGACTTGACCTCTGCAAGGGGCCAAACACAGAATAATATAACTGTAAGAGAGAGAGAGACAGACAGAGCGAGCGAGACAGGCGAGGAATGGTGTCCTTGAGTCTCTGCAGCTTCTTATACTGACACACACAGATTTCCCCCCAGAGTACACGTCTGTTCATGATGCACTCATTAAAATTCACTCCACGTCACGCCTGCTCACGCTGGCAGAGTGCCGAGACCCTCCGACTGCCCGTCTCTCTCTCTCACACACAGGTACTCATAGTGAGAATTTTACAAGTTTACAACTCATACAAAGAGTAAAGCATGTGGATCTTGGCATACTGCCCTACAAAATACTATGTACACAAAAGTACGTACCATTTCATCACCAGAGAAGTACATGCTTTTAGTGCATAGAAGTAGTATGCAAATTTGGCCACAACCACTGAGAGCATCATGTTACAAGAGTATGGAAGTCCATTTCCACAATAGAATTAAACAAAACAAGAGTAATTGCAACTTTTTATCTGAAGATTTTGCACTTATATCTCACAATTCTGACTTTTTTTCTCAGAATAGCAAGACATACAGAAAGAACTGAGAGAGATATATATCGCAGTTCCGAGTTTGTATTGTATTTTATTTATTTTTTTCTCAGAATTGTGAGAAACAAAGTCTGACTTCTGAGATAATGTCACAATCACCCTTTTTTTCATTTTTGGAATTGCGATATATAAAAACCGAATTGTGAGAATTCAGATTATTTTCTAAGAATTACAAGTTTATATCCGCAATTCAAAGTTTATATCTCTCAATTTGGATTTTTCTTAGAATTGTGAAAAAAACAAAAAGAATTTAGAGCTGAAAAGGCGCAATTTTCAATTTATTTTTATAGAGAGAAAAGGAAAAATTAATACTCCAGTCTTTTTTGTTTGTTTTCAAGATATCATTTATTCTGAACACAACAAATCGTCACTTAAAATCACATGCATGTAAATCACGGCCTCATTTCTGTCAAATTTGCTTCTTCAAAAAAAAAGAAAAAGTTGTTCGGTGGAAAGAGCGAAACACTGCGGCTACCGGCACCGCAATGATCGCCTCTACCAAACCAGACAGCTTTCACAGAAGAACTCTTGATCCGAAGGGTACAGGAAGTGATGTCATTAAGCCCCATGTACCGCAAGTAGAATCACATGGTCCAGAAACAAATGAGTCCATGAATGAACTTGGCGGGGGGATTTTTTTTCGCAGTAAATAAGACGAAAGACTTCCAACAAACTAAATCAACAAGTCATTTTTGGCAGATATTTAAGATTAAAATGAAATGAAGGCATCAATATGATTCACATTCCAGCTTTGCACAAACACACAGCTATAGAGAGGCACACAAATACACACACACACCTCCAGAAAAACACACAGCAGGTCAGACGTGTGTGCGCAAATGTTTGTAGGTAAGATACAAATATACAATATATCCTGTCCATTCACAGGATATATCGACTACAAACAGTGCTTCTAGAAAAAAAGAGCACATTACATACACATCTTTATTAAAGTACCTCTTTAAAAATCTATAAAACTAAATCAATTTGATCTTAAACGTACATAAATGCTGAACTGGACTTGAAAATCTGAACTCAAATAATTGAAATGACCAAAATATTTCCTTAAATGTACACTGAAAAGCTGCTAAAATGCTGTTCGTCTACTGAAAATAAATAAAAAAGTAAAATCGAAAATAAATTACAGTATTGAACTCGACCCTTTTCTTTAATTCAGCTCCTTTAGAAGGTCATTTATACTGCATTTGCAGCAACTGCGTCCTTGAGATGAATATGACCACACCCACATAGCTCAGCCAGCCAATCAACTCATCACACTTGTCCTTCAATCATGCATCACTTTCTATTGCGTTCCGTTCCCACCTCAGTCTCGTTCTCGACAGATCTGACACGTCTTTGGGTGCATCGGTTTCTCAAAAGCTTTCAAACTTGAACAAAATCAGCTACAAAATTCAAACGACAATAACTATTCAAACTAGCAGGTCGGCAACACAGACCCTTAAAACTGCATCTCTATCTCACAAACAAAGAAGTGTAAAAAACATTGAAAACAACAAAACATTTTCCTTCTCAAGCAATCCACAGGAAGTCAAATCCCTGAAGTCTGGGTTCAGAGGTCATTGTCTTTGTGGTGATGCGTTTGCATAGTGATGCCAGACCTGAAATAATGCAAAAAAACAACATTTGTTTGAGTATTCGAAATGAACAAAGCAACACACCTACAGATATAATGCTGTGTGATACTCACATGGTACTGCTTGCTTCGTATTTGGCTTAACCTGGAAAACAAAATACAAAATTATCAAGTCAAAGATTCACTTTAACCCTGTAAAGCCTCTGAAAATACAGAGCTTTTTATGGAGAAAAATCTCAATTTTACTCAGAACAAACAGAGCAAAAGGACAAAAAGTAGGACGAAATTCTAATAGCTTGTAATGTAAAACAAAGAGATCTTAATAACAGTCATAAATAAACTGCATATAAATATCAGTTATCACTCTACATCTGCCCATAATATCTTTTATTAAGATAATATCTTTAGTTTTATAAAAAAAAAAAAAGCCGTGTAGCTTCAAAAATGATAATGCAATGCAATACAATGTTGACTAAGAGACGAACAAATAAACCTTCCTCAAAAGCCCGGTGATGATCATTTTTAACACTCACGATCGAACATGATTCTTCTAAAAAATGATGCATGGATAATTAAGTAACCACTGATTTCTGAAAATTCACTGAAATTGCTTCAGTCAAGCATTTAATTACTAACTTATGCATACTTGATAATCAGTAAAGATTTCAAAACAAAAAGACAGACACATGATCCATAAGCTGAAGGTGGACGTATTTACAATTATACTAAAATGCTTTTTACTTGCTAAAAAAGCATAAACTATTAGTCAGGAGACAGAATGCATGTAGTATAGATTGTGGATAACAGGATTTCCAGCAGTTTTGATCATGTTGATCATTTAAAGGCCTTCAAAATTTGCCCATCAAATAAGATACAGTAGATAGATAATATCTTGCATGAGACGTCTGCTAACATACTGAAAAAGCTGTAATATTCAGACACACAGAGAGATGTTGTCGGGAAGTCTCTGGTGATCCATGAATTCTCTCATCTGGAATTAGTAAAGCCGCTTCAGCTCAGTACAGTAACTAATTGAAGAGATAATCTACCACCTTGTTTCCTCAACCCTTGTTTAACCTACATAGTGTTTTAATTAAATAGACCCACTATACTATTTACAGAACAATTGTGCATATAAAACAGCTGGCTTTTGAGTCCCTCGTTATCATATGCATAAATAATAACAAAAATAAACTGCTTCATTAACAAAACATTACACATCAAAATCCAGTCACTTTTTTCTTTATGTATACAAGTTCCCAACTGAGATTGCTGTCCATTTTGAGGTCAGTTAGAATTTTTTATTTATTTTTTTTATTTTTTTAAAATGAATTATTACTCTTATTCATCAAGGACACATTAAATTGATCAAAAATGAGAATCTTGCAAAATATTTCTATTTCAAATAAATGCTGTTCTGAAAAAAAAAATGAATATGAAGCAGCCTAATCGATGTTTTCAACATTGATAATAATCAGAAATATTTCTTGAGCAGCATATTAGAATGATTTCTGAAGGATCATGTGACACTGAAGACTGGAGTAATGATGCTGGAAATGGTGTTGTTTCATCATAGGAATAAATTTTGTTAATAAAATGGTTATTTTAAATTGTAATATGTTTTTTACTGTATTTTGATCAAATAAATGCAGCCTTGGTGAGCATCAGAGACATTTTTAAAAACATTCAAGATCTTGAAAGGTTGTGTGTGTGTCTGTAAAATAAATGATCATTGAAAAGTGGATATTTGCAGAAATATGGAGTTTAAAGTCTCTGTTAATTTAGTTTGAGATGCTCCAATTTTCTTGACATTTATTTCAAATTAATTCTTTCAAAATAAAATGGGACTGTTGATGCAAGATACCATAAGTATACAATACGTATATGTAATGATCAATAATCTAATATAAGTCATTAGGGCATTTTACCAACAGCATGTTTTAAGTGCTGCTTTCCAGAAAATATTCACTCAGGAGGCGATTCCAGCTACAGCAATTTTGAGCAAACTTCTGCTCAGAGCCTAATTTGAGTGATGGCGTCTGAAACTAGCAGAGAAAGGCCATCAGAAGCAGACCAATAAAACATGAGCGGCGGAGCTGGATGGAGAGATGAATGCACACAGCGAAGAAAGAGAAAGAACCAGCGCTATAATGAAGGTGTTTCCCAGTACGGGTTCGGCTCATAAAGGTTCGGTGTGCTGGACCCCTCTGACCCTACAGGAAGTAGTTAAAAAAACATCCAGCACCCCTCCACACACTCGTAAACAGCCTCCTCGTTAATACTAACGAGTAATTAAGCACTAACGAGCCCCCTCAGACAGCACAGACACACGCCAGACACACACACACACACCCGTCCTGTAAAGCCCTAAACACTGCATGATTTTCGACTGCCCCAGACGAAAGATTGGCATCATGAAACAATCGTGGCCAGTCAGAAATCACCGCGATTGCTTCACGATGCCAGTCTTTCGTATGGGGCAGGCGAAAATCATGCAGTGTTTAGGGCTTAAAACATTATGAGCTTTTGTTGTGTGCGGAGAGGGTAAATCTGAAATCATTGATGTTCATGTAACGAGGTCTGCATTCAGGAGCACAGATGCATTCTGGGTAAAGTAGCTCCGATGTGGAGGGCAATACCTCTGTCTTTGCCATTCTGCAGCAGCCTCTCATCCTCTTCTCCATCTTCTATTAAAGACAACAGAAGAGAATATATATTATGTTTGTATATGAAACTCAATTATGAAGCATTATACACTCCAATACAGTTTTGTAACAATTTTTTGTGTAGAGATATTTTAAAAGTGTTATTGTTTACTGGAACTTAAATGACTTAAACTAAAAACTATTGTTTAATATTTTATTTAATAACTTAATACAAATTGTTTTCTTTCATTTAGATAAAGCTGAGATAATATTAATTAGATTAAAAAAATAAAAAGTTAAAAAACTGAAATAAAAAAAGTACTAAAATAAACAAAAAAAAAAAGCCTAAAATCTAAATATTACAAAACAATTAAAATAAAATTACAAAAGCACCTAACAAGTTTACTTGAATGTAAACTAAAACTAAACTTTTGAAATAAAATCTGAAAATATACAAATTAAAGCAAATAAAAATATGAATAAATATTATAATAGTATATAAATAATACTAAATCTGGTAATGATGATACTCATATCAGTGTAGTATAACCGAGATACTATCATGTTTTTTTATTATGGTAATATTTTCAACAGATTTTTTATTTTCTGCTCTCATTTTAATTTCAGTTAAAGTTTTAGTAATTTTGTTGCATGTTATACAGCTATATATTTTATATAAATTTGTATTTCAGTTTTAAGTGTTTTAATAAATCAATGTTTGCTTGGCATTTTGTCACTTAAAAGCTTATTTTATTTCAAGTAACAAAATATTTAATGCTTTCATATTTGGTTAACTATAATAATCATAATTCATAAACCAATATATTTACATTCTCTATAAATCAAATGCTATCATGGCACAGGAATGTCCAAAAATTTGTGTGTTTACACTTTTTAGTAGTTTAGCTAGTTTATTATTAATATAGTCCAATTGAAAAGGATTGTGTCTGTTTCAAGTAACAGGTAACCTGAAATTCTCACACCATTTCTCTGTCACAGCTGTGAGAACACAGATTACCCACAATGCATCATGATCGTACCTGAGTTGAGCTCTTTGACCAGTGAAGACATGGTGTTTGTGATGGAGTCTGCTGCCACCAGGAGATCATTTCGCAGGTTTCTGCGAGGTCCTGTAGGATCCAAACAGAATGTTTTGCAGGTTTATTGAGTTAAAAAAGGGCAAAAATCATTGAATTGTTACACCAAGTAAGATGCATGACATATTTCAAAATATTTTGTCCGTCTGCAACAAAATATAAAAATAACACAACATATTCGATGTTTAATATACAGACTAACTATTTTGGAATAATGAGATGTCAAAATGGGTGGGGCTACCCAGTTCAATCCTGTCACAATCTGACAACAAAAATTCTTGTTGCTTGTCAGAAAATAAAAAACACAGTAGTCTCTTCTGTGTTAAAGTGATAAATGAAGAGGTTACCCTGAGCAAATGCTTCCTGAACGTCTCCACCCACTCCAGCTAAAGAGTCCTGGGGCCCGTGTGTGGGGGTGTGGCCTGCGTATGTGGGGGTGGGGCCTGATGAGGGAGAGCGAATGGGCATCTGCATAGATCGAGGAGAGGCGTGGCTAGGGGAGGAGCCAGCAGCTTGAGCCTGAAGAGAGAGAATGAAGACTTCATATTGTACTCAACCTTTCTGCTAGCACTAAAAACTACAGACTGATCTGACGGTGTGTAAAAGCCTATATGCAAATTCACATCAAAAGTGAATTCTCTCTGCCAAACTAAAGCCAAAGTCATGAAATAAGAGGGTAAAAATAAAGCCAATGGAAATGAAAGGATTGCTGAAACAAAACAACTTACAGTTTTATGGAAAACTTAAGTCTTAAAATATGTGCTACTACTTCTAATACGTGAAAAGATGCATTCATATTTTTGGAGAACTTACAGCAGACACTGGAAGTTAAACATAGGCAGGAAAAGAAAGAGATAAATACATCTAAATGAAAAACGAATGGAAAAGAACTTTCACAAACAAACAAGAGACACTGAACAATTTCTCTCACATGCACAGTAAATCACACTCAAACAGTGCATTTTCATATCCCCATATATATATACTAATACGCTGGCTAACATAGTACAAGCACCATTTTTAAAGATGGAAATCATATTAGCTGCAGTGTTGGGGAAAGTTACTTTTAATAGTAATGCATTACAATTTAGCGTTACTCCCTAAAAATGTAACTAGTTACATTACTTAGTTACTTTTTATGGAAAGTAATCCGTTACGTTACTTTTTAAATCTGGGCTGGGCTTACTTGTTTGTTTTTAATATAAAAATAAGTTATTCTTTTACAAATGTAAAGGCCCTTTCACACCAAAAGTGAAATAAACGAGCCTCAGGCTGTACCGTAGAGGGCGCAGCTCAAACTAATTGCATGAAGAATATGATGCAGGAGAAGAAAGTGCAACACTATTCAATAACAAAAATGAAACCCAAATGTGTCATTTTTGCTTATTATGGTTGAATTGGATCATCGAAGGTCAGTAGCTTAATAAAATGGGATTAAATACATAAATTATATTTGTCTTATTTAACATTTTATTATTGCAGGTTTGTATAATATTCTGGCTTTGCCTTTGTTTTTATTCATTTTGAGGAATACTGAATCTGTTTTTGTGCAGGTGAGATGAGACCTTTATTTATATAGCGCTTTTAACGATACAAATTGTGTCAAAGCAACTGCACAATATCAAAATAGTGTGTCAATGTAAAACGACTAGATTAAACACTCAATTTTCAGTTTAAGGCATTTCATTATTGAATTCAGTGATGTCATTGTCCAGCTCAGTTCAGTTTAAATAGTGCCTATGCAATCAGGTCGACGATATCGCTGGAAACGTTCATATTTAGTCTAGAACTACAGTGAGATCGTTCACACACAACCTGATTTTGCTCAACATGGTTTTCAAATAAGTTGCTTATTTGAAAAAGTAACTCAGATATTTCCCTCTAAATTAAAAAGTAATGCGTTACTTTACTAGTTACTTAAAGTAATCTGATTACGTAACTCGGGTTACTTGTAATGCATCCCCCCCCCCAACACTGATCAGCTGTATTGTTTATTTTTTCATAATATTACAAATGAGTGAGCATCAGTGTTATTATTGATATACTATAAAAGCATAATTTCACATTTTGAATCAGATTTTATTTTTTTTGAGTAATTTTAGTTGTAATTTTTATTAGTTACATTCTTAGCCATTTTTATAAGTTTCTGTTTTTTAATATTTCTATTTCATTTTTATATTTATTTTTTTAGTTTTAGTCATGGTAATTTTAGTACTTCAGTGTTAACATATTTAAGTCAAAATATGCCAAGGCAACATTTCTTCTTTAAAGTTTTTTTTAAAGTCAATTTTTTATTGAATATTTATTTCACAACATTTTTGAATAGTTTTAGTTAACAATAATAGCACTGTCAAGCATAAGCTGAGTTTTATTTCACTACATTGGTTTGACTGAATGTGGTTATTTTTGTCATGTTTTGTCACTTAAAATATATGTACAATATACTCTACACATGGTAGAGTCCTTCTTTTAGATTACTTTTTTTTATTATTAAAAAAAGAAAATCAATAACAAAAGTCCTTTTAGGCCAGCCCAGAAATTCCTGTGGATTTTCACAATAGCAATTTTTCATTTATGGGTAAAATAAGATCTGTGTATTAATGTATTAATTTGAAAAGACTTTCAGATTTAGTTCTACAAGTTAAATTGCACTCATCAAGACGTCAAGTGTGAATTTTGTAGCTATGTTTTATAAAAGCCTAAGTTACTATACATATGTGATTGTCTGATTTGTGAGGCACATAAACTCAAATTATGGCATTTTGATTATTTAGCAACACAGCAACTTACATTTTAAGAGCAATATACATTTAATATTAATATTGAACCTTATTTTACTCATATAAAGTTATTGTAAAAATATTATATGCTATTCTACAGTCTAAATCTCTATTTATCTACATATTTGTGTAAGTGCCCTTTAAATGTGCATAGCAAAATGAGTCTTATGAAATCACACAGTAATTTCTCTGACATGCACAGTAAAACACACACTTACAGCTTGTCTCTGCTCCTCATCCTGCAGGAACAGGACAGAGATGGAGGAAAAGAACACAGGGAGAGAAAAACAGATGACGAGAGCAAGTATTAATGCTATCAGCTCTAATCCGAAAAGAGAAGAAGTGAAAAGTGGGAAACTAGATCAAGCGTGTGAGAAAAGGCAGCAGCTCAGAAGATAAACACTAAAGAGAGTGACTCCCTCCAGTGGCTGAAATATTACAGTGCACTAGAAAGTCTGAGCAGTTAAACAGTGTTTGTTTTTGTCGTGTCTGGTCTTGCCCTGTGTGTCTGGTGTACCTTCAGTAGTTTCATGAGTCCTTCCAGCTGCACCATGAGCTCTCTCCTGCTCTCCTGAAGAGACGACATCCTCTGCTCCAGCTCATCCTTCCTCTGCCTAAAACACAAGCACAGAGCTTAGACCGCTCATACATGCAATGAGATCTGAGAGAATGAGGTTTATTAGACCCAAACCCTAAATCAAAACCATCATTCAGATTTAAACTACGTTTTGTTAGATTTATTTTTACATCATGAGAAGCGCTTCAAATGTCCTCGAGCTGATTTTTGACCTATTTGATATAAATTTGTCATATATTCGAGGGAGTGTTTTCAAAAATGTGACACTGCAAAACTTGAGTAAAAAAAGACTGCCTAGAGACAAAAAAAAGTGAATGAATAAACGCATAAATAAATACTTTTCATTATTGAAAACATATTTTCTTCCAGTGATTTAGAGGGAGAAATAATTTGTGGATTTTATGACATTTTCCCAACAGTTTTTTGAAAATAATGTTTTATACTAATAAATAAAAATGGTAATTTTACAATAAGTTACCGTTTGTTAACATTAGTTAAAGAATTAACATGAACTAACAATTACACACACATACATATATATATACTTTTTTTTTTTTTGTACAACATATCCTTTGTTAATATTAGGTAATAAAAATACAATAGTTCATATTTTAATTCACAGTGCATCAACTAATTTTAATAAATACTCAGTACATGATAAAATTAGTTCAGTTGCTAAGGAAACACCTCATTTTCATTTAGTTTAACTTGACATAGGTTACTAAAATGACTAAATTTAAAATGAGTAAAAACATTGTTAATGCTATCTGATATCTGTGTGTGTGTGTGTGTGTGTGTATGTGTGTGGAGTCCAGATAAACCATATGCAGTAAAAACCAAATGTCTTCACAAGGATAGCAAAACCTGAATTTTAACCGGAAAACAACTTATAAGTCATACTAAACAATGTTTTCTAATAATGTAAAAATGCAGAAGGTTTTCTGTGAGGCTTGTGTTTAGGGGTAGGGGATAGAGCAGGGGTGCACAACCCTGTTCCTGGCGATCGACTGTCCTGCAAAGTTTAGGTCCGACTCTAATCAAACACGCCTGCCTTTAATTTTCACGTAATCCTGAAGACCTTAATTAGTTGCTTCAGGTGTGTTTGATTAGAGTTGGAGCTGAACTTTACCGGACAGTCGATCGCCAGGAACAGTCTTGGGCACCCCTGGGATAGAGTATACAGTTTGTAAAGTATAAAAATCCTTATGTCTATGGAAAGTCCCTGCAAAACAAAAAACCCAACATGTGTGTGTGGTACCTGAGCTGTCTGAGTTCTGCCAGAAGGGTCGGGTTTTGTTGGACTCTCTCTGGAGTCGGCTGACATGCCTGTTCATGCTCCACTCGCAAACGCTGGATCTCCTGCAAAATCTCCCTGAAAACACACACACAGCATCACCGTTTACACACTCACTGAGACTGAAATCCAAAACCACTGGATGTAAATCTTCATGAAAGCATCTCCATATGCAGCTGTGAGCACCTGTTCTTGTTCTCCAGCTGCATGATCAGTTCTCTCTGCTGTTTGTTGGTGTCGTAGCTGAAGTCCGAAGGTCTCTGTGATTCACAAGAGCAGCAGGAATAAAGAATTATGACTGTGTGTATTTGCTTAGCTGTTCCAAAATGTGAGCTAAACGTTTCTTTGATGATAAACTTAATTTTAAAATTCAATAAGTCAATTTAAGTGTTTTTCAATGCTAGAAGGCATCTTCTATGTCTGTAGTGAGCATAATTTGAAGATAGTAAACGTGTGTGTAACTCACTCCTGTGTGTCCAGGATCCGTAGCCAGACGAGAGGCGTAACGAGCGATGAGTTTGTGCTCTTCATCCGTTCGGGTAGGACTGTCTAATGCACTACAAACACACACAGAAAATATTATAACATTTACAGGACCTTAAATAACCTCAGGTGACACACACTCACCGTGGGCTGCTCTGGAGTTTGTTCACATACGCTGCGATCAGAGCATGCTCCTCATTCATACGCTGAGCTGCGGCTAGAGTCGGTGGTCTACACATACAAATCAAATGAAATAGCAAATAACAGATTCAAATAGTTTTTGTATGAGAGGGCTGTATTGTAACACTGGGTCCTGGAGGGCTGGTCTCCTGCAGAATTCAGCTCCAACCCTTATCAAACACACCTGAAACAGCTAATCTAAGCATACTAGAAACTTTCAGGCAGGTGTGTTGAGGCAAGTTGGAACTAAACTCTGCAGGACACCGGCCCTCCAGGACTGAGTTTGGACACCCTGCTTTAGAACAAGTAACAAGTTCAAGAATGGGAACATGTTGACTTATGTTGCTTGTTCTTTGTAATATTTTCCATTGGCAGCCCAGAATGTGATTTACACTATAATAAAAATGCTGAAAATGTGAAGTTGCACTTCATCTTATGTGGCTTTAGTGAAATTGCTAAACCTAAAGTAATTAAAATAGCCTAATTTGATCCTACAGTGTTGCTCATTTGGACTTGGACTTGACTTGGACTCAAACCTCTTTGGACTTGGTCTTGACTCGGACTCGATAGTCCTGGTCTTGGACTCGACAAAGGTGGACCTGACTACAGCCCTAAGCCCTACGCAAAAGTCTAACTCATTTTTAACTCATATTTTATTAAAGTCATTATTTTCCATTCAAGACGTGACATTCCAGTCAAACCACCATGATGTGACCTTTTACTGCAAATACATTTTAGAGAAAAATGGATTGGAAATGATGAAAAAAATACATACAATTGCTTAATTTAAAACCTGTTATTTGGTCAAACTTTTTAAATTAAATTGCCTTACCACATAAAACTACTATATTTTAAAAGACAATATATGCAATGTTTGTTTTTTTTTTACAATAAAATATTACAGTGTTGCTGAGAAGTGAAATTAGACATTTATTTTCCCTCTTGAATTATTAATTCTTGTATAAGAGCATTTTAAAAAATTGCAAGCACAATTTTTAACACAGAAATAACAATTAGATTAGTTTCTTCATCATTGAGGCAATTAGTAGTATTTGTAGTAACTGTTTTTAATGAAAATGACCTTGGAATTGCTGATATTATACTTTTAATTTCCTTTCCTAATAAAGTAAATTTTTATGATATCAGTCATCTATTGGTTATTGACAGTATAATCAATTATAAGACACTAAAATAAATATTTTAGTTTGTATTTTACAAGCGACTACAGCCATTGCAATATTATGTATAAGAAATATTTATTTTGAAATCTGTGTATATTAGAAATGATAAATATATGAGTGTCGAAATCTCTCACATATAAAACACTTTGAACTGATTCATCTGAAAGGTCAAAGGTGAAGAGCAGGTGCTCACCTCTTAGTGGGGCTGGGGCCTGCAGACGGGGGCAGAACTGGTTCATTCATGTTTCCTATTGGACGGGGAGGACTAGAGAAAAACACAATGACATGGGTATCTATATATAAAACACCACCACCCTGCATCATATTTACTGAATGAAATCAAATACTTGCTTCTTACTAATTTCAAGGTGCTGATTCCAAATATACTGCCCGTTTTGCTTAAACATGATGCACTTACTCACGAAATATGATGCATTTTGTAGCTTTTCTTTGCTTTTGACAAACATTTGTACGGTGAAGTTTTGTATTATCCCTTAATGACCAGAAAAAACACCATAAAGACATATTTTATAAGTCAGGTTACAAATATTTATTCAATTCTCAGACATTTGACGGCTTACGTTAATTTGTCTGATTTGTGTTATTTTAAGTGCATTAAAGTTCATACATACACTCATATTTACTAAATATATTAAATAAAAAGATTTTCCTTTTTTAAAAAAAAAAAAAAAAGGAAAAAGTAAAGAAACAAAGCACTACGTGATTGAAAGTTTTCATTGATATTTTTCAACTCCGCACCAGCAAATTAGGTAATATTTAGTCATATTTTTTGCAAATTAGCACATTTTTTTAAAGATGCTGGGCTATGTAATATATAATACCCACATAAAATAAGATTGAATATTTCATAATATTAGATATATAACTATTTTAAACAACATTTTGAATTTTTTCATTATTTATGCAGTGTTTCACCTTTATTGACAGACAGGGAATATCTTTAATTAAAAAAAAAATTGTCATTTAATTTGTCACTGTAGAGAACTACAAAAAATACTAAAATGTGATTATACACTCACATACACTTTAAACTAAAAGCTTAATTGATATTAATAAAAGTTCATGGACACTTACACAATTTCTCTCTCACACATACATGCATGCATTCAGAATAAATTAAACATTATACTGTTCAGCTGACCCAAATATACACACTCACACACACCGGTCAGTCATGCAAAACTAAGAGACTGAAGCAACACAGACAGAACAGAGAGAGACACAGAGCATAATTCCTGGGAAAAACAAACAAACAGACAGACCGAGACAAACAGACATCAGAATGAAGACAAAATCATAACTGACCTCACGCCTGTAAGCAGATAATAAAAGCAAACTCCTTCTCTGATGAGTGATCGTGTCTGACCCTCATCAATGTGTCCACAGAGACAATGTGATCATGTGATGTTGGGAACCAATAGAAACATTCCCAACACTTCCAAAATGGCCACAGACAGAGGGCTGTGTGTGTATGTATGTGTGTGAGTGACTGTCTTACACTATATTGGACAGGTTGAGGGGTTTCTCGGGGTATTCTGGGTAGACAGGGTGGGACGGCTCTCTGCTCGGCACACAGCCCAAGGATTTACTGATGGCACGACCCAACTTCTTAGCTGGAGATTTCTGGAACAAACCCACACAAATATAAGGAAACAAAACTGCAACCTCCAAAAGACAAAGTTTCCACTTGTATCTTTTTGCACCGTTTCAGATTAAGTAACATGTTTTTTTTTGCATGTTTGTCACACTTTAACGTTTCAGATCATCAGACAAATTTAAATATGAATCAAAGATAACACAAGTAAACTCAACATGCAGTTTTTGAATGAAGTTTTTTATTATGAAGGGAAAACAAAATCAAAACCCACATGGCCCTGAGTGAAAAAGTGCTTGCCCCCTAAACCTAATAACTGGTTGGGCCACCCTTAGCAGCATTTTGTTTTCCCTTCATAAAAAAAAAACCTTAATTTAAAAACTGCATATTGTGTTTACTTGCAATAAAATAATAAATCAGGAAGGGGGCCAACACTTTTTCACACCACTGTATATAAAATTGAAATAAATAAGTATGAGATGAGCACTGTAGCTGATCCTCACCCAGGACGAATGCTCCTTCATCTCGTGCTGGTTGTTGTGGTTTCCGCTCGCATGGCCTCGCCAGAAACAGTTCTGACACAGCTGATAGTTAAAACACTGCTGACAGCGGTAACGGAATCCCATCATGCCCTCCGACCGGCAGAACGAACACGCCACCGGATGATAGACTGACAAACAGAGAGAGACTCAGTGTGCTGGAACATACAAATATTAAACTAGAAAATTAATGTTCATGATATTGGAGACTTGTAAAAATTCTAGCTTTGTCACGGAAGCATAAATAAGTGTGAGTAATATGAATATTATTCAGTGTGTTACCGTTCTCCACGTTTGCCAGCCGATGCAGCAGAGGAAGCCAAATGAGACACTGAGGAGGAGAAGCTGACATCAGAGTATCCAGAAACATGTTCAGCATCACCTTCTTCTGTTAAACACACACACACACAAATACATGCATGACAGAACTTTTGCACATTTACACATAGGATGTTGCTATGTGGTTGCTAAGGTTTTCTAGGCATTTAGGGCTTGTTTAATATATTTTTTTATCTAATTAAAAAAAAAAACATTCAGTTCAACTATACTTCTTCCAGTTCAAGTTACTTGATACTTGAAGTTCAAGTTCAGTTAAACCCACTGTTAAAAAGGCAATACAAATAGCAAGATCTGGCTTTCCAAAGTCAATGAACAACTGTGTTAAACAATTGTGTGGTCTCTCAAAATAACTGTGATTATGATTTTCCCAGAATTGGGAACCCTGCACCAGGTTAAAGCTATAAGTTTGATCGTTTCATCAGGCTGCATGATTTGAAGTATTATTCCTTCTGTAGCACAAATGATCAGTCACACAGTCTAACACTCAGTGTTCAGATCACTAACTCAATCTATGAGCAATAATAGTCAGGTTTATGCAAACACCACTAACAAGACAAAGAGAAGAAACCTGTTTGGAATTGTTACTTGTTGAGGAAAGCAGGATCTGGCGAAGTGATCCATGTAGCCAAAAGACGGCCCCTCAAATATGCCAGTGGGCAGCTTCAGCGCCTCCCGCAGGAAGTGGTCAAACTTGGACATCACCATCCCACCATGAGTATCTGATATCTGAGAGAAAATATCTAACACACACAAACACACTCGTTACATCGGCCACAGAACATGTTCATATCAATGTCATAACTGATGAACTTTACACTGAACTGAATAAAGATATTCGCTGCATCTGAAAACTAATACTTCCTTACTATGTAACAAGTCAAAAAAGTATGCCAAAAGAATAATGTGTCTAAATTCGATGGACACTACACCATCTCATGAGGCCACGGGAGAGGATTTATGATTGGCAGTGAAGCAACACAACTGACGCAGATAGGTCATGTGAACTTACAGCGAAGTTTATCAACCAGTTTCCCTCCACACAGCACCGCGAGCATCACTTTCACAGAAAACACCGTCAGCCTTCCCTGAGCATCACTGCAAAACACACACAGTTACACCGTCAAATGAACTGGTGCTGATTTGCTGCTCAAGAAACATGTCTTATTAGTATTAATGTTAAAAACAGCTGTGCTGCCTCATATTTCTGTGAAAATTGCATTTTGTTTTTCAGAACAATGAATAGAAAGTTCAAAAGATTTATTTGAAATAGAAATCTTTGTTACATTATAAATGTTTTTACTGTCACTTTGGATCAGTTTAATGCATGCTTGGTAATTAAAAATATGAATTTCTTTAAACAAATCTGAAATTACTCCAAACTTTCCCAAACACAGCACGAGACCAGAACACACACACACACACACACACACACAGGTGTGAAAAAGTGTTGGCCCCCTTCCTGATTTTTTTTTTTTGCATGTTTGTCACACTTTAATGTTTCAGATCAAACTAATTTAAATATTAATCAAAAGATACCAAGTAAACGCAACATGCAGTTTTTGAATGAAGTTTTTTATTATGAAGGGAAAACAAAATCCAAACCCACTTGGCCCTGTGTGAAAAAGTGCTTGCCCCCTAAACCTAATAACTGGTTGGACCACCCTTAGCAGCAACAACTGCAATCAAGTGTTTGCGAGAACTTGCAATGAGTCTGTTACAGCGCTGGAGGAATTTTGGCCACTCATCTTGGCAGAATTGTTGTAATTCAGCCACATTGGAGGGTTTTCGAGCATGAACCGCCTTTTTAAGGTCATGCCACAGCATCTCAATAGGATTCAGGTCAGGACTTTGACTAGGCCACTCCAAAGTCTTCATTTTGTTTTTCTTCAGCCATTCAGAGGTGGATTTGCTGGTGTGTTTTGGATCATTGTCCTGCTGCAGAACTCAAGTTCGCTTCAGCTTGAGGTCAGGAACAGATGGCCGGACATTGTCCTTCAGGATTTTTTGGTAGACAGCTGAATTCATGGTTCAATTTATCACAGCAAGTCTTCCAGGTCCTGAAGCAGCAAAACAGCCCCAGACCATCACACTACCACCACCATATTTTACTGTTGGTATGATGTTCTTTTTCTGAAATGCTACGTTACTTTTACGCCAGATGTAATGGAACACACACCTTCCAAAAAGTTAAACTTTTGTCTCATCAGTCCACAGAGTATTTTCCCAAAAGTCTTTGGAATCATCAAGATGTTTTCTGGCAAAACTGAGACGAGCCTTTATGTTCTTTTTGCTCAGCAGCGGTTTTCGTCTTGGAGCTCTGCCATGCAGGCCATTTCAGGTCATGAACACTGACCTTAAGTTCTTTAGATGTTGTTCACTGCAGTTCCTTAGATGTTGTTGTGGGGTCTTTTGTGACCTCTTGGATGAGTCGTCGCTGCGCTCTTGGGGTAATTTTGGGTGGCCGGCCACTCCTGGGAAGGTTCCCCACTGTTCCATGTTTTCTCCATTTGTAGATAATGGCTCTCACTGTGGTTCGCTGGAGTCCCAAAGCTTTAGAAATGGCTTTATAACCTTTTCCAGACTGATAGATCTCAATTACTTTCCTTTTGTTCCTGAATTTCAACATGATGTGTAGCTTTTGAGGATCTTTTGATCTACTTCACTTTGTCAGGCAGGTCCTATTTAAGTGATTTCTTGATTGAGAACAGGTGTGTCAGTAATCAGGCCTGGGTGTGGCTAGAGGGGGGAGGGAGGGGGCGCATGTGGTTTTGGATTTTGTTTTCCCTTCATAAAAAAAAAACCTTCATTTAAAAACTGCATGTTGTGTTTACTTGTTATCTTTGATTAATATTTAAATTTGTTTGATGATCTGAAACATTAAAGTGTGACAAACATGCAAAAAAATAATAAATCAGGAAGGGGGCAAACACTTTTTCACACCACTGTATGCTCACCTGTCATGTGCCGCCACCATGAAGTTGAGCAGCAGGCTGGTGTTGTGCTGGACGTTGATCTGGTGTGTGGTGGGCAGCCGTTTGTTTAGCTGCTGGTAGATGCAGGTGATGATGGTCTCTAGCCGAGCCACGCTTATCTCGGTACAGACATCCAGCGTGTTCAGACCATTGTCACGAAACGCCTCGATCATGTTCCACACGTCCACCAGATGCACTGAGAGAGAAAACACATCAAATATAGTCAGAGAAAAACTTACTATGTCAGTCCAGATTACTCTAAACATGATCAAAATAAACACAACATGAAAAACTCACTTTTAAACTTGAAATTGTGACACAATGTCATTTTTAACCCTCTGTTAATGTACATTACCTATTTAAAAGTCTGGGGTCAGTACTTTTTTTAAAAATAAGTTTCTCATGCTCAAGGTTGCATTAATTTGATCAAAAATACAGTAAAAACAGTGAAATATTACTACAATTTAAAATAACCAAGTTCTATTGTAATATATATTTAAAATGTAATTTATTCCTGTGAATTAAAGCTGAATTTTCAGCATCATTATTCCAGTCTGTCACGTGATCCTTCAGAAATCATTTTAATATGATGATTTACTGCCCAAGAAACATTTATGATTATTAGCAATGTTGAAAACAGTTGTGCTGACTAAAACTGTTTTGGAAACCACGATTTTCTTTGCTTATTTGATGAATATAAGAATAAAAAGAACAGTATTTGTTTGAGATGGAAATCTTTTGTAAAATTAAATGTCTGTCACTTTCGATCAATTAAATGTGCCATTGATAAGTATTAATTTCTAAGAAAAACAATTCTTACTGACCTCAAACTTTTAAACAACAGTGTATTTCTGGCCTACGTTTCACACTTATTATACTAAGTAGCGTTTCATTCATGCTGAGCTTTGTTTTGAATTTGCAAACAATCTGCAAAATGCATCTTTTTCAAGATTAGTTCATTTCAGTTGATTTAAAGTGCTACTCACGGTTGCATTTCTTCTGAATGAATCTGAGCTTGCAGGAGGTGCGGTACGTGGACAGCCGGATGGTGTCGTAATTCTGCGTCTCTGAAGAATCAAAGTTGCACATTTATACTCGGATGCACCAGTTTATGAACATGTGCATTGTGGGTCAAAAGTCATGTGGTGGGCGGTACTCACTCATGTCTGTAAAGATCTGCTTCCTGTCGGCCATTACATTCCCCTTCTGTCTCTCCTCTATCATCCTAGAGACACACAGAGAGAAATGAAACATAGACGGGTGATTATTCAATTAGAGGCACTTCTGAGTTTTGAAATCTTGAAATAAATATCTTTAAAAGAATGAGGCATCTTCAGACTGTTTCACACACATAAACCTGTCACATTAATGGCCTTGACCAATATTCAGTTGGATTTTTGCATAAAAGGTTCTTTTTTTTTTGTATTAGAATAAAAAAAATTAAAAAACACCATGCATGATGGTAATAAAATGTGATGGTAATGGAATTTTTTCTTGTTTTGTTACTAAAATAAATAATTTTTTGCAAGACTTTTGTTTTTTGCAAGAAATTTTAGCATAATGTGAAAATGTTTTTTTAAAACCATGCATGATGGTTAACAAATGTGATGGATGGTAATGGATTTTTTCTTGTATTGTAACTAAATAAAGTTATTATTAAACGAGTTATTTCTGAATTATGTCAAATAAATTGGTTTAGTAATGCACCTAATAATATTTTCAGATCAAGATGGAAAAAATAAAAAATTACACATTCTGATCTTAACCAAATTTTAACAAAATGTAAACATTTTTGGACAAAGAAATGCACTGGATTTTTATTTTTAAATGTCCGTTGTCATGGTAATGATTCTATGCTATAAAAAAAACTTAAAAAATTGCACAACTGCAAATAAACACAAAATTAATTGAAAATATTTAAATACTGTAGTTCTCTGAATTTAACATTATTTTATATTTGATTATTAAGTTGAAAAATCTGTATTTCAACCCTCTTAACAATTAGGAAAAACTTAGAGTTATATAGTTACCTAGCAAGCAGCAACACCCTAGCAACCAGATGTGCCAAAAACCTGTTAACAGTGACTTTTTATGACACTCATTGACAGCTGAGACACAAATGAATTTCCCAAACAGTTACATCTTAATAAAGAACAGAACCGAAGCTCTCTCTACTTACTGCAAAGCACTGAAGCGTGTGTATACGCATTCCTGCAGGGATTTGAGGGTCTCCGGTGAGACTTACCCATAATCCCCTGGGTCACAGAGGTACAAACACTCACAATAGCTGCATTTAACATAACTCCACAAAAACTGACATCCAAACTCATTCTGTTATTCATTCACGTCTTCTTCAACTCAATCACATCGTCGTTTTGTCCTCATCGCCTTAAAATCCTTTTATTTGAACTTATGAGATTCTGCACAAACTCACAACTGAGTGAGAATCATTTCTCAAACGCACAGCACCTCACTGCTAAAACATTCCAGTGTCCTGAACTCACATTAACACTCATCACACAGACACGCTAAAAATCAGCAACACACACAAGCACACCGACTGTTCTTTTGATTTTTATATGCATCAAATAAATCAATTAAAATCATGACTTCTACATAATTAAGCAGCACAACTGTTTTCAACATTGATAATAATAAGAAATGTTTCTTGAGCGGCAAATCAGCATATTAGAATGATTTCTGAAGGATCATGTGACGCTGAAGAATAAATTACACTTTAAAATATATTGCAATAGAACTTGGTTATTTTAAATTGTAAAAACAAATCACAATATTACTGTTTTTACTGTATTTTGATCAAATAAATGCAGCCTTGGTGAGCAGATAAGACTGCATTCAAAAACATAAAAAAAAATCTTACAGACTCCAAACTTTTGAACAATAATGCACACATTAAATGCTGAAATGCAACTGAAATATGAAATGCAGAAGTACAAGTTAATTAACACCTGTCATTGTTTACCTGATCTCAGCTGTAAATCAGTCAGGTGAGAGCATCAAGAGGCCTGAAAACAGGAAGAAAGTGAGATGATCAGACGTTTGTTCACTTCAGTTCGGTCACAAACACTTGTCACATTAATCACAGCCACAGTCCAGCACATCTCTGATTCCCACACTACTCATTCATCCTGCTGCGTCTGCGATCATTCACACGTCAGTCTGTCAATCTCATCTGCTCCTGTCACAGAGGCACAAGATTTCTTCAGTTAGGAAGGACTGACAAGTGCAGCATCACTAATGTAGTTCACAGTAATGGTCCATTTCATTAGCAGATCATGATCACAAATCTTCAAATTAAATACAAATTCTGATCTTAACCAAACTATATCCAAATATAAGCGTTTTGGAAGAAAAAAACATACTATATAGATTTTTTTTTCTAAAATGTTAGTTGTCTAAGTAATGATTCTTTGCCACAAAAAACTAATAAAAATTAGAGAAAAAATTGCACAAAATTAAATGAAAATATAACAAATTACATGCATTTAAATATCGCTATGACTTTTACATTCCATTAATTTAATATTTTATATATTTCAAATATAACCGAGGGCAAGTTTAATAATCTGTGTGAGGAAGAAAGGTCAAAATATACACACACACACACACACACACACACACACACACAGGCATGTAACATGCAGGCTCTTTTATCTCTAAAGTAACTTTGTGATCGATTTTGATAGTTGATGCGTTCAGTGGGAATCAAACTGGCATTGCCATGCATAAGATATTTTTTTATTTAAAGACAAATGACTAAACTGACAATCGAGCCATGAATCCACAAACAGCACACAGTTCTCAAGAGAAATGGGCTTAGGTGAAGAAACCCACCATAATGACAGCTGATGCATCAACACACTCCATTTCTCCAATGCATTTATAATTCTTTATCTTGATCAACAAAACACAACGGCAGCTTCATTTCTGCTGCTGGGGTTCATAATTAACTCAAACACAGTCTCTGCACAACCACAAACACAAACACCCTCAAAGTGGAAGTAGAGGAGGAGTCACACAGACGGGCAGCAGTGAGTTTACTATTCCTGTCAGCCACCCAAACATATGACCTTTCACTCACACACCATAAGTGGAAAACAATTATGTAAAGGCACCATATGAGGCGTGTGTGAATCTGTGTGTGTGTGGTCAGGCGGATTTTAGCCTGTGCTGATGCAGTTCATTCTCAAACCTCCATTCATACCTGCATTCAGTTCAGAACCAAACCCAGAGCAGAGCCGCTCATTTACTTCAGACATCACGGCCCCTCCGAGACCAAACCAGAACAGAATGCTGCTGCTATACTCACACTGACTAATGCTGTCAGATATTAATATTACAGCCAGTTATTAATAACACTGCCAGATATTATTGGTTCACTGCTGTGAGCAGTTATGAAACAACGGCTACAGTCCAAAGCTCAACAAAAATAGTTTTTACTTGACATGCCAACATTTTTGATAGAGCCAACAAAATGATACAAAAATGATAGTATAGCAACAGATTCCCTTATTTGTATCAGAAAAATATGCTGAAAACCTTTAAAACAAATAATATATCATATTTAAATTATTATATTCTACATAATATTTTACATATGCTTTTAATATATTCTAAATATAATACAATTATGTTTGCAATATTTAAAATGTAATTTAATAGAATAAATAAAAATAAAAGATATAATACAATTAAAATATATTACTGCTTATACACACACACATAATAAAGATTATATAAAAATTATAATATATACATATATATTGTAATTGATATATAAATGTTTGAATTATATAAATATACATTTTAACAATTAAAAATTATGTAAACAATTAGAAATTATATATATATATATATATATATATATATATATATATATATATATATATATATATATATATATATATAGTACACCTTGCTAGTACCGGGTTGGACCCCCTTTTTCCTTCAGAACTGCCTTAATTCTTCGTGGCACAGATTCAACAAGGTGTTGGAAACATTCCTCAGAGATTTTGGTCCATATTGACATGATAGCGCATTATGTAACATGGTGCATTATCCTGCTGGAAGTAGCCATCAGAAGATGGGTACACTGTGGTCATAAAGGGATGGACATGGTCAGCAACAATACTCAGGGAGGCTGTGCTTTAAACGATGCTCAATTGGTACTAAGGGGCCCAAAGGGGCGTGAAGAAAGTGTGCCAAGAAAATATCCCCCACACCATTACACCACCACCACCAGCCTGAACCGTTGAGACAAGGCAGGATGGATCCATGCTTTCATGTTCTTTACCCAAATTCTGACCCTACCATCTGAATGTCGCAGCAGAAAGAGACTCATCAGACCAGGCAACATTTTTCCAATCTTCTATTGTCCAGTTTTGGTGAGCCTGTGTGAATTG
Source organism: Barbus barbus (assembly GCF_936440315.1). Taxonomy (NCBI): domain Eukaryota; kingdom Metazoa; phylum Chordata; class Actinopteri; order Cypriniformes; family Cyprinidae; genus Barbus; species Barbus barbus. Next base: position 28,460,184 of record NC_136742.1, read on the forward strand.
TAGCCTCCGTTTCCTGTTCTTAGCTGACAGGAGGAGCACCCGGTGTGGTCTTCTGCTGCTGTAGCCCATCTGCTTCAGGGTTCAACGTGTTGTGTGTTCAGAGATGGTATTCTGCACAGGTTGTTTGTGACGAGTGATTATTTGAGTTACTGTTGCCTTTCTATCAGCTCTAACCAGTCTGCCCATTCTCCTCTGACCTCTGACATCAACAAGGCATTTTCATCACACAACTGACGCTCACTGGATATTTCCTCTTTTTCGGACCATTCTCTGTAAACCCTAGAGACTGTTGTACGTGAAAATCCCAGTAGATCAGCAGTTTTTGAAATACTCAGACAAGCTTATCTGGCACCAACAACTATTCCACGTTCAAAGTCACTTAAATCCCCTTTGTTCCCCATTCTGATGCTCGGTTTGAACTTCAGCAAGTCGTCTTCACCACATCTAGATGCCTAAATGCATTGAGTTGCTGCCATGTGATTGGCTGATATATATATATATATATATATATATATATATATATATATATATATAGTTGTGGTCAGAATTATTGAAACCCTTGGTAAATATGATCAAAGAAGACTGTGAAAATTAACCTGCTTTGTTAATCCTTTTGATCTTTTATTTAAAAAAATTCACAAAAAGCTAACCTTTCATTGGATAATAAGAATTTAAAATGGGGGGAAATATCATTATGAAATAAATGTTTTTCTCTGATACACATTGGACACAATAATTGCACCCCTAGAAATTCTTAAGAGTAAAATATCTCTGAAGTATATTCCCATTCATATTCACAATTTTGAGCACTCTAGGGTGATTATGAACATGAAATTATCCAGCCATGGCTTCCTGTTTCACAGAAATATAAATAGGAGGGAAAACAAAGCCCAAATTCCCTTATTCATCCATCACAATGAGAAAAAACTAAGAATATATTTCTGATGTGCAGCAAAAGATAATTGAGCTTCACAAATTAGTGAAGTGGCTTTAAGAAAAGAGCTAGAGCAGTGAAAATCCCCATTTCCACCATCAGGGCAATAATTAAGAATTTCCAATCAACAGAAAATGTAATGAAACTGCCTGGAAGAGGACGTGTGTCTATATCGTCCTAATGCACGGTGAGAAGGAGCGTTTGAGTGGCTAAAGACTCTTCAAGGATCACAGCTGGAGAATTGCAGAAAATAGTTGAGTCTCGGGGTCAGAAAACCTTAAAAAAAAATTGTCAAACAGCCCCTACATCACCACATGTTGTTTGGGAGGATTTCAAGAAAAATTCTCCTAGCTCATCCAAAAACAATCTCCAGCATATTCAGTTATCAGACAGGACTGGAACTTCAAATGGGACTGGCTTCTATGGTCAGATGAAACTAAAAAATTAGCTTTTTAGCAGCAAACACTCAAGATGGGTTTGGTGAACACAGGGATAAAAAGTACCCCATGTGTACAATGAAATATACTGCTGTATTTGTGATGTTGTGGACCTATATTTCTGCTGGAGGTCCTGGACATCTTGTTCAGACACATGGCATCATGGATTCTATCAAATACCAACAGATAGAAAATCAATAAGTGACTGATTCTATTAGAAATCTTATAATGGGCCATGTTTGGATCTTCCAACCGTACAATAATCCAAACACAAACCTCAAAAACAACACAAAAATGGGTCACTGAGCACACAACCAAGCTTCTGCTGGCCATTCCAGTCCTCTGACCTGAACCCTGTAGAAAATGAGTGAGGTGAACTGAAGAGAAGAAGCACCAACATGGAGCTGTGAATCTAAAGGATCTGGAGTGATTCTGGATGAAGGAATGGTCTCTGATCTCTTGTCAGGTGTTCTCTAACCTCATCAGGCATTATAGGAGAACATTTAGAGCTGTTAAACTGACAAATGGAGGTTTCAAAAAGTATTGAATAAAAAGGTGTCGTTAATTGTGACCAATGTGTATCAGAGAAAAACATTTATTTCATAATGATATTTCCCCCCATTTTAAATTCTTATTATCCAATGAAAGGTTAGCTTTTTGTGAATTTTTTAAATAAAAGATCAAAAGGATTAACAAAGCAGGTTAATTTTCACAGTCTTCTTTGATCATATTTACCAAGGGTTTCAATAATTCTGACCACAACTGTATGTATATATATATATATATATGTGTGTGTGTGTGTGTGTGTGTGTGTGTGTGTGTTTTAAAATTAGCATAAAAATTTAAAAATTAGTAATAGTTTAAGTAATAATAGTATAATTTTATATCCGCATATACAAAAACATTAGTTTTATAGGCTAATATTTAAAAATTATATAAAAAAATGATAAAATTAGAATAGATTATATTGTTTACAATTGCAATAACAGGATCATTTATAGGAGTGCAAATGTTGCAAAACATTACTGATTTGTTTATAATGATCAAACCATCTTAACTGATGCTTGCAAGACTTTCGCAAGACGTTTTGCAATTTCAACAAAACCTCATCTAGCAGCTAGATAACATTGGTGACAAATTGACTTCAGATGACTATAGTAATGTTGAAGTATCACAGCACACTAAATGGTTTAAGCAAAGAAACACATTTACATAATCAATAAAACATTGTATTGCAAGAACTCAAGCACCAGCCTGACATTAAATATCAACCAGTCTGAAACAGGTTTCCATCTGTCTGAGTAACTGTGTGTGGCATCCTGATTAAAATGATTAATTCAGCTAGTCTGAAACTCTCTACAGTAGCAGCGCTGTATGAGTGCGTGTTATGGATACATTTACCACAGTAACATTTACTATGACGACCACAACTGACAGCGCCATCTGCCTGTTTACACACCATGTGTGCTTAAATACTGTGTGTGTATATATAGCATCTAATAACTGTCTTAATCATCTGAAGATATTGCTTTTGAGTTGGAGGAGTTTGTGTTCTTTTCTTCCTCTGCCAGCTCATATCAGTGGAGCGAATGATTGAATATCTTCTCTAGGGAGAACAACAAAACCTTCGAACAGTTCCTGCAGACAGCGGCCATCATCTGCCTTTCAGACGCTCCTCTGTTCTCTGTCAGCATCTTTCTCTCATGCGGCTCAATGTCTTTGTGCACAAAAATAAGATCAAACTCAGACGTCACATCCATTGAGACAGACGTGACTGAGCACAGGAGAGATTGTGTGCGTGTTTGTGTTTCACAGGATTGGCATCAGCTCTATTTGCATTTCGTACAGAGACAAATAAAGCGGCTAGCCCTGGAAGTTAAACACTGAAATACAGGGTAACTAACGAAAGTTGTCAAGAACACATCCGGCTCTATTTCACCACAAACTCAAAAGATAAGAATAAGAAGTTGATTAACGTTACTCTTCCAGGTTCAGGAAATAATCCTCCGTAAAATGCGCTGCACAGTGCACACACTCTAATATTTTGGTTGAACTGTTCTGGAACAGTGTTGTTTTAGTGTGGCGTGGCAAAGTCTTAACTTTTGTATGGAATATCTCTTTGGTTTTGAGACTTTAGTCTTTGCAACTTCAGGGATCTTATCTATGAACAAACAGCTTGTAACACTCCAAAGAGAAAGGAAAACTTGAAATCGCATCATAGGACCCCTTTAAAAGATTCAGATCATCAAACAAATGTTAATATTACACAAAGATAACCCGAGTAAATACAAAATGCAGTTTTGAAATTATTTTATTTATTATGGGAAGGCTGTTCAAATCTGCCTGGCCCTACGTGAAAAAGTAATTGCCCCCTAAATCTAAAAACTGGTTGTGCCACCCTTTGCAGCAATCAAGCGTTTGCGATAACTGTCAATGAGTCTTTCACATCGCTGTGTTGGAATTTTGGCCCACTCTTCTTTGCAGAATTGTTTTAATTCAGCCACATTGGAGGGTTTTCAAGCATGAATGGACTGTTTAAGGTCATGCCACAGCATCTCAATTGGATTTAAGTAAGACTTTGACTTGGCCACTCCAAAACCTTAATTTAGTTTTTCTTGAGCCATTCAGAGGTGGACTTGCTGGTGTGTTTGGGATCATTGTCCTGCTGCATAACTCCAGCGCGCTTGAGGTCACAAACTGATGGCCGGACATTCTCCTTCAGGATTTTCTGATAGAGTTCAGAATTCATGGTTCCATCAATAATGGTAAATCATCCAGGTCCTGAAGCTGTTAAGCAGTCTAGGGTTGGGCCGATAGACGATGCCATCATCCATCGCCGATGGCTGACAGACATCACGATGTTGAGCCGAGTAACTTTCATGTGCTGTAATGTAATGGGCAACTGCTAGCTAGCGGCTAATGTCCCTTTAGTGGCTCCGTAGAACGCGTCATTTGTTTTACGTGCCTTTCTGCATACGGATTCATGCTTCGGGCACACCCCTAACCCCGCCCCCCGATGTCATTGTCCATCACGATGTTTCACTGTAGACATCGTCCGATGCCAATTTGGTAGACATCGCCCAACCCTAAAACAGCCCCAGACCATCACACTACCACCACCATGTTTGACTGTGGGCGTGATATTCTTTTTATGAAATGCGGTGTTGGTTTTAAACCAGATGTAACGGGACACACACCGTCCAAAAAGTTCATCTTTTGTCTCATCAGTCCACAGAATAGTTGGCCAAAAATCTTGGGGATAATCAAGATATTTTTTGCCAAATGTGAGACGAGCCTTTCTGTTCTTTTTGGTCAGCAGTGGCTTTTGCCTTGGAACTCTCCCATGGATGCCGTTTTTGCCCAGTCTCTTTCTTATTGTTGAATCATGAACACTGACCTTAATTTTGGCAAGTGAGGCCTGCAGTTCTTTAGATGTTCTTCTGGGTTCTTTTATGACCTCCTGGATGAGTTGTCGTTGCACTCTTGGAGTAATTTTGGTAGGCCGGCCACTACTGGGAAGGGTCACCAATGTTACAAGTTTTCTCCATTTGTGGATAATGGCACTGACCGTGGTTCGCTGGAGTCCCAAAGCCTTAGAAATGGTTTTATAACCCTTTCCAGACTGTTACATGTCAACTATTTTGTTTCTTATCTGTTCTTTAATTTTTTTAGATCGCGGCATGATGTGTTGCTCTTTAAGCATGCTTCACTTTATCAGACAGGTTCCATTTAACTGAATTCTTTCTTGTCCTTTAAGGGCTACTGTGTGTATTGTGTGTATATATATATATATATATATATATATATATATATATATATATATATATATATATATATATATATTAGCCATTAAGAGTTTTATATTGTTTTATTCTCATGACTTGATAATCATTTATTCCACTATGACTGACTCAGTTACATCCTTCCATCTGAACTGTTTGGTTTAGTTTACATGTTTTTAAGAACGATCTGAAATTGCTATGAAGAAAATAAATGGATAATATGCTTCCAGAACCAAGCACACTATAAAACAACATCATCATAAAAAAATAAACTTGCATAAATAAAGGCCAACAATTTTTTTCTGATGAGGTCATAAACTGGTGCATCTGGATGAAACCTCCACTGATTCAACCTAGTAACATTTCAGAAGTGTGTTAAAGTCATAGTTCACCAAAAAAAAAGAGAAAAACCTTTCATAATTTACTCACCCTTATGTTGTTCCAAACCTGTATGAATTTCTCTCTTCAGTTGATGGCAAAAGATGATATTTTAAACAATGTAGGTAAGCAAACAGTTACCAGTAGCCATCAACTTACATAGCTTGGGAAAAAAAAACTATGGAACTCAATGGCAACCAGAAACGGTTTGGTTACCAACATTCTTCAAAATATCTTCTTTTTCGTTCAACAGAAGGCAGGTTTCAAACAGGTTTGGAACAACTGAGCGCGAGTTAGGGGCCGCTTAAAAGACACTGTTTTCAAGTAAAAACTGAAAACTTTATGCGATAATTTACACAACAATGGGGTTTTGGGGGAAACAATCAGATTATAGTCTCCACGTAAACTATAAAAATGCAAATTTGTGAATACACTGACATCAAGTGCATGCGCTATGTGTGTTCATGCGAGAGCTTCTTTATAAAGTGACATCGCCAACTACTGGCCTGGCATGCATAATACAGTGTTTTAGTCTTTTGCACTGATCAGTGCGAGCTAGGGATTGTTTTGACAACATTGTCATCTCAAAAAAAAATTATTAAAAACCTTTCAGTTCTGTAGTATATCATTGTCCGGTAAACATACCCTAAATAAAGACAGGATTTTCATTTTTAGCAGAACTACCCTTTTAAAGGTTTGAGATATTCTGCAGACTGTACAATGATGTCACAATCAATATATGAACACACACCTTTTAGGGTCTGCCAGTTTGTATGATTATTTTATGACGTCCTAATTCTGGAAAAGGCCATCAGTCTGTCTGAATGCCTCTAAATGTGGACGTGTGTGTGTGTGTGTGTGTGTGCGCGTGTGTAGCAGGTAGGCAAAATATCCAATGAGGGGGACAAACATTCCAAAGATTCCGGATCTCAAACCTGTCAACCTCTGTTTGTGTGTGTGTGTGTGTGTGTGTGAGAGAGAGAGAGAGAGAGAGAGGGAGATTTTACTCAGGTCACTTGAATAAATGGATTTCAAACACTTTGTTTTAAGAAGCCAAAGCGCAGCAAGCAGCAGGGGCCCCATTCACCCGGGCACACACACACATACAAAACTACTGACTGGCATGAAGACACTCTCGTGGTTATTTTCGCCTTGGTGATGACTTCAACTCTTTCTGGTCTGGTATGAACATGCACAAATATTATCTCGCAAACTCACAGATAATCACATCAGTTTTGACTTCTTTTTCTGGTCTTACTCGGTCCTATTCCAAAGAAAAACATTGTCTGTTCTCATAATCTTCCTTTATAATTTGATAACTTGCTCTGTCTTAGATCATATCTCACTAGAGCACAAGTTACAGCCCCTTAAAAAAAAGTAGCATGGTATTTAGGACACCAGCATTATGGTAGCAGCATTGTATTCTTCTAAGTACCACATAAATAACATTAGGGTAACAATTTAGTACTATGACACACACACCATAGTACTTTTCTTTAAGTGCTTTTAAAATAGTATAAGCTATAAAATGTCACTGTTTATTAATAAAGTGGCTTAATTCTTAATCCAGAACTCAAAGTTCAATGTCAGATCAACCAAACAGAAAACAACACAACTGATTCATTTAGATCATTATTACAAAAAGCACCACGGCCATACCATGGTATTAAATGAGCATACAGTACCATAGAACCCCCATGTTTTTGGGCATGGCATAATGGTATTTCTGGAAATAGGCTACACTGAAATAGCACCATGGAAATAAATACCACGGTACATGAATTTCAGTACCATGGTATAAAGTACTGTGGTGATTCGACCACTGTATCGTGGTACTACAATAGTAGGCTACTTTTTGTAAACTATGCAACTATTCCAAAGTAAAAGAGATGGTACAAGTTCATAAACATGGTATTTTTGTCAATGCATTTTAATGTCGTGTTTGAGTTTCTCTCTCTGACTTCCTGCGGAAAAAATACCCACGAAGAGCTGAAATCTCATATGAACCTGTTCAGTAAGAAGTTTCAGAGTTTCAGGATGTTTCGCGTTTGTTGTTTTCGAGAAACGGAAACGGTTTCAACTGCAGCAACAGACGCGTTTGCTCTGTCCACATACAAGTAACCCCGAAGTCTACATGTGTGTGTTATACACGAATTAACAAGAATTAAGACTTCATTTCTGTACATTAGAGGAATAAAGAGATGAAAGCGAGCAGCCATGTTGTCAAACATTCACCGCTCAGAGTTTCTTTCCTGCAGATGCGAGTTCGTTTTTACACTTTATGGTGTTAGATTATCATTTAAAGCGTTGTGTTGTCGTGTACAGTTCGGGTTTCGGTTTGTAGTTAGTTGTGTGTTTAATGGAGGTTTAGTGAAGTGAAGAGCAGAAGTTCGGTTTTGACTCACCGGAGCGAGTTTCCCGTTAAAAACCCTCCAGCATCAGACTCTCATCTCAGCCGCTGATTTCTCATTATAATCTCATTGTATCTGATGATTCAGTGCAGCTGAGTCACGATTCATTCACGAGATCTCCGGTGTAACGACAGACCGACACTGTGTGTGTGTGATCGCCATACTGAAGAAACTCAATGAGTCTCTCTCTCTCTCTCTCTCTCTCTCACTCACTCACTCACTCACTCACTCACTCACTCACTCACTCAATTCAATTCAATTCAATTCAATTCAAATGAGCTTTATTGGCATGACTTGCACAGTATTGCCAAAGCATTGTCCATTACATGAATAAGGAACAAACAATTATATAATACATAGAACAAGAATAGATCTGTAAAATAATTAAGTTTTTTTTTTTACAAACAAGAAAAATATTTAAGAATATTTATTAAATATTTATTTAAAATATCTTTTACACAGATCAGGTATTCTGCTGGTTTGTAGTCTCTTTTCAGGTGTAAATACAGCTCCATCTTCTTTTGTATTTTAGCGGCATCTTTCCAGTAGGTGATAGTTGTGTTTTTGTAACTGTGTGATTTGGTTGGGTCTGATTGTGCTGTGCTGGTTTGGGTGTAGTGTGAGTACCAGCTGTAAAAGTGCGCTCTTCTGCAGGGCTTCAGTCTGGTAAGAGCTCGGATCACTGGATTTCAGGTGCTGCTGGAATTTCACAGCTCTCTTTTGAATATTAATTAATAGTGGATATTGTCCTAATTCAGCTCTGCACGAGTTGTTTGGGGTCGCTCTGTTAACTTTTAAGATGTTTTTACAAATTCGGGTGTGCATAATTTCAATTTCTTCTTTTTCCCATTTAGAGAAATCTTGGGTTTTTAGAGGTCCCCATATCTCACTGCCATATAGTGCAATTGGTTCGATTATTGCTTTTAGGATTTTTAGCCAGCTTTGAATTGGAATTTGATACTGAATTGTATTTTTGATCATGTAGAAGACTCTCAGTGCCTTTGCTTTCAGTGCATTCACAGCCAGATTGAAGTTTCCTGTTGAGCTGATGTTTAGTCCCAGATAGGTGTATTCATGGGTGTGTTGGAGGACCTGGTTTCCTGCTCTGAAAGTGTATTTATTTTCCTTACACCTGGTTCTCTTTTGAAAAATCATGATTTTTGTTTTTGTTAGATTCTTTCTAAGAGCCCATGTTTGACTGAATGTCTCTATGATGTCGAGGAGCTGTTGTAGTCCCTCTTTTGTTTTTGACAGAATGACTCTCTCTCTCTCTCTCTCTCTCTCTCTCTCTCCCTCTCTTCTGTATACTTTATTGGTGTGAGCATGACACACAATGTTGCACTCAGTATTTACACGAAATATTGCCACATAAGAGAAATGGGAACCAGTACTGACAAATAAACAATTATACAATTATATATATTTCATTTATTTTGTTTCATTGTATTTTTTTAATACAATAACTGTTAAATGTATAATATTATTTGTATATATCTGTACATTGTAAATAATGCTGTTACTTTTATAAAATAATTAATAATTATTATTTTTAAATATTTTAATTTTATTAAATTATATTTTTACATTTTAAATATTTTACATATAAATTATATTGTATATCATATTTATAATACAATAATAAAAGTATCTATCTGTCTATCTATCTATCTATCTATCTATCTATCTATCTATCTATCTATCATCTATCTATCTATCTATCTATCTATCTATCTATCTATCTATCTATCTATCTATCTTTTTATTTAATTTTATTTAAAATATTTGTAATACAATAATAATACTCTTTACAATGCTTATAATACAATTTACTGTCTATAATTGTAAACAATGTTATCTGATTACATTTTATTTTTACTATTAAATTTATATTTTTAATATTATAATATTTATTTATACATACTTTTTTGTTGTTTATATTTACACAATTTCTAAACTATTCTGAAGCCAAACAGTAGTTTTAAAAATACAATTTTTAACTGAACAAGTGTGAACGACATATGAGAACTATCTGATGGGAAAATTATTGGTGCATTATGCATTAATATAGTTTTAAATATAGTTTTTTGGGCATTGGCAGTTTAAATCGCCATGCATTTTTTGCTGCCTAAGGACATGTTGTCTAGCATCTCCATTTGTGTTTCACAGGAGAAAGAACATAATGCAGGGTTGGAGCAACACAAAGGTATTTTTGGGTCAACTCTTCCTCTCCGTGTGGAAAGCATGATGTCAGAGCTCACCCACCCGTGAGATATGTTTAGCTTCAAGGACCAGACTAATGACTGGGATGACAGAGATCCGCATGTTTACCAAACTTATATCTGAACTCAATGAGCCGAAACACTCATTATTATTAGTGGGTAAACATCAGTACTGAGAGTGATTCAGAAGACAATCAGTTTCAGTGTGTTGTTCAGACCAGCTGAGACACAAGACACAATGAAACAGCCTCAGTATTACACAAATCAAACATCTCATGATCTAGATGACACCAACCACAAATTTAAAATAATGGTGAGTTACTTAATTATTATTTCATTTATATTTTAAATACAGTAAGTATAAATAATTGTATAATAATAATAGTAATAATCATATTTATAATACTATCAGTCTATCTATCTATCTTGTAACGTATTTTATGTATTCTTATTTATGTATTTAAATTTGTTTTATATTTTTAAATATGACAATATTATTTTTAAATCTGATACAAACAAGGAAACATGCTGCTTTAAAAAAAAACTAATATTAAGCCCTTTTTTGTAGCCACTGTATCATAACTGTGAACCAATATTATTTTAGTAATCTCTCTCGCTCTCTCTCTCTCTCTCTCTATATATATATATCCCTAAAGTCCTTTAATTTTTTTATTTTGCTATGTCTTCATTCAACTGACTGGAGGCTTGCTTTATTTATTTGTTTATTTATGTGTGCAATATAAATAAATAGCATTTAAAAAAATAATATAGAATAATATAGAAAAAACATTATATTGTAGCCGTTTTAGCCAAATAAAATCAGTCTATATATATATATATATATATATTTGACTGATTTTGTCTATATATATATATATATATATATATATCTATATCCTTAAAATATTTTTTACATTTTTTTTGTCTTGATTAACCTGTCTGAGAGCTAGCTTGCATATTATTTATTTGGGTAATATAAATAAGTAAATAATATTTTTACATTTATAATTTACTTTAAAATAATATATAATCATATATATATATATATATATATATATATATATATAAATTATAGACATTTTAGCGTAAATTCAATTAGTAGAGTAGTAAAATAGTAAAATATCTAGAATAATATAGCTACATTTTGAATGGGAAAAACTCACAAGCTACACACGGCTAGCCACACCCTTTCGAATTAGCCACACCCACCAGCATTGGCCACATGTTAAAGGATTGGCCACACCCCTAATGTTCATCAATAGGTGCGTTCGACTTGAAGCACGGCTACAGACGGTGGTCAACGAGAGTAGCCGCTTGCAGTCAGGGGCGGAGTTGAAAACGGAGTCGTCAAGTCGGACACTTCGGGGCTCTCGTAGTTTGCTGCATCTACAGTCATGGCAGATCACGTGGCGTTTGCTTGCTTTATTGAAGACGAACTGGAAGCTATAGAAATGCTGTTATTGTTGTATGAAATTGAGCACAATGAGCAACGAAAGTAAGTAAAGGTTCAATGTAATAAGTATTGTTTTTATATATCCAAAGGGACGGGACCATACCCAACACCAGTGTGACTCGTTATTTCTAATACTAACCAATCAATGCAATTACACTTAACAATTTTCATTAGAAGTGATTCTTTTTTTATTACTATGTTGGTTTATGTTTTAATAAACCTTTAAGATGTATGTAATATTTTGAAAGGGTGTCGACAGAAACAAGTTTTAAGTAAATAAACAGAACATATTGAAAATTTGACTTGTGCAGTATGATTCATTATGTGTGTTTTTGCTACTGCAACTTAATAAAAATAATCTATGACGATAATAATTGTATGTACTAAATGTGGTTTTCATTACAGATAAAAGAATTAGGATGTTACATATTTGTTTACTTATTTTACTATTTCTCCAGTAAGGTAAGCACATTTTAGTAAGACAAAACACCATGAACATTCATACGTGAACACCATGAACAGGCCTACGGATAAGCCCAATTTATTTGCCTTTCTATTATGATTTATACCAGCTTATGAAAGTGATCTGAATGTTGTATTAAGTTGACATCCAACCAGAGTTGTTGGCAGTAATCACATGCAAGTGAAGATGGATGAACCCAGCAACTAGATAATTAGTATCAATCAGAATCCATGATGACCACATTATATTAAAAGTCTGTAAGATTGACATTTGATTTATTCCATAAAAAAACGATTATCTAAATAGGTTATGCAGCTTAATAATGTAAAGGGTCTGTATGAAAAAGGTCCAAAATAAACCTATGCACAAAACCTATATAAACGAATTAACAAAAAGTGATTGCAGTAAAAATAATTGTAATCTTTTAATAAACATGATATACGAGATGAAGATGACATGAAAAGTTAATTTATTTTTATTTTTATTTTTTTGAAAGTCCGTATATGAGCATTAGTGGGACTGAAGTTGTCAGAAAAAACCCGAAATACACGTCCTTGTTGTCATGTGGTGAATTTGGCCAATTGTGAAACAGCTGTGTCGTCATCAGCGCTCCCGCAGTCGCTCTGGAGAAATTGCGCCGGCTGAGTCAGCCGGTTGCTCTCGAAACGCTATCGCGGTACTTTGATGCCACACGTGACAGTGACGTGTGGTCGGCGCCGGTTCAAGTCGGACTAAATTTCTAACCGGCATGCACTGCTTCAAGTCAGTCGCCGATCGGACTGCTAAGTGCTGCATGAAGTCGAACGCACCTAATGACTGAAACCTTACCGGTGAAAATACCTGTGGCTCTTTTGCTCCTCCTCCTCTGAGGTTTCACCATTCATCTGTGAGGAACATTCTTCTGTGATACATGATATCACTTTTGAACACAGGTCATAGTCCTCCTGCCTATATTCTCTCCACGGCCCAACACACAATCTCTCTTCTTTGTGTTTTCCTGCTGTTGTGTCTTGCTGTCCCTTCCTGTTTCTCTCTGGTAAATCATTGCCTCAGTATATTAGCAGCAACATCTGTATTTTACACAGAAAAAAACAACAAAGCTTCAACACAGGACAAAATAAGAGTTCTACATAAATAAAAGATGATTTATTTACAGAAACGAGAAACCCTTCTCCAGAGAGATATTTTCATGTTTGTAGACTGTAGGTTGTGTAACGTCCCCAGATGAGTTTCAGCTGATGAGCAGCGAGCTTATTTCTGTGCGTCCGTGACATCTTAGAAGGCCAGGAACTCTGGGAGTGTTAAACCTGTTCAGAAAGGGATCATGTGGACGGAGATAAACACAGTTTCTCAGATGAGTTGAACATTAACTGTCCCGCTGCCCGTAAACTGGTGATCTCCACGGGTTCGGTGCAATAAAAACTCTGTCTTTTAAGGAATTCTGCAGACGCTGTGGAGGCAAACAATGGAGAAGAAGTGCTTCTGTACAAATACAAGAAGGGTTTTTCCTGATTATGGCTTACATGATGATAATTATCAGGCAACAGCTCTGAATTAGATTGCAATGTACTAATTGTGACCCTACATTTTATGTTTAGTGGGCTTTCATTTGATTTCTGAAGAGAGAAAGAATATAGCACTTAACTTGAAGATGCCTATTATGCACAGCAAAGACTTCAATTTATAATTATTAGCCAGTAAACTGAGCTAGTTTACTAGTCTAACTATTTTCCTCATGTTTATACAAAAGTTTGAACTGGTACTTAATGCACTTACATGCCAATTTTTGAATTCAAATGCATTAATTATTTGTTAATAATGATAATAATAATTGTTGTTGTTATTAAATACATTTATAATTGTTTTTTAAATTGTAAATATAAATAAAAAATTGAATTTAAAATGTATTCATTATTTTTTAAATAATTCTAGATTACTAGTTTCCTCATGTTTAGAGAAAGGAGTGTGAACTGATATAATGCACTTAAATTTTAAATGCAAAATTTTGAATTAAAAATCTAATAATAATTATTATTTAAATTATAAATATTGTAATAAAATAATTTTGTTTTTTTCTTATTTTTAAATATAAAATCATGTAATAAATAAACACTATGTAAGGGCCTTTGTGTTGTCGATAAACTTTATTGTATTGTATTTCTTTCAAAACTGAACAAATTATTCTTGTGTGTGACATTTGACGTTTGCTGATATTGGGCACATTGGGCCTTGTCAGGTTGGAAGAAAACTTGATGACCAGCTAAACCTGCTGAGCACCAGGCAGATCACGCTGGTAGACCAACAAACCAGTATAGGCTTGTTTAAGATGAAATTTTCCACAAGGGAGATAAACAAACAGCGAAATTAATAGGCCTAAATAACAGCTGCATTTCTATGTTGTGAAGTGTTCAGTGAGGGTCATGTCATTTTGAATGTTGTTGCGCTGCCATCTAGCGGTCAGAAGCAGCATCAGCGCTTCATAAATGGTTAAAACAGGCGAGAATCTATCTCTTCATGAACATCAGTCAGTGTGTTCTATCCAGCAGAGGGCGCTGATGCCGAGGTGATTTTCAGAAAACATAAATTAGTCCCATATTTATCAAATTAATCTATCAAAAACACACCACCCTGTCAGCCTATTACTACACTGATAACATTAAGAGACATCTCAGATTAAAATGCCAATAAAACGTCTTAACAAGATTATATTTGAACTCTAAATATTATCTTTATTAATAGCCTACAAAATAATATTTGTGTGTGTATGTGAGGAGTACTGGTGCATGACGAAAATGTCCAATGACCAAAAAAGAGGTTGTCATGGAAACAGAGATGGATTTCTGGCCCATTCCCATAGCGAGGACTTCATTCATGATCCTCAAGGATTTCCAGTAGCTATAGGTATCCCCCGCGGACTCCATCCATTTATTTAACAACAGAGTTCAATAAAACCCAATGAGATTGATCTGTATACCAGATAGAATATGTAGGCTATGCTAGAAGTCTGTTAAAGATGGTTTTATCTGGAAAGCATCTGCTGTGTACAAACACCTGACAGACATGTAAGATGTCAGTTTTACAAAGTCTATATTCTAAATCATAAACATCTTAAAGACATCTAATAGATGTCTATTTGACATCTGATAGGAAACGTCGTATAGACGTACAGGGGAGCGAACACTAAAAATAATACGTCTTCCAGATGTAAATGCAAATAGAAGTCTCCGTGATGTATGTGTGCTATCAGGAATTACTTGATTTTATTATGGTGGGCTACACAATATCATTTAGCCTACCTGAGCAGGGCTTAAAATGTGAAATCGAGTGTTTCCGGTGTATGTTCAGTCCATGCAGGGGCCTCATTTATAAAACTCATCCTAAAAGTGTACATAAAAGGTCGATTTAGAAACAAAAGTTTTCAGATTTATTAAACCATGCACACGCCGGAACCTGCGCAAAAATCCCTTTCTAAAACCCAGTCAGGGGAAGATTGTGCGTACGTGCATCTCCACCCCGACTCCTCCCCGAAATCACCATATATGGAGCTTACAACACCTAGTTTTACTATGCATAACCTCATCTGCATATCATTGCCATGCATATTCCCATCCAAGTGACACCGTCAAAGGTCCAACACATTAAGAAAATATGAGATTCGGACTATAAATGCCATTTGTGCAAAACATTATTATTATTATAATTTTTTTTTGCATCCACGACCACCGAGTATCCAGCAGTGTCCGCCATAATATCGAAGATCATTGATCATTCTTCTCACTAAAAATATTTTCTCATGACATGAGATCTGCAGTTTAAAGATGGATTATTGTGCACCTATAGCATTCCTCGCTGTCATTAAAACATAGCATGCCACAGGAAAAGTGATGAAGCGCATCCACTACAAATATGTCTAAATTCAAATAGCCTAATTTTTGTTTAAAAATCTGCTTTATGTAATTTCAGTGCTTATTTACATTATGAGAGTGGTATATTTAATGTAAATGTGTATATCGACATGAAAGCAGAGTATAAAATCGTTGTTTACTTCATTTTCTCACTCCTGGAAAAAGAGTTTGTACGCATGGGTCAGAGTTTGCGTGCAGGTGCGCAAATTTTCCCGTCAAGTTTGTTTTTTATAAATCCCACCTTTTGCGTAGGAAGTGGCGTACGCCTCTCTCTTTCAGAGCAAGTTTTGTGCGTTCGATGAGGCCCCAGGTGAGTGAACTCCTTGATAAAGAGGCCCGTCAATCATGAAATCAACCCGCACAAGTGTTTAGTGAGCGGTACTTTAGTCGCTGAAGGGACACTGATGAAAGGGAAATGACCCTCATGTAGGTTAAACAGAACACGACACCGGCACACGACCTCCAGCCTCCCCCGGTTAACCGGTAACGGAAGGCGCCGCGTGGGCCCCGTACGTTAATTATTCAGAGAAGATGGAGATGAACTGCATCAGCAGCTCTACTGTAAACCTCCATCAGACTGAGGGAGAGGGAGATTGTCTTACCTGTGCCCTCAGTGACTCCATCCGACAACCGAAACGCTTGAGCCAAAATCACTTACGCTTCCGTTCAAACGTTTGATTTTTTTGGCAAGAAAAAAATAAATTCAGAAAAAGCGACAATAATCATTTTTATAATTGTACAAAAGATTTTTATTTCTGCTTTTTACTGTCTATTCATTATCTTGAAAAACTAGCCTATGGTTTGTTCAAAAATATGAAGCAAACTGTTTTCGGCGCTGATAATAATAAGAAATGTTTCCTGAGCATTAAGGTGTTATTCGCACCTGCTAGAGGTGTGATATTGTGCTTCAGACAAGTGTATACAAGATGTGCATATGTTTTATAAGGTGTTGCAACTTTCCTTATAGTTTAAGATGGTATGCACACTTGCTGTCTAAAGATGTTATATTTTTTTCTGTTGAACTTCCGACCCTGACTTGTGCAGCTTCTGTGGCAAAGGTTACATTTCCTGCCTGCACGAGAAGAGGAGGCAAACACAGACAGGGGCAGAAGAGGGGAAAATGATGGGAGGTTTTGTTATGTGATTAATGCAAATGATATGCAAGGCTATAAAATGCTGATAAAAACGGATGTACGAGGCCGGCATTCGTGGTGAAGATTTTTTACTCGCAGTTATTTTTGTTATTTGCTATATGAGTTATTGTTTTTAATAAAACGAAACCATTGTGTTGGTGATTCATTAACCCTTTTAAACAAGTCTCTGAGTGCTTAATAAATAATAACTAGTTATCAGAACCTGAATAAAATCCTTATTACGAGTTCCAAGAGCCAGGACGGACACTGGGAGACGTCTGCCAATATCAACTCAGCTGAAAGGTGATTATACATCTGATGATTATGACCCATTTATGAGTATGATCGATGAGAATCAGAGGTTTTAGCCCTTTAATCCTGTATGTGAAATACAACAGAATGGAAATATGTTTTTTTTTTTTTTGTAAACATCATACTTCTGTCTCTTATTTTAGTTAATCTCATAAAACTAGCAAGCAACAGTGTTGTGTAAACATTGCTGAAGGCCCGAAAAGCAGAGAAACAGACAAACTGAGTCAATTATGCTAGAACCACTCTGATTGTTTTAAACTCGTGACTTCAATCATTCAAGTTTAAGCGATTCGCTAGTAAAAACCAGTTCAAAAGAGCATTCATTTTTGAGTTTCGACATGGCTTGTAATGGTTTTAAAAAGCACGTAGTGATGGGTGAAACGGAGCTTTTCGAACTCCTAGCCAGAACTCCTAACTCCTAAACCAGGCTTCCTCAAATCTGGCCCACTCCTGCAGAGTTTAGCTCTAACCCTAATCAAACACACCTGAGCTGCTAATCAGAGTCTTCAAGATCATTAGAAAATCACAGGTAGGTGAGTCTGATCAGGGTTGGAGCTAAACTCTGCAGCAGATTGGCCCTCCAGGGAAAGATTTGAGGAACCCTGTCCTAAACCATTGCATCGAAAAATGATTCACTGTTTAAATCATTTGATTTAGATCGAAACTTCGGAGGGGGTTCACAAATCATTTGATTTAGATCTAAATGTGGTTTGTGACTGATTTTATTTATATGGGACCTTTGGAGCGGGTTCGTGCATCATTATTCAGATTGGGACTTCACAGCGGATTCGCAAATCATTTGATGTATATCGGAACTTTGGAGAACGTTTCATGAATCATTTGATTCAGATCAGAACTAAATGTGGCGTTATTGGGGTGGAGCCAATATAGTCATTAAAGTTATCTTCCAGTTATTGTTCTTCATGTTAACAGGCCTTGAAATCAGACCCACTGACTGATGCAGTTTTACATGCGGAAAGAGAAACTTTCACAAACACAATCATATTTTGCCAGAGAACTGCTCCTTTAATTCCATCCAGTGAGAGCAGCTCGTCATCCAACAACACACAGGTCTGACACACGTGAACACGCTGATCTCCTGTACATAACCAAACTCCACAAATGTTCATAGTTACAGGAGAGGGGCTTCCGGCTGGAGAACATGGCTGCTGCTGTGAGGAAATCAAGTAAGCAAGGCATATATGTGTGTATGAATGTTTTTGTCTATTCCGTCTCACTTCTTTAAGTTAGTTCAGTGGTTTAAAGGTTTAAGCAAGCCCAGCTCATACAGTACATGCTCTGATCACTCTATACAGACTATTCTAGAGCACAAGTCCTTCTAGAGCCAGGGTTCCCACACCTTTTAATATATATATATATATATATATATATATATATATATATATATATATATATATATATATATATATATATAAACGTTTAAGATCACTAAGAAATTAATACTTCATTCAGCAAGGATGCATTACATTGATCAAACGTGACAGTAAAGACATTCATAATGTTAAAAAAAATTATATATCAAATAAATGCTGTTATTTTGAATGTTCTATTCATTAAAGAACCCTGAAAAAAATCATGGTTTCCACAAAAAATATGAAGCAGCACAACTGTTTTAACATTGATAATAATAATAAATGGTTCTTTAAAACAGTTAATTTAAAGTGTGGTAATATTTCATAATACTACCACTTTTTCTGTATTTTTGATCAAATAAATGCAGCCTTGTGAAAAACAAATTTATTGACCCCAAACTTTGGTTTTTATATATATATATATATATATATATATATATATATATATATATATATATATATATATATATATATATATATATATAAAATTGTTAGCTGTTGTCGTTGTTTTATAATACTTTTTTTCAATTCTGTTGTAATGTTTATATTTATATTATGTGTATATTTATATTTTAAAACTGCATAAATTACATCTCCACAACTAACATTCTATTAACTTCCATGACTTTTCCAGGCCTGGAAAACCAGTGGCATTCCCTGAAATTTCCAGGTTTTCCATGAGCCCGTGGGAACCCTGTCGATCCTTCCTCCAGCCAATCAGCCGTCCACCTCCCATCCAGAACCCTGATCAGAATCACAAAGACACACACATACAGTAAGACATGCAGATAGAAAGAGAGACGTCCCTCTTGCTCAGCTCTCGTCTTGAAAGCTCAGGGTGAGCGATCACAAAGCCCCGTCCGTTTGGCTTCCATCATTCGAGGTGTGTGTGGCTCTACTCCTGGATCAGACCCGTGCAGGTCAGTACAAACACACTGAGGTTGACCGACGGTTTTGGAAGCAGCAAAATGAATGAAAATAACTATCTTAACGAGCCTCAGGTGTCAGGTGAGGCGGTGTTATTCAGTGCTGTTGAATGCAGTTATTAAAGTGTCTCCACTGTCCTGAGGAGCAGAGCGCAAGAGGGAGCGAAAGGGTGAATCACGTTACTAATATTGATGGTTGCATTGGTCCTGATGAGTTGGTGGGTCTAGTCCCGTGTTCACGGTTTGTCCTGCTTCATCAGATCGCGGGTAGGTTTTCATCTGGTTGAAGGTTTGATCGCTCCAGTCTTGGTTAATAATGACAGACGGTTCATCTCCCCCGTCTTCCTTGGTCTATGTAGGATTGATTGACTATTGTTTATTCCTTACGAGGGCGGGAATATGGTCATTCCAAGTCTCATTCCAGGGCTGTTGCCATGGTGATGTTCTGTGGGTGTGGCAAGCTGTGTGACCCTGAGGATGCCAGAGAGAGGGCGAAGCTTGAGGAGGAAATGACTTGCTGAGACTGACACCTGCAAACACATATAGTGTCATTATCTTGGAACCGACAGCAGTTTTGGAGTAGATGTAGTATGCAAAGAATACCTAGATGACTTAGTAAAATAGTTTGAATGTGCTACTATTGTTTAAAATAGATTGGAGTAATTTACAGTGAATTATGTGACACTGTGGTCTTATTACATTTACATTTATTCATTTAGCTGACGCTTTTATCCAAAGCGACTTACAATTGCTATATATGTCAGAGGTCGCACGCCTCTGGAGCAACTAGGGGTTAAGTGTCTTGCTCAGGGACACATTGGTGTCTCCCAGTGGATTCGAACCCGGGTCTCTCACACCAAAGGCATGTGTCTTATCCACTGCGCCATCACCACTTAATATATAATCATATTATTAAGTGCATGTTTAATGCAGCTATTAGCAGCATCAAAGTGTTTTTTATTTTTTAATACAATATTTAGTCAAAATGTCTTTATTTTGGCAGTCCAATCAAATTAGGAGTCAAGAAATAGATTTAAATTGCAATTCCACTGGAAATGAGAGATTAATTCAGGTACACTGCATTGTATAGTAGTAGTAAATCGTATGAGAAATACACACATACATATTCCATTCCAAAAATAGCCAAATATATTTGAGAAATCTGATTCAACTATGTACATGAGCACTATGTTAAATAAATTATGTGTTAATATTGGATATTGGATATTGTATAATATTGTATGGACCATATCACACTATAATCCCAATTTAATCTGGTCATACACACAAATAATTTAAGAAAAGACCCAAATTACTTTATGAAGTTATATTGAATTATATTAAATATTATAAATATTTTTTACTTTTATTTATTAACATATAATTATAATGTAAAAAATTTATTTTCCAATTTTATTATTATTAAACTGTATTTAAATATTTAATTATTTCAATAATTATTTTTATATTAATAATTTTATACACAGTAGATACTGTATGTGTTTGTGTGTGTGTAATTAAATGTTTATTTAAAAATATAATAAAATTTGATATCTTGTGTGTGTGTATGTGTATATATATATATATATATATATATATATAGTTTATATATTATATTATATATTACATTTAATTATTTAAATATTTATTTAAATCTTTTTTTTACATATTCCAATACAATTTTTATATACAGTATGTATATTTATTTAAAAAATGGATTAAATACATGTAGTATATCTTTTTTTATATACAAGTATATAATGTATAGAAAAATCATATTTGAATATGTAAAAAAAGGTATAATTCTTTGTGCGTGTGTGTGTGTGTGTGTGTGTGTACATATAATGATTGTTAAATCTTTTACTAACCATGACTGAGATTTTCTGACCCGTCCGGCCGCTGATTTCTCTCTGTAACTGGTGTTGTCCAACAGAACGTCTCGGGACAGTTCCACCTCTGATCCAGACCTCGAGAGGTCCAGTTGAAACACGACAGGGGGAGCCATGTCCAGTTCCAGAACCATTATATTCTCTGCCTACGGAGGGACATGAGGGACAAAAGACATAAGCACAACTATATAAAACTGCTCACTGCAAAAAATCTTTTTCTTAATTACTATTTATAAATAACATTCTCGACATATATTTGCATTGTACATAATCACACAGACCAGAACATGAACTATTTGATTTGACATCCTCTGGTCACGTTCCTCTTTTTCTTCCTACACTTCCATCTCTCTCTCCATAAACGTACCCTGTATCTGGAATGAGCTCCCATCGCTATGGCAACCCTGGCGTACTGGCTGATTGGTCGCTTGTATCCCACAGCGGAGGTGGGTCTTCTCTTCATCTGCGTGAATTTACTGCGTGAACACAGAAAACAGAGCAGAACATCAGCTTCACTATCAGCTGTTCTGCTTAGAAAATCACAATGTCAGGTCAGTCTAGTATTGTAGAAATAGTATTATCATTTTTGTTACTCTTTTTAATCAGATACTATTTTTATATTTTCTGATTTTAATTTTAGTTAAACTTTTAGTAATTTAGTTTTTGAAATTTTTCATTATATTTTACTTGTAATTATTTTAATACTTAGACTAAATGTGAATTAGAAATATTGCCATGAAAACAAGCTAAAAAACAAATAAGTTTAAGTTTTTAAAATATTTTATTTCAGTTAACATTTATATTATTTGCATTAATGGAATTTTTTAATGGTTTTAGATAATAATAAACCCTGTAATCAATAAACCCTATGATAAATAATCATGGTGTACTATGGTATAACACCATGGTATTCTGTGAAGTACCAGATAAGTACAGAGCTTTACAACTATAGGACAGGAAGAGCTAAATAAACTTATCAGTGCATCTAAACCAACAACGTGTTTATTAGATCCTGTACCCACTAAACTACTGAAAGAGTTGTTACCTGTAGCAGAAGAACCGCTTCTCAATATTATTCACTCATCGTTATCTTTAGGTCACGTCCCAAAACCATTCAAGCTGGCGGTTATTAAGCCTCTTATTAAGAAACCACAACTAGATTCTAATGAACTGGCAAATTACAGACCCATTTCAAATCTTCTGTTTATGTCTAACATTTTAGAAAAAGTTGTCTGCTCAATTGTGCTCCTTCTTGCAAAAAATGATCTCTATGAAGAATTTCAGTCAGGTTTCAGACCTCACCATAGTACAGAAACTGCACTTGTTAAAATTACAAATGACTTACTACTTGCTTCAGACCAAGGCTGCATCTCATTGCTAGTATTACTTGATCTTAGTGCTGCGTTCGACACTATAGACCATGATATACTCATAGATCGATTACAAAACTATACTGGTATTCAAGGGCAGGTTTTAACATGGTTTAGATCCTACCTGTCCGATCGCTAACACTTTGTTCATTTAAATGGAGAATAATCACAATTATCACCAGTAAAGTATGGAGTACCACAAGGATCTGTCCTGGGTCCTCTTCTATTTTCAATATACGTGTTGCCTCTTGGTAATATTATTACAAAATACGGGATTAGTTTTCATTGTTATGCTGATGATACTCAACTATATATCTCAACTAGACCAGATGAAATTTCTAAACTATCTAAGCTAATAGATTGTGTAAAAAATGTAAAAGATTGGATGACCAATAATTTCCTCCTATTAAATTCAGATAAGACAGAGATATTACTTATTGGACCAAAAAACAGTACACAGAATCTCTTGGATTACAATTTGCAACTAGACGGATGCACTGTTACTTCCTCTAAAGTCAACAATCTGTGTGTTATATTAGACAGCAACTTGTCCTTTGAAAATCATATTTCCCATGTTACAAAAACAGCATTCTTCCATCTTAGAAACATTGCCAAGCTTTGAAACATGCTACCTGTTTCTGATGCAGAAAAGCTAGTTCATGCATTCATGACCTCTAGACTGGACTATTGTAATGCACTGCTAGCTGGTTGTCCTGCATCTTCAATAAACAAGCTACAGATAGTCCAAAATGCAGCGGCTAGAGTTCTTACCAGGTCAAGAAAATATGATCATATTACCCCAATTTTACAGTCTCTGCACTGGCTACCTATTCAGTTCTGTATCATTTACAAAATATTATTACTTTCCTATAAGGCCCTAAATGGTTTAGCTCCTGCGTACCTAACTTGTCTTCTACCACGCTACAATCCAACCCGCTCCCTAAGGTCGCAAAACTCTGGACTTTTGGTAGTAACTAGGATAGCAAAGTCCACTAAAGGAGGTAGAGCTTTTTCACATTTGGCTCCCAAACTCTGGAATAGCCTTCCTGATAACGTTCGGGGTTCAGATACACTCTCTCTGTTTAAATCTAGATTAAAGACACATCTCTTTAGCCAAGCATTCACATAATGCATCTTATAATCTTGTACTGCAGTTATATCTGATCAAATGTACATTATTATTATTATTCTTTAGCTTTGGTTGAACAAATCATTTTTGTTTAGATGGAACAGCAGCTACGCTAATTATGTCTCTATATGTTTCTCTGTTTCTAACATCCCGTGGTAACTACGAATTACAGAAGCTTCAGTCTGGATCCAACCCTTAAATGATCTGAGATGACCGAACACCTGAGGAAAGATAATGCCAACCCCTCAGAGGACTTCGGAGGATGCCAACGCTCAGACAACATACAGAATTACCAAATTTTGCCATAAGTTAAACATATTAAGGTTCTGCAATATATAAATATATTGTGGAAACTTAAATTCCTGTAGAGCTGCTTTGCAGCGATTTGTATCATAAAAAGCGCTATACAAATAAACTTGAATTGAATAAGTACCATGGTATTTATGTTTCCCAGGAACAGAAGAACTTTTGTTATAAAGGTTCTAAAAATTGTGCCTATGGGCAACGATTAATTGTGACATCCAAAATAAAAGTTTTGTGTACATAATATATGTGTGAACTGTGTATATTTATTATTTATATATAAAGACACACAGATACAGTATATATTTAGATGTATTTACATGTATATATTTATATTCATATATAAATAAAAATTTTCTTACATATATACATGCATGTGTGTGCATTTATATATACATTATAAATATACACACTACACAAACACATTATGTACACAAAACTTTTATTTTGGATGTGATTAATCGTTGCCCAGCACTAATCAAATTTTGTTACAAAACAAAACATTTATCCATTTGTGCTATTCAATCATCAATCATTTTGATGACTTTACTATTATTCTAAAATGTGGAAAGCAGTAAATATAAAGTATTAGTATCTGATGCATCACATAGATGGATGAAGGTTCACTCACTTCTCTGCTGGAACGAGAGGCTGAAACTTCCACTGGTCTTCTTCAGCATCAAACTGAAGTCTGTTCATGATTTTATTCTTCTCTTCAGGAGGTATAAAGTTCTCTATAATCAGATATCTGCAGAGACACAGACACATTAGCTGTGGACACTGCCAAAATTCATGCAGCTGTGTGATTGCTCTTAAACGTCAGCAATGGTAAAACGATGCACAGATAAAGTAAATGAGCTCAGTCTCACTTGAATTTGAGTTCTCTGGTCAGTTCATTCTGTGTCTGCTCCAGCTCCTGCCGGCTCCTCACATGCTCATCATTCACATCCTGAATGTCAGCCTTAAGAGACTGAAGCTTCGCATACAGCTGCACACACAAACAGAGAGAGAGAGAAAGAAAGAAAGAATGTGTGATCATCATCATCATCCATAAACCCACCCACCCATTATCTTAATTATCATCTGTCCATCCATCATCATCATCATCATTCATCCATTCTTAGTTATCATCATTCATCTATCCATCTATCCTTCATCATAATCATCCATGCTTTATCTTCATCCTTCATCATCATCCATCCATATTCTTCATCTATCCACCCATCCATCCTTCATCATCATCATCATCATCATCCATTATCCTTCCTTCATCTTATTCATTCATCCATCATTCATCCATCCATCCTTATCAACATGCTGGTTGAGGAGAGAGACTCCCCGCCCGCCACATGATTGTAAAGCGCTTTGGATGTACAGCAATACACAATTAGCACTATATAATTGCATCATTCATTCATTCATTCATCATCACTCATTCATCTATTCTTCATAATCATTATCCATCCATCCACCCATCCATCCATCCTTCATCCATCCATTCATCAACATCATCCATCCATCCATTATCCTTCATCTTCTTTACCCATCATCATCATCCATCCAACATCCATCCTTCATAATCATAATTCATCTATCCATCCATCCATCCTTCATCATCATCACTCATTCATCCATCTTTCATAATCATCATCCATCCTTCATCTTTATCTATCCTTCCATCCTTCCTTCATTTCTTCATCCATCCATCCATCATCCATCCATCCTTCATCATCCGTCCATCCTTCATCTTCTTCATCTATTATCCATCTATCCATCCACCCTTCATCATCATCATCCATCCATCATCCATAATCATCACTCACTCATCAATCCTTCATAATCATCATCCATCCATCTTCTTCATCCATCCATTCATCCTCTTCACCCATCAATCTTGTTTATCCATCCATCCTTCATCATCATCATCCATCCATCCATCCATCCCCATCCTTCCTTCATCATCCATCCATCCTTCGTCATCATCCATCCATCCTTCATCATAATCATCTATCAATTTATCCATCCATCCATCCTTCATCATCACTCATTTATCCATCTTTCATAATTGCTATCCATCCATCCATCCATCCATCCTTCATCTTCATCCATCCATCATCATCACTCTCATGCAGTCACTCAGTGCTCAGTCAGTGTTAGTGTGAAAGGTCAGCAGGGGTTAAAGGTGAAGGTCAGGAAGGAGCATGTAAAGGCTCTAGAGGATTTTCAGGCATCTGGCTGTGTTTCATCTGAACATCACAGCAGTTATTCCACACTCAGAACCCAACAGGATGTGTTCTGACAGGAAGTGGCGTGCAGATTAATGTGGGAACGGTGGAGCTCAGTTCTGTTTGGCCTGTCTGCTATTGAGAATGAATCTGTGAAGTCATCAGAACTTCTTGGAGGAGGGTTTTGGTGGTTAGCATGCCAGCGGTAGTCATGAAGATTAAAGCAAGTTGGCTAGAATTAGTTGCTGTGCAAGCGTTTGTGCTTTTCATAACACTTTAATCCAAGACTAGCATTTAGCATTAGCCTCGTAGCCTCTGACAGCAACCGAGCAAATGTAGAACAAACTAACCTTCTTGTACTGATAAAAGGTTTTTATTTTCACAGGGAGTGGGGTCAGGGGTGATCCAGGGGTCAAAGGTCCAGAATTAAGGGGGAAGCAAGAGGAACAGGAGTTAGGGAACTCAGAGCTGTTACACTTATATTTGTTGTCAGTCTGTTCAGTGGTTGTCTGAGGTTTGACAATGGTCAGATTTAATATTTTTATAATACGTCTCTTATGCTCACCAAGGCCGCATTTATTTGATTAACAATACAGTAAAATAGAATTATTATAGAAATATCATTACTTACAATATTAAATTATAAAATATATATAATGTTTTTATATTATTATTATTTAAAATAAGTGTTTTCTAAGTGAATGTATTGAAAAATGTAATTTATTGCTGTGATCAAAGATGAATTTTCAGCATCATTGCTCTAGTCTTCAGTGTCACATGATCCTTCAGAAATCATTCGAATATGCTGATTTACTGATCAAGAAACACACTAATAATAAAATAAATAATAAAAACTATAATAGTATCTCAATGATACTAAAATAATCATATCACTGACCCCATATATACACCAGTTATACTCCATTAGCAATTTATCTCTGAGGAAACCAGTTTAGATTAGATTTTTTACACCTCTGAGCGATAAATCAACATGCTGTATTGTGAAAATACAATATGGGATATTTGTTATTAATCTTTTGCTTTGCATACATAAAGCTCCACATAAAGAAAGAATTATCAAATGAGATGAAGCATCTCAGAATTATCTTAATATTGGGAACCACTGGTCCCAAAACAAGGACCTTCTCTTCATTAGCAACCTCTGAATGTGATCACTGCGCTTCACCTCTCTCCAGGTGTGTGTGTGTGTGTGTGTGTGTGTGTCTCACCTTTTTGAGTTTCTTGGTCTTTGCTTCCACTTCCTGTTGCAGTGAGGAGAACGTTTCTCTGAGTTCTAGTGTCTCCTCATCCTGAGCCAACATTTGCTGCTGTATTTCTCTCTCTCTGCGTGTCTGCAGACACACACAGATGCACACACTCAGTTATGTGTTGTACACGAGCACATATGGATGCTGAAGGTTTTTTTGTGTGACCAGTAATTGCAAACATTAAAACAGTATGCATTACCTGTTCTGCAATCTCGTGTCTTTTCTGTTCAAGCATCTTCTGTTGCTCATTAGTGTGATCAATAATGTTCTTCCCACCAACCAGCAGCTTGCTCTCCATCGCCTGGCAACCACAAGAAACCATCAACATCAGCAGCGGATCACATGTGGAGGTCACACTCATTTAGGACATATCAAATCACTTCAGATTCTTTTATATAAAGCTAATTGTAATGACTACAGACTTTTTTTTTTTCATTTTATATACTCTACTGTTCAAAAGTTTGTCATTTTATGTGCTTTTGTAATTTTTTTTGTTTTTTTTAAATATTTATTTTGAACTTTTTTCAATGTTACTAATATTGATACCAAAACAATTCAAATATAATAAATGCAATTCACAAAATAAAAAAAGGGCAAAACCCTTCAGCAGATACTAAGTACCCAAACAGAAGTAATTCATATTTTTAGTTATTTTTTTTCATTTTAGTTTGTCATTCTGTTATGTTTTATTTTTAAATTTTTAAAAAATATTTCTATTTAACTACATTTTTGTGTGTGTAATTGTGGTACCAAACCAGTTATAATATGGTACAATTTAATTCAGAAAACAATTTATGAAAATGAAATAAAATGGTGCTAAAAGTTATTAATATTTTGAATCGGCTTGTTAAATTTTTTTTAATCATTTTAAATTTTAGTAATTTTATGTGCTTTTGTCTGTTTTCTTTTGCTTTTTGGTGCCAGAACAGTTATAATACATGTAATTTACAAATATATATTAAACAACTCAAGAAAATTTTATGAAATGTTTTTTTTGCTTTTTAAAAAATATTTATATTTAACTTTTCTATATTCAACAATTAATAAATATAATTACATACTAATTTATTTGAAGAACAAACTCTTACTGACCCCAAATTAAACAGTAGTATTATATAATATCTAAAAATATATTTAAGTGCAGTGGAACTTTGAACCAATGAGATTTGATTGTGGGCGGGGCTTTCCGGTGTGATACTGCACAAATAGAAACCTGCTCAATTTTGTTGCATCACAAGCGATTGCTGTCGCTCGAGTGGCCTGAAATCACCAACTCTCTTTGAAAATGGACTACTTCTGATTTCTTTCTCGCTGCAAATGGCTGTGAGTGTGAACGAGCTTTTGAAAGGCATGATGGAAATCAGCTCTGTGAATCTCCTCCCCCACTCGACACACAGAGCTCTGATTGTGGACGGCAGCAGCTCGCGGCTTTAGCAACATTAGCCACAACAGAAACAAGAACAAAGCCTGAGCCCAGAACTACAGCTGACCCGCACGGCCCTTCAGACCAGCTCATGACATCCAAAACATCCTGTCAGGACCCATCAGGCTCCCTCTGATTTACACACACAACCCATCTCTCTCTGTGATCACGGGACTGGAACGGAGGGAAAGGGAGGAGAGATAACGCAGAGACATGGAAAGATGGACAGAATGGGCTTTTTGTCCCATGGGATGAAACCAAAACCTTCTCGGGTTAATGTACAGCCAAGCAGAGGGGCAGACACAATTACAAACCTTATCAGCATGGTCATGAATATTAATTAGGTGAAGTTAAGCAGTTTTACTTAGACTAGTGCAATTTTTACCTTGCAGTATGACCAACAGAAACAATTAAAATAGAAAAAAAACAAGCAATTACTATAATACATGTAATACACACACATATATTATAATCTTATCATCATGGTTATGAATATTAATTAGGTGTAATATTTGGCCCAATGCACCTAACTGTTCCTGACGTAGTTTTACATGGCCTGCTCCAATTTTTTTCTTTCCAACAAAAAATATATATATTATAATCAAATAAAATATAATAAAATGTTAGTAATTCATATTTTGAATGAGATTTTTTAAATTTTATTTATCATTTTAATTTTAGACTTTGTTATTTGTGTTGTCTTTTTTTCTAAACATTTCTAATTAACTTTTAGTTTTAGTAATGTCAGTACAATTAAATTATTTAATTCACAAAAAATTTGAATTAAGAAATGTGGTGCTAAATAAAATAGAATGATTCTAAACCCTGCAGACACTCACACAGAAGTAATTCATATTTTGAATTAGCTTTTTATATATTTTTGTTTTAATTTTTTATTTTAGTTTTGCTCATTTTATATGCTTTTATCATTTTTTTTTATTTTATTTAAATATTTATATTTAACTTTGATTTACTTTTTAGTTTCTATTTTAATAATGTTAGAACCACAACAATAAAAATATAATACATTTAATTCACAAAAAAACTAATTTAAATAAAATGCTGCAAACCCCTTTACACACCCAGGTCTTAAAAATAAATCTTTAATATTTTGCATTTGCTTTTTTATATTTTTAGTTTTCATTTTAGATTTTAGTCTTATTATTAATATTATTATTATTATTATTATTAATGTCTATTTAACTTTAATTTATTTTTGTTAGTATCAAAGTAGTAATGTTAGTACATAATTTATATAAAATTGTAAAATGAGTATAAAATATAAAAATATAAAAATGTTAAATGTAATGTCTTTAGGCTTGAGTAATATTTTGACTTGTATATGGTACACAGTATACTGTTACAGTAGTGATGGAAAAAAGATACAGTATAGAGAGAGAAACTTATTAAAAATAGACGTGGGCCTCCAGGGAAGCATCAGCAGGATGCTCCGTCATCACACACACACACACACACACACACACACACACACACACACACACACACTCACTCAGCAGTGAAGATGCTCTCGTTTAACAGAGACCTTTCCATCCAGACCCCCCACACTCCCGTCACCATGGCAACAGAGCTCAGGACCAGTCTGGCTCATTATCTATTCACACTGCTGAGGAATTCATTGGCCAGAAGCGCCGAACGGAAGCTCCGCCCACCGGCACATAGACGCTGACACATCAATATCTCAGCAAAGCATTCTGGGAGAAGGCCAATGACTGAGTTTACTGTCAGCACGCACAGGCTATGTTTGGAACTGAATACTAGCATTCATTATATAACAATATATGTTGTGAAACAATTATGTTGAATGTTTAATTCAGAAAGTGGCGTTCAGTCGTTTTGCATTTTTAATCCATCATCTGGGGATTCCATGCATACAAAAAAACATATAAATCAGTGTTATTTCAGTATTACTTGTATAATGTTGTAGTATTTATTATTATTTTGAATTAGGCTTTATTTTTATATGTTCAGTTTTCATTTTAATATTAATTTCAATATACCATTTAGTAATCTTATGTGCGTTTGTCATTTTTTTATTTTAATTTTTTTTAATATTTCTGTTTAGCTTTCATTTATTTTATTTCATCTTTACTGTTAGTTTTTTTTTATTTATTAATTTTAGCATACTTCAAATTACCTATAAACTGCATTATACAAATATGCAATATTAATTGATCAGTATTTATATAATGTTATAGCATTTATTCATATTTTGAATGAATTTTTATTTTTATTTTTATATTTTCAGTTTTCTTTTTAAAATTAGTTTTAATATAAGTTCTAGTAATTTTTTCATTTTTATTATTTTATATTTATTTATTATTTTTATTTCCACTTTTTAGCTTTAGTAATTTTAGTACTTTAGATCATTTATTTCAGTAAGTTGCCAAAGCAACAGTTTAGCTTAAGTTGTCCATCCAGTATTTATATGAAACTTCATTTCAGGTTTATTTGACTAATGAAAATGTCAACAATAGCAACACTTACATTCTACGTGATTGGCAGTATACATTCTACACACTGTAAAAACAGTATGATTATACTAGTATTATACTCCAAACACAGTCACACACACAAACAAATCTAAAAGACACTATATAATTATGTCTCTTCCTGCCTGTCTGTCTGTCTCGCCCCCATGTCCTTTCTTTAAATGACACTATAATTAAACAAGAATAAAGTTGTGTAACCAGACATTAAAGGCTAAACGTGTGTGTGAAGTGGTTTAGTCTGTTCCACAGGTAAAACAATTAAACATTCAATTCACTGCAGCAGCACAACGAATCTGGGGCAAAAACTGAGTCACGAGCTAAGTTTGGAACGACACCATACTACTCATACTATGTGTGCAGCACACACACTGTCCATAAGCAAATATACATAGCATACAGAATACAGTGAGTAGTATGTGATTGTGAACACAGCCGTTGTGTTTGTAATCAGAGGAGCAGTGATATATTTCCTGTGTTGCTGTTATTGTTTGAGATCGAGTGATGTGATTGGCTCACAGCGCAGGGAACAGGATGAGGTCGTGATGAATCATCACCTGTCAGGAAATGACCCACCAATAATTAGACTTATTTATAAATCTGAAGCCCCTCTCTTATCCTGCATCTGGCCAGAACCTCAGCAAACGCCTCTCATATGAGAACGAAGAGCCTGCTCTGCTGTCACATATACTCAAGACATGATGTCATGCCTTACCACATCACATGACTATTACAGAGAACACACAGGCTTATTTTATAATTAATGGACTATTATAGTTTTTGAATTATTTTTTTCTTTCTGTTTTGGTTTTCATTTTAAAGGTTTAGTAATTTAGTTCTTTTTGTCATTTTTATATATTCTTTTGTGTTTATAAAGCTTTTAAGTTTACATTTTTGGTATTATTTTTTAGTCAATCATATTTTTATATTTTCTATTTCAATTTTAGTTAAAGTTTTAGTCCTTTAGTTGTTGATGTTATTCTTATAGTTTTCGTTTTTTAAAGGGGTCATCGGATGCCCATTTTCCACAAGTTGATATGATTCTTTAGGGTCTTAATGAAAAGTCTATAACAAACTTTGGTTAAAGTTTCTCAATGGTAGAATAAAAAACACCTTCTTTACCCTGTCAAAATCAGATCTGTTTTCAGCGTGCTGTTTTAGTCCAAATACTAGTGAGCTCTGCTGACTCCGCCCCTCTCTTCCGTGGAGTGACGAGCGGACATAGATATGTGTAGATCCCTATTCGACCGCTCCAGATACGTTGACGCGTCAGCCATCTCACATTCACCATAATAATCAATGAATATTCAAAGATACACAAGAGTATAACTTGCTGTTGTAGATGCACACAGTCAAAGATTCGCAGACCGTTCCAAAAATAGCGGATCAATGCTTTTACTCCAGACAGTGTAAAGAATCTCTACCTGTCTACTGTCTTTTGATTGGCTTAATGATGACCGAGAAACAACAAGAGCACGTGATTGGCTGACCACAGCAGAATGTCGTCCACCATCAGCCGTCTGTGATTGAGTCTATTAGCTCTCGCACACACAGCTGAAAGTCTGTACCCCGTTATTAAATACACTTCTCTATAACCTGACAGCATCAATGGGAATAAAAAAGCAAACAGCTGAATAAAGCAGCTACTGTCTTGTTTAGATATGAAAGGATTACGCATAGTACTGTCATCCTCAGAAGATCAACAGTCGCTTGTGTTGAACTGTGCAGTGGAGGAATTGGCTCTGCTGTCATGGTTACGCTGTGATGTGACAGCAGAGATCAAACACATGGAAACTCACATGAATCCTGAGCTCTGCTCTGACACACAGAGTGTTTGTCGACCTCTTTTGATTCGCTGTCGTTTGATCGATAAGCAGCACAACTGACTGAGACAGATGCGTCTGCTGGCCTGATTCTAACTGATGGCAATGGAAGATGGAATAACTAAAACACAATGGACCTCACAAAAATGACAAATAGCCCACATTTCCACTGCATGAAATGTTCATTATGTCTTTTCCATACTGCATATTTTCAACAATTTTGTGTTTTGTGCATTTTATTTTATTTAATTTTTTTTAATATTTTGATTGTACTGTATCTATCTATCTATCTATCTATCTATCTATCTATCTATCTATCTATCTATCTATCTATCTATCTATCTATCTATCTATCTATCTATCCATTATCTTTCTGTCTATCATTCTGTCTCTCTATCCATTATCTATATCTATCTATCTATCTATCTATCTATCTATCTATCTATCTATCTATCTATCTATCTATCTATCTATCTATCTATCTATCTATCTATCTATCTATCTATCTGCCTGTTTTTAATTGAAATTTTTATTATTTATATAATTTATATTTACAAAAAACTGTATATAAAGAACTTTTTCATAGCTCTTTCAATCGTTTAATGTTTCACACACATCAGTGGAACCCGATACAACCATAAACACAACACACACAATCTTAGTCACCTTAAACTTGGCTGTGAGGAGTTCTGTGGCCTCCTGCTCCTTCTTCAGATGCCTCATCATCCTCTCTTTCTCCTCCAGGAGTCTCTGTTTCTCCTCCGCCACCAGAGAATGATCGTCTCTGATGGCCTCCTTCTCTCTCTGCAGCTTCTCCTGCTGCTCCTTCATGTACTCCTGTGCCTCCTTCTCCACGCTTTCCTCCTCCTCCTCCTCATCTTCAACATCATCCTCCTCTCCCTCTTCAACCTCGCCACCATCTCCGATCTTCCTCAGTCTCCTGCTCCTCCTCTTCCTCTTGGTGAGCATGCCGCGTTTATCCAGCTGTGCTTTCAGCCGGGCGATCTCCTCCTGGAACTCCCTCAGGAGGGCATCTTTGGGGTCTTCGTTGACGCGAGGCTTGTTCTTGATGTTCTTGGCGCGGTTGGCGTAACGCAAGGTGGTCAGGGTCTCCTCGTAATTGTAGGAGGCCGGTCCCAACGTGGCCACCATGATGGTCTTGGCGTTCCCGCCCAATGAGTCCTGCAGTAACCGCGTGAGTTTAGAGTCACGGTAGGGAACGTGAGAACTTCGCCCATCCACCAACGCAGAGATTACGTTTCCCAGAGCGGAGAGGGACAGGTTGATCTTGGTGGCCTCCTTCAGACGTTCTCCTTGGACGCCAGTCTTGGTTTGTCGCTCGCTGCCCGCCAGATCCACCAAGTTGAGTTTGCCAACGCGAATATGGTTCTGTCCATCCGGCCCAAGCTGGCTGCACTCCACCGTGATGATAAAGATAGCATGAGACCTCGAGCTGTGCTCGTTCATATTAGTAAAACCCACCGATCTGGTCTGGTTCCCCACGTTCATCACGTGCTCGATCTCCTTCACGTTCTTGGTGACGAAGGAGGACAGATCTTTGATGTAGACCCCTGAGTCAGCACTCTCCTTCAGCTCCAGCTTCTTGCTGTGGTCTTTGGTGAGCAGGTCTCGGATCTCCTCCTGGTAGATTTCCAAATAAGAGGCCCGGACCAGATACTGCTGGTTCTGAGATCGCGAGATGTGCGTAAAGATGTGCTCAAACGAGTTTGGGATGATGCCGCGGCGCTCGGCGTCAAGCCACTGGCCTTGCATGGTGTACGTCTTCCCGGTTCCCGTTTGTCCGTACGCGAAGATGGTGCCGTTGAAGCCGCGCAGAACCGAGTCGATGAGCGGCCGCACCGTCTCGTCGTACAGGTCGCTCTGTCTGGAACACGCGTCGTAAACCGCGTCGAACGTGAAGGTCTTGAGCAGCTCTCCCAGACCCGCCTTGGGGTTCCGCAGGGCCACCTGGCCCAGTTTCACATCCATCTGCACGATATTCTCATACCCCATCGATTCCTCCTTACGGTTGAGCGGGCGACACCGAACGACCACCTTCACCGCCTCGCCGTTTTTTGCTTTCATGGACATGTTGAACCCGTCTACGCAATGAATGGATTCACTATTCCCGTTAAAGCAGATGGATGATGGAAGATGTCAGCATCAGCACCACCCGGTTACCGAGCGCATAATGTCAGTCCCGGTGCAAATCTCTGCGGTCTGCGCGAATGAATAAAAGATAAAAGCGGTTCCGTCATGAACACGTATGGATGAAATCATAAGCTCAAAATATCTCACCGATTTCCACCGAAACACAGGAAGATCTGAAATACAAACGCGTCTGACAGAGAATCACACACATCAGCTGCGCTTCACTGCAGCCCTGCCCAAACACGCACACACACACACACTCACACACACTCATTCAATCAGGGTTGCCAGGTCTCGCAAGATAAACAAGCACACTGCATTTTTAAGCAATTATGACTTCCAGAATTCCGAGAACTGAACTACAGATTCTGTTCCATTTCTTTTAATAGACTACTTTAATAAATGCAGTTCTTTAAGAATTTGCTCAGCATTCTGATTACAAATGATAAAATTATTTTAAATTAGAGAAATAAATGTAATACAATGTGTGTTTACACAGACTTAAAGGCGATCCAGTAGGCTAATTGACTCTAACCACTAAATAGGCCAACCTATAGGCTATTTAATAAAATAATAGGCCCACTGAACAAAGAAAAATGTGTTAAAATTTAATTCATTTAACTTTAGAAAAAAAAATTATGCCATGCATTATAGCAGTTTCTGTATCTTATGCAAATATAATCATTCTTAAATATTTTTTTTTATTATTTTTATTATTTATTATTTTTATTACCTATTAGAAAAAAGTTGATATATCCAGAAAATAGCAACTTCTCATATTTATAAACCACTTTATGAAAATCAAGGGAAAATCGTTTTAAAAAAGGCGTAAATGGCAACACTATAACACACACACACACACACACACAGTCTCCTGCATCAGTGCGATCATTGCGGAAGACCCCAGAGGTGTTTGGGATTTGGAGTTAAATGGGTTAACGCTGATACAATTAGATTAAATATGGATCAGATCAGATCAGTGCTTGATAAAATGCAAATTAATGCAATACAAAAAAAAAAATAGCCTATCATAACCATATTTTTTCACAATGTAATTTACTTTTTAAATTGTATTGTTCATCATCCTTTCATTCAGTTCATTGTTCATATATTCATAACTCGCACTAAGGCTATTTTTTTTTTTGTATCTGCATTTTGACCCATCATATCTGCTTACTTAAGCCAAAAATGTGCAGACACTGATGAAAAAGGAGAAAGCCCAAAGATCCAGCCAAATATTCAAGACTGAACACTAATAGCCTTGCTGTAGCCTACATTTTTTGCTGTGAAGCTAAAATGACATTAAAACTGACTTTGAATAGCCTACAGTAGTGGATATAGGCGTACTAGGAATATACTTTTTCTTTAATATACAAATTATATTTCATGTGTGTTGCAGGCTAATTAAAATCAGATTCCACTTTTTATGCTTTGGGTTGGTAAAGTGTACATCAATCGCGCCATCTAGTGGATATAGTTTCATTTTTGGCCACTAGAGACTCTACATATCTTTTTCAAATTAATTTGCCCTATTCTAAGTGATTAATCAGAAGTCTCATCCCTGGCTATATATATTCCCTTTCAGGGCCCATACAGATGATGCTTAGACCACTAATATTAGCCTTAGTGAGCTTGATACTAGAATGTGACCAGACTAGCTCCTGGGTTTGAAGCAAGGGAAGAAGGGTTCGTGCATGTAGGCTAATCTATCAGAGGGAAGCAAAAGCACTTAGTGAAACATCTTGGATGAAATCAATCCACCCTGAAATGAACAAATTGCTGACAGTGAGGCCTGTAATGATGGCTGTCAGCTACAGATGCTTCCTCTCATGATGAGACACTTAGCAGTAACAGTAAAAAGTCTTAAAATTTGATATTCAACATTTTTAGCCTTAAAACGTTTAGACAATAACATTGTATGTATTCTATCAATATATGGCATGCTGTACATGTAACTGCAGTGTTGGTAAGGCACTCTTCACAACAATATGGAACAATTGTGAAAACATTGTGAAAAGAGCTTATACAAACAAATTTATTAGAAAAATGATATTATATATTATAAATACATTATACATAGGGTGAAGTCAGCTAAAATGGGCTATCAGGTAAAATGGGCCAAATAAGGTTGTAGCATCATATCTCTTTAATTTTTTTTACAGAAAATCCCTATAACTGATCTTGCATGGTTGCTTCAACACTTGTTGACATGTAACAATCATTTTTATTGGTCTGAGTTTTTTAAGGCAGGCATGCAGGGCAGAGAGTTACATGAAGCTCGTCAGAGAAATTGTAAGGTAATTGAGCCTGACATAGAACATTTCATTAAGGGTACTAAAGCAATTATAAGTAAGCTTACCAACAAAGCAAAGGTTTATGAACAATGTATTGACATGCTCTTTCAAATAAAAAAGTTTAATTTAAAAAAGAAACTTAGATTTTTATGAAAACGGGCATTTTAGGTAGAAATGGTTGGTTGAGCTAAAATGGGCCACAATTTTCAGCTAAAATGGGCTGCATACACACACACTTTTAGACAGATATTGAGGGTGAAAATAGGTTTATAGGCCTACTGTAGATATGAATCCATACAAAATCTATACAGTCTTTAAAAAAAATACAAGCATACACGCATACATGCATACAAAAGACACCAGTGCACAGAAACACACACCTATACGACATGATCAGTTCTTTTTTAATTGCATTGTTTAATTAAATTTTCATTCGACTTTCTATTTAATGAAATACATTTATGGTGTTGCTATGGCACACTAAAGAAAATAGTGTCAATTTACTGTTAAAAATAAAATGATTTAAGCTGAAATTACCTGTGTTTTTCTCTTTTTATATTGGCCCATTTTACCTGAATGTTGTGCCGTGGGTCAACCTGTTGATACTCTAACTCTCATCATTTTAAAACGTATTAACTTTTTCTCATTTAAGAAATATAAATATATTTAAGAGACCCATTCTAATTTATAAGAATATCATTAGATCTCATTCAGCGTATTTGATGGTATTATAAGTCATTTACCAAAACGTGGCCCATTTTAGCTGACTTCACCCTACATAATATTATGCAAGGTGGAAGTTAGC
The DNA here is from genome assembly GCF_936440315.1 of Barbus barbus. Taxonomy (NCBI): domain Eukaryota; kingdom Metazoa; phylum Chordata; class Actinopteri; order Cypriniformes; family Cyprinidae; genus Barbus; species Barbus barbus. The sequence continues at coordinate 28,499,097 of NC_136742.1, forward strand.
TATTTGTAAATGTGCGAGACTTCCGTTTCATTAACTGCTACAGGTATTTGCGCAACATACCAGCGTGTTTATTATTACAATAATACTTTAAAATGATGTGATAAATAGGCTACCAGTTTGCAATATCAAGCAATATCACAGACTATTTTTGGACAGGTAAAATAACTAGAAGCAAATGACACCAGAAGTCTCGCTCAATCAAGTTAAACATGGCCTGCTGTTAAGTGGAAAATATTAATATTATAAAATTATCTGCATGATAAATGTACTTTAAATGGCAGTTTATATTAAATTAAATTAATTAATTAATTGACATGTCAAAGACACGTTAAATAATTGATTCTGTTAAATTTTTATTAACTTTTTGTATGCACATAGAAACAGATTTTGAATGCTGTGACTCAAACACTGTATGACATCCGGTGGATTTAACAGAACCAGATGTTTAACTCCACTGTGACTCACAAAGCATCAGATTCACTTACAACACTCAGCTACGCCTCTGTTGACTGTGTGTGTGTGTGTGTGCGTGTGCGTGCGTGTGTGTGTGTGCGCGTGTGTGTGCGTTTGTGTGTGTGCGCGTGTGTGTGCGTGCGTGTGTGTGTGTGTGTGTGTGTGTGTGTGTGTGTGTGTGTGTGTTTGTCAGACAGCTTAAAACCCAGTCAAAAGATATGAAGAACCCCGAGAATGAGAAACTGGAAGAACTACATTTTATTTGTATTTTTTCCCTCACACTTGCTTTTAGTGAGAAGAATGATCTCACAACGAAATAGAAACAGAAACATTTGAACACAAAGAAATTCCTCTAATATTCCAGATTCATGCGGCGTTGAGCAGCAAGGTTTGGAAACAGGAGAATGGAGCTCCAGGAGTGACTCACTGACAGATATAAAGGAATAAAACCTCCAGCAGCTCTGAGCCATGCTTGTCTGAGTCACAGCAGGTTTCTGCATGTTTACAGCTGCATTAGGGAAAATGTTGCCCAATGACTTGCAAACAATAGCCGAATTCCTCAAACCTCACGGGACATGAGAGCAGAACTCATTCCAGCAAGAAAATGAGATGATTCTTACAGTTTGTGGTCTGCAGATAGTTTGGAAATGGGGCATTTTGATTTATTCTCTTCATTTTGGATACTGGTAATATCATGGTACTTTTCTCTCTTTATTGACATTAATAGTTCCACAGTATCTTTACCTGCATTTAATGAAACTTTCCAATGTACAAAAAGTTCCTTTATGGGGAAAAAGTTTTTGCAGATTATTAAAATATTATAAATAAATGGTTCTTTCTCATCGCAAATCTATAGTCAAAATCGTGACTCGTGTGAGCCATTGTTTTATAGGCTACAAGTTAAATATTTATTCTATCTCTTTTTTTGTTTGTTTACACTGTCAGTTTTGTCTATATGCTTTTGTTTCACACTGAGCCTTTTAGATACAGATTTCAACAGTGGTTAAAGAAAGCTACTTGTTCTGAACCTATTAAACCAAAGCAATTGAGGAAAAACTGAACTGTTTGCAGAAAGGTTGGGAACCCAAAATGTTCTTCTATTGCATTTTGACGAAAAAAACCCCGTCTTAAACTTTATTTTCACCATAATACTTTAGTAAATTTATGCACTATGTTTGGTTTTAACTAAGTAAGAAAACCACATTAAATGTGCAAAGAACATGCTAATATAAGGATATTTCTGTAAGTGCATGATAATACCATAACAGTACTATTACTATGTTAAAAATACCACAATACCACGTTTTGGCATTGTCAGCGGATAACTTTCGCGCTGTCATATGTGACCCTGAACCACAGTGCTAAGACTTTATTTGGACAACTTTAAAGGCGATTTTCTCAATAGTTTGATTTTTTTTACACCCTCACAGCCCAGATTTTCAAATAGTTGTATCTCAGCCAAAAATTGGCATTTGCTAACAAACCATACATCAATGGAAATTGTTTATGTAGCTTTCCAATCATGTATAAATCTCAATATTAAAAAAATGGACCCTTATGACTGGTTTTGTGCTCTGGGGTCACATATGGAAATGTTGTAAAAGTGCCACGCCCGGACTGACATCACATCTGGATTCGTCACGGTGACCCAATCACACCCAGCAGCGCTGCTTGGGGCTGACGGAACCGACTGTAGGGTCACGAAGTGTCGTTAGGGGCCAGGCTCTGGGCTGCGCCAGATGCATTCACACTACCCAAAAGAGCTACGTCAATAATGCCCCAAATGTCTTCAGACTGTTGGCTCTCTGTCCAATCAGCGTTCGAGATGGATTTGAAAAACGGCGCTTTCGACCAATCACAAAGCCAGGCGCTAACATAGGGGCGGGAAGAGAGGCGTGGCTCTGAAATCTAGGGTGTCGCCGTGGTGGCTCCATTCGAAGGCGACGGCGGTTGGTCGGTCGTCTCTGTGTTTGTCCTCTTCTAAACTCCACAAACGGACCCGGTACAGACTGTCGGTTCGGATCCAGCTGTCAAACGAGATCTGTGCGGTTCGGCATCGCTGGGATGAAGCGGAATATCTTTCATTTGAATCAGATCGCTGGTGTAGTTTGAAGAAAGAGAGTCGGGCGGAGGAGCCATTTTGTCCCGACAGTGTGAGAGAAAGAAAGACAGAGACATTAAAAACACCAGACACCACACTTTCAGAGGAAACGCACATCTTAAACATCTCCTTTGGAGTTTAAAAAAATAGTCAACAGAGGAAATTAAAGCAATTCAGCTGTGAGGAGACTGTCCGGTGTGTGTTTTTGGATACACACACACACACACACACACACACACTCAGTCTCTATCGGTTTCTCAGCAGTGTGTGTTTATAAGAGCTCAGATGGCGAAGAAGACCTATGATCTGCTCTTTAAACTGCTCTTGATTGGTGATTCTGGGGTGGGAAAGACCTGCGTGTTGTTCCGATTTTCAGATGACGCCTTCAACACCACCTTCATCTCCACTATAGGTGAGAATCACACCCGAATCCACCCGGTCTGAGGGGTTTATTCACTGTTTTATGTCAGAAATGCTATTAAATGTGTGAGTATGTGCTAACTAGGCCTTGATTCTGGGCTTTAGCATGCTAACCGGCTAACGCTAACTGATTCCTATCAGTTGAGTGAATTACCTGAAATCAGTTGATTCAGAATCATATTATAGAGTTCAGAAGGTTGTTTTGGTTGTCTAATAAACGTCGTTCTGTTCATCTGTATATTTGGATTAATGTTATTGTAACGTTAGTTGTTGAGGTTATTTTGCTAAAGTTTGCGTTAACATGCGGGCTGACTGACAAATAATAATTTGATGCCGGAGGAAACAAAGTAATGGCTTGACAGTGTTTTATATGTAATTTCTAATTTGTCTAGATGAGGTAATCGATACATTGTGTATGGTTTAAATTAGATTAAACGTTAAAGGTTCAAGCGGCCTGTTACATGGAGTAACGTTAACCCCAAAATCCATCGCTTTGAGGATTAATCCTGTTAACGTATTAAAACAATGCGTCGTAATACTGTCACTAGTGTGTTTAACTGACGAATTTGTTAAAATCATCGATCATAAGTTTTTTTAAAAAAGCATAAACAATTAATTAGTGTGGCGTCATGGGCTGCGCTACTGCGCATGCGCGAGTCGTCTCGTGCCAATAGAGCAGTTGCCTAACTGTGTTCTCTCTGTGCTAAACATCATTTCACTACCTCTTGGTGCTTTCTGCATGATATCATGGGAAAGGCACATCTGAAATGGGATTTTCGTGGTCGTTAGTGTATATGCTTGACCTGTAGATTTTGGGTTATGGCCAGGTGTGAGAGTTGCAAACAATCTCTCCACCCTTCCATAAAAAAGCACTTTGAAGCTGCCATTGTACCAGTGCTATATTATTATGCCAGGGTTTTTCTCAAGGTACTTTTTGAGTAGACTGTGGTGTCCATAGTAATACCATGGTACTTTTTGTAAGGAGATGAGCATCATAAATAAACCACATTAGATTGGGAAGTAATGAATGTTAAGTTAATTGTCATTTTATTTAGTTACCTGCTTATTTAACCCAGATCCATCATCTGTCACCTGAAAAACATCACTAAGCATGTACATGCAAGATAGACGGCTTGTTCAGATTGATGCAGATGTTTGAACACCATTGTTGCAATATAATACGCACTTCCTCTCCTCACTCTTTCTCTGTGTTCAGATGCCTGGAAGGTACATTCAGTGGGTTAAAATGAGAAGCATGCCGTACCTGTTAGATCACAGGAACCGCATGAACGTATTCACTGAGAACGGCGTGGGTAGATGTCATTTAGCAGATGCTCTTGAACTCGGTTTACGTACGGCAGGGTCATTTCTCTGGGGGTAACAGGAGATCTCAGCGCCACGCCGGTTCATGGGGCAAATTTAGACACAGTCCATTTATTTTAAAGAACTGATCCTAAATGCTCTTTCATTGGTATTTTGTCTTCTAAGAAGAAATGTCCTGCATTTGTAGACCTTTGGTTGTTGAGCGTGTATTCAAGTTTACGTTAAATCAAAATTAAATTAGTAGGTAGTATAATTGTACATTAAGTATCCTAATTTTCATAACACCCTGGTTATTCCTGGTTATTGTGAATGATTCATCACCGCATGTTATTCCAAAGAAAAAGCCTTTCGTTTTATATATAGTTCATAACTTGTGCTGCCTCTAGAATTGACTGCTGACATTGAGTATTAGTTAACAAGAAATGGTTTAATCTGTGAAATAATAGGCTTGTTTTTAATGGCATTTGTAAGTTGAATAAAGTTGCCGTCATTTATTATGTTTCTGATAAAACCTGGAAATTATCATGATTAGGAATGAAAACTGAATATTAACCTGCCTACTGGACAGGCAAGGGTGTGTGTGACATTTACGACTGTGTTTTTATCTCTCTGCTATGAGTCACATGACCGCTCATGGTGTGTCAGGTGACCACATCACACCTGTGGCTTCCTGTTGTGATCAGGTGGCAGTTGTGAACTATGTCAGCATAAGGGTTCATGTTCTGAATTGTCAGGAAATGGTGGTTTAAGTCATCAGATGAGTGAAAATTTGGATTTACACTCACTCCCCTTCTAATCCAGTTCTTCTTTTCTTTCAGTTTTAGTGTTTTTTAAATCAACATGTAATCAAAATTGACACTATTTGCACTTTATGCACTCTCCTGTTAGTATTCTACGGTATTCCAATCTATCAAAAAGTATCAACATGCTTCATCTCTAAAACGACATTCTTTTATTGATGACATCATCAAGGCCGCTTAAGTTTGACCAATGACAGACTAGTTTCGTAAGGAAAGTTCTTAATAATTTTCTACAGGATAAAATAAAGTCCCGCTTTATTTTTTCCCCTTGTTCAACATCATGTCACTTGGTTATGAATGCCATTTCACGTTGACTTGAAGTGCATCTCTCTCTCTCCCTCCTTTCTATAGTTCAGAGCCTTAAAATACTCACCGGAAACTCCCTGCAGTCTCAAGGGAAAGATCACCTTACACACTCACACACGAATACACACCGTAACCATATTTTCACTATTAAACTCTTGATTTAAGCTTTTATAAATGCATAAAAAAAAGACATTTTCTTCCTTTTCTCTTTCTGTCTGGCACTAGTGCATTCTCTTTCTTTGACTGACAGGATCTTGGCTCATTTGGGCGGAGCTTCATTCTGGACCCTTGAGGGGGCCCCACAGCTGCAGAGGCTCATGGGAAGGGGTCTGATTGGCTGCCTGTCAGGAACCCTTCCATGTCCTTTGTGTTCAGTTCTCGTATAAACCAAGTTTTAAACCAGTCTCACATTTAGTGGCCAAATCCAGGCTTCTTAAAACGTTGCAGGAATCCTTTACTCATGTCACATTAAACCAGAGTATTAATTTCCTTTGTTGATGTAGGGCAGAATATCCGGGCTGCTCTTTTTATTGTCAACTACTTTGCCAAAAAATGACAGCTTTTGTCCTCATTGTATGAAATGGAGTAGCAAAAGATCTTCTTTTGCATTCCAGGCATACAGGTTTGTAACAGCATGACGGTTAAGTAAAAGATAACACAATTGTCATATTTGGTGAGTTGTTCCTTTTAAAGCCATATGTGGCATTAGCTTAGCTCAAACTTTCTGCTTTTAAGGCCCAAAATACCCAACTGCAGTGTGTGTAAGTGTGAAGGCTCAGTCAAAAGTCCTTTGACATGTTTTCAGAGGTTAAACTATGAGTGTGTGTCCTCTGCTATAACTTTCACACTCTCTGTTTTTATATTCTCATGTGTCGTTCACATCTGCAGAGTTTTCTCGTTTTATTCTCTTCATGTCTCTTTCAGGCTCTGTTCTGCCTATGTGGTGGTTTGTGTGTGTTGTGTGAGAGTGACTCAGTCTTTGGCTGCATATTTGTGTATCATTTCATAAAGCGGCTCCCACCCATAGTGCAGCTGTGTGTGTATGTGTGTGGTTGGAGTTCTGCTTAGCATTACTGCTAAATATGTTGGTCAGTCTTTGTGCAGCTAGGGGTGTAACGGTACATGTATTCGGAACAGGTACGGGTTTTTCGGTTTGGCACGCATGTCCATAAACACGTCAGAAATATAATGGAGGACAGAGATAAGCTGCTGTGGGAAAAGTTCATGATTTAAGTAGTCCTAAACGTGAGATGTGCTTTATATTAAGGGCTTCAACGTAACTCATAAGTATAGGGTTTGAAGCGGCTTGTTCGTCTGTCACATGCGTTTGCTGCTTAATGCATTTGAGATGTGTTTTTTTTCAGTGTATAATTTGCATCTTACGGTTGTCTCCTTATCTGTAAATGTTAGAAAGTCACGCCAGTATTTCCTTTTGCATAAAGGATCATCCTAACAGTAAGCGACGAATCGCACAGATACATGACTAACATATGGAGAGCAGACTAAAATATACATTTTGCCTAAATGTTTCGCATCCAAAAGTGGAAGCACTTGAAATAATTTTACTAATTTACAACAGCACCACAAAGTCTGTATGACGAGTATGCTGCAAGTATTGACATTTGTTTTACATTTAAAGACGGAGAGATAATTTGTTTGGTAAATCACGCTTAATGAAAAAAATTTTTTTTTTTTTTTTCAAACTCGAGCAACATATAGAACTGTAATTTTTGTATACTGTTACACCCCTGGATAGAACATACTATACTATGTGATTCTAAAGTGGTTTGAGCGGTTTAGCTTATCACTATGCAGTTGATAAGGATTTTTGAGAATTTAAGGTTGTTACCATGCAGTTTCTAAGGTGTTTATATTGGTTTAGCTCGTTACTATGCTGTTTCTAAGGTGTTGTGATTGGTTTAGCTCGTTACTATGCTGTTTCTAGGGTGTTTTGATTGGTTTAGCTTTTTCTATGATGTTTCTAAGGTGTTTATATTGGTTTAGCTCGTTACTATGCGTTTTCTAAGGTGTTGTGATTGGTTTAGCTCGTTACTATGCTGTTTCTAAGGTGTTGTGATTGGTTTAGCTCGTTGTTATGCTGTTTCTAGGGTGTTTTGATTGGTTTAGCTCGTTGTTATGCTGTTTCTAGGGTGTTTTGATTGGTTTAGCTTTTTCTATGATGTTTCTAAGGTGTTTATATTGGTTTAGCTCGTTACTATGCGTTTTCTAAGGTGTTGTGATTGGTTTAGCTCGTTACTATGCTGTTTCTAAGGTGTTGTGATTGGTTTAGCTCGTTGTTATGCTGTTTCTAGGGTGTTTTGATTGGTTTAGCTCGTTGTTATGCTGTTTCTAGGGTGTTTTGATTGGTTTAGCTTTTTCTATGATGTTTCTAAGGTGTTTATATTGGTTTAGCTCGTTACTATGCGTTTTCTAAGGTGTTGTGATTAGTTTAGCGCGTTACTATGCTGTTTCTAAGGTGTTGTGATTGGTTTAGCTTATTTTCTATGATGTTTCTAAGGTGTTTAGAGTGATTTAGCATGTTACTATGCTGTTTCTAGGGTGTTTTGATTGGTTTCGCTCGTTCCGATGCTGTTTCTAAGTTGTTTTGAGTAGGGGTGTGCGATATTGGAAAAAAAGTGATATCTCAATATTCTTGGGGATTTTTTCTATAACGATAATTAGACGATATTTTGCCGAGTGTGTTATTGTGCTGATATCTGACTACCGTGGACAGCTGCAGTTTTTGGTATTCTTCATATTGTGTGGTCAGTTCACATCAGTGATAGAAATTAATCTTATCATATAAGTTTAAAATTGATTTTTGCCAATGCTCAGACAACATACAGAATTACCAAATTTTGCCATAAGTTAAATATATTAAGGTTCTGCAATATATAAATGTATACGATTTGTATCGTAAAAAGCGCTATACAAATAAACTTGAATTGATTTTTACCTTTTATGGGCAACTTTACCTTTAAAAAAAGCCTCTTTTTTTTTTTTTTTCTAAAACTGCATCTTTTGAGTCAAATTGTTACATTTAATCAGTCAATTAGAATGATAAGACATTTAGGCTGTTACCAAAAAAATGAAACAAGTATCAACAAAATTAATCTTTGCAGAAGTAGAATCTGAATGGCATTTAGATGTATTTACCAAGCGGCAACCTCCCGCTCCCTCTCTTGAAACCAACACGGAAGTGACTAAAACTGCAATTCATCGACTGGCCGCTAGAGGCTGGCTCCAAAAGGGAGTCAGTCCCATAAGCCCCTTTCACACAGAGATTCCGGAAAATACACGGGTAATGTGTTCCGGCAATTATTCCCGGGTCGTTAGATTTGCTGCATTCACACTGCCAGTGATTTCCCGGAATCTGTGCTTGCGTTCACACACAACCTGTAAAAGTCCCGGAATGACACGTGACGTCATCGTGTGACGTATAATGTACGAGTCGAAAACGCTAGACAGCCAAAAAACAGGACGAACGTCAAAAAGCAAAGTTCAGCAGAATATTGTAACTCTGCCAGCTGTGTCTGCTTATTGGAATAATGCTGTGGGTAACATCTGCTGGAAAAAAGTGTGGATGCTTCCTCATACCTTTCTACTAACTAACAAAGTAAAGGAGATTTCCTACAAGATAATCCATAAGTTCTATCCTGCAAAGCATTATATGAAAAAATTCAAAAGTGATATTTCCTCCAGTTGCTCTTTTTGTGATGACTCTGATGAAACTGTTGTTCATATCTTTTGGAGCTGTCCAATTACAAAGACATTTTGGCAAGATGTTTTAAGTTTCATTAGGAGTAACATTTATAATGAATGTATTCTGTTCTGGAAAGATGTAGTGTTGGGTTTTGTTGAGTATGAACAATCTAACAGAAAACAGTTTTATGTAGTGAATCTGATTTTGCTCATCCGTTTAAATTATATTAAGCCTTAAAGTTCCGCATAATTAAGGAAAATGATCTCAAACTTAATTTTTACCGCTATATTGATATTGTACTCTTCTTTTGCACTGTCTGCAAAAAGTGAGATGTCACGCCAAGGCAAAAGGCAGTAACTTCCACATTATATAGGGTGCTGATCACCATTTACAGAATCATTATAATAACATCTGTATAAAATCTAGTGATCATTGGGTAGGATATAACAGTAATCTAGTAATGTGATTCAATTTTTTTTTCTGACCGTAACAACCAGACAAAAAGTTAAACGTGAGTGGATACCGCTTTGCAACCAATTTATTTTCAATGTTCGCTAACATTAAAGGATGAAAGACATTCTTAGCCTATTGTTTTTACATCGAACTGAATTCAAATATCTTAACCTATAAGAATGACTTGTGGATTGATTGTGAATGCCAGCAGGGATAATGCTCCGAATGATTATGAATTTAGCATCTCCGATGGCGTTCAATGCAATGGATTTTATCGACTTACAAGAAATCTCAAACTCCATCTCTGCATGTTGTTGTGAATTTGTGTTTATTATAACATTCATCTGGGAACGCAACGTGCGCCATTTCATCAGATTTGTAAGGTAAATCATTTATAAATCTACTCCCAAACACAAGAGAATACATTGCGGTTTCAAAATAAAAGCTCTCACCCTCTGAGTTTACACGTTTTGATGTCCACATTCATTTAATTACAGTGGCTATAGCATTTCTGTCCTAAAGAAATGGCCAAATATTAAATATTAAGTGGACATTTGAATTAAATGGTGCTTGGTCAATATTAAACAAGGAATAGATCGCACAGTAATGTGTAAAAATAATCATCAGGCAGCTGGTAGTATTGGCACAGTGGTTAACCAGAAAAATGTAAAATGGCACGTCATGCCGAATTAGTAAATAAATGAGTAGATATGGCCATGGAAAATATGTATTGCAAAATCATTGCTTTTGGTCTGTTTCATTTATATTTTGCAATTCTTTTTATTTGCAAAAAGTACCTTATTTTTTCTCAATACTTTCATTTTCGTTTGCAAAACTTCAATTCTCTTGCAAATATATGCAGCGTTGTTTTGACTCCATACATCTGGTGGATAAACCATGGCATTGCATATGAATATTATTTTTCTGGCCACCAAACGCCTCTAATTTGCCTTTTTTGCACTGGAATTTAAAAACGCTTTCACTATTTTAACTCTAAATACTCCTCTAATTGTAATACAAATAATAAGCATATTAGAAAAATATGAATACGGTCTCTTTATCACTCCCCAGAATAAAATGCTATTGTATGCTATAAGCGAAGTCAGCATAGTTTTCAATACACAATCAATGCCCATTATGTAGAAATTGCTGCAAATAAACTGCTGTCTGTCCCGATTAATCCAATTCAAACATATTGACAGCGCGGAGATGTTTGGAACTATTGAGCGCTCCATGAACCGCGAGATCAAAGCATGTCGCAACTCTGTTTCTCAACGGTTCTGGATTGTTACTATGTGGTTGCCAAGGTGTTTTGAGTGATTTAGGTTCTTACTATAGGATATAAATATAAGATATTTTCAGGTAGGCCTATTTAGGTTGTTACTATGCTCTTGCAAAGGTGTTTTCAGTTATTTAGCTTGTTACTGTGGAATTACTGAGGTGTTTTGAGTGATTTAGGACATTACTACCGTTGCCATGGTGTTTTGAGTGATTTCGGTTGTCACTGTGGTTGCTAAGGTGTGTTTTTTTTTTTTGGACACATTGCTCATGGTTGCCAGGGTGTTGTGGGAGTCTCTTACCAGTCCAAGTCACTAATAAAGTTGTGCAGCAGGACAAGCACGGTAACCAGTTATCAGTTCAGGACATTTTCCAGTGTGAGTTTCTGTCTGAATGCTTTTACTGTGCCGTTGGGCCATTAAACTCTCAGCAGTTTCACAGATGAACCTTTCCATTCTGCCCGTCCTGTCCGTGTTGGTCTGTGCTAGTCTCAACAACACACTGCTGCTGAGATATCTCTCTACCCTTCATCCACTACATGAACTGTGACGCTATGACCCTACTTTTAACTGCAAGAGAAAATAGCCTAAGATGCTGACATGGCATTAAATAAAAATATACTACTACTACTTCAACTGCAAGAGTGTCTACAAAACCTCATTTTTTGTGGTAAATTTTTGCTTTTAAAATGGAAAATACAATAAAAATGCCCAGTCAGTACTGTTTTTGCAATATGCAATGTAGTGCTTTCTTGACGATTTTCTGTCACAATGAATACTCGGGTTTGTTTCTCATTTGGAAAAGCTTCTCCCACGCTAGAAAGCCTTAGAGGACAATTTAATGTATGCCTACACATCCCAAACTTTTATAAAGATTCAACATTGGGGCTATTGAGTGCAAAAAATAATTACTAGTTTGAGTTTTGTCTCTCAAGACTTATCAACAGGCCTTGAAGTCAACAGTAAATGAAAATGACCCTCGTTCCCACTTAATAGATGTTCCTGGTCTTATTGTGTATGATTTATCAGTATATGTTATTTTAAACAAAGAAAAATGTTAGTCTTCATAATATTTTAACCCCCGGTTTCACAGACAAGGCTTAGACCTAGTCCCAGACTAAAATACATGTCTGGGCTGTTTCAACTGAAAGAAACTTGCACTAACTGATCTTAAAATGTCAGTGCCATTGTTTTGTCTCAAGATGCACACCAGTAATATTTGTTCGTAAAAGATATTTAAATGTCCTTATTGAACCTATGGCCTAATCCTGGCTTAACCTAAGCCCTGTCTGTGAATCCAGGCCTAAATGTAATAACTTGTTTCCGCCTCTGGAACATAATACAAGCTTTCTAACATGTTATCAGTAGTACAGCAATAATAGCAAATAACAATCTGCTTGAGCCTTTGGGATATGTGGAGAAGCTCTGGACCTTCTGACTTGACTTTCAGCATCAACGTCCTGGTGAAAGTGTGTCCTAAAAGTGCCTTAGGAAGAGAATACCATCACATTCAGATCTGACTCCATTTTAATATTAAAATCCTAAGTGGATCCAATCAATTTCCAATGAACAAAATTTCTGCCATGCAACATTTTTCTCATTGAATATTGTGTCACTCACAGAAGTAAAATAGGTTGTGAATGCTGTTTCTTTTAAGTGTTTTTGTTCAACTTCTGTCTTTTGTTGTCCTTTTAGGAATCGATTTCAAGATCAAAACAGTTGAATTGCAAGGAAAGAAGATAAAGCTACAGATATGGTAAGTACAGTTACATTACGACCATGCTTTAAGTGTGTAAAACCAATTTAAATTAAATATAATTTATATCAATTTAATGATATTTAAATACGTTTAAAAAAATATAACCAACATACGTTTCACGTTCTTTCTAGGAGAAGAAAGCATCACTATGTAACTTAACATAACTGTTAAAAAAAAGTAAACTGCAGTGTTTTACAGTAGCATTACAAAAAAGGTTAGAAATCTGACAATGTCATTTTAACAAAGTAAACAAACAAATCAAAAAACAATTTAAATGCCACAAATTTGCTCAACTTGGTAATAAAGATGCATTAATCTGACATTTTTTTGAACTGTTGAAATCATTCAGTTATTGCAAGCTGTTGTGATATGCATATGGCTTCTGCGATGTTTCGCTAGTTTCTATATATTGTAACATTTGTTTATATGCAGGATACAAAATGAACACCTGCCAAGCGTCAAATGCATGTAAATGCAGAAAATAAAACAAGTTATTGACGAGTTAGCCTAAATGCCACTGCACACGGAGTACAAAATTTTCGCACGTTAAAAAATAAATACGACCTCACTTTGTGTCAACACTGCCTCCGAAACGTTCGTCCGTCAAAAAAATTCAGATCAGGTTCGATTTTCTGCGTTTTCGCATCTGTAGCATGCATTTTCATAGGAAAGGATGGGGAAAAAACTGAAAAACGCTTGCGAAAATTTCAGACTCGGTGTGCAGTGACCTTAAGAGTTACCGTCCAAATGGCTCATGCTAATTGACAACAAGTTAGCATGCAATTCAGAGACTGATCTACAAGGATAATGTTCCTCATAGTTTCATTTGGTGTTTTGTGGCCAGGAATGTTACCATCCTAGAGTAATTCAAATATGAAAGAGAAAAGCACCCAAATAATTATATTATTTCTGGAGCAAAAATGTTTTTTTAATGAAATGACAGTTGCATGTGAGAAACAATGACGTTTGTCTCCATTTTTTAATCTGAATCCATCTGAATGAATTATGTTTTACAGGTTTGGTGGATTTTCATTGAATTGTGAATCAAATTTCAGTCTGTTTCTTAGGCTTATTGCCGCTGCACCTTGTGTTCCCATTTTGGATATTTTCTGTGAAATTGCCTTGTAGAGTAATGAAACACAAGGACATTAGATGATCATTTTTCCATCAGTATAATTGATGGCAACAGTTGTTGAGATAGATATTGGTTGGTTAAAAACTGGTGGCTCTTAACAACTAGTCTGCGATGGTCACCAGCCAAGCGAAGTTAATTTTGAATCTTCTCTTGTATATAATCCATTGGGTCCACGAGCGTCTGGGCTGCTGCAGTGTTTGATTGTGGTTGTCATTGTGTTTGTGCAGGGATACAGCAGGGCAGGAACGGTTTCACACCATCACTACCTCTTACTACAGAGGGGCCATGGGAATCATGCTCGTATATGACATCAGCAACGCCAAGAGCTTCGAAAACATCAGCAAATGGCTCAGAAATATTGATGAGGTCAGTCTTCACACAACCTTACTGCACCCCTCAGACAGCATCAGAATAGACAGTTATTCAGGGGATGGTGTTTTAAAGAGACAGTTCACTGAAAAATGTAAATTCTGTCATCATTTGCTCACCAACTTTTCCCAAACCTGTGTGAATTTCCTTCATCTGTTGATCATAAAACAAGAAGATACTATGGAAGCCATTGGGGAACGGAAACTGTTTGGTTGCCAACATTGTTCAAAATAACGTCTTTTGTGTTCAACAGAAGAAAGAAATTCATACAGGTTCGGGAATGTGACACATTTTTGTGCTTTGAATGGAAAATAATGTGATTTGTAGCGTAGAGTTGTTCTTAATTAGTTCTACCCTAAAACCTACCTAAAACTTTACAATTGACATACACAATAGTAGAAAAATTTGTTTAAACATTTTAAATTTATTATCATATGTACTGTTATAGTTTCTGTTAAGATTTTGAAATGGATTATTGTTGTAATCTTTATTAGTTTTTCTTTAAATTTAATTTATTACTGTTAACTAAAGTAAAATGAGAAATGTTGCCTTGGCAGCTAGCTGGAATATAAAACAAAATCATTTTCAAATTTCTCATTTTCATTTAAAGTTGAGGAACTAAAATAACGAAGTCAACTAAAACCATAAAGTATGGTTTCAGTTAACTCCGGCTCAGTGATGATTATGGCATGGGCTGAATAGGAAAATGTTGGCCAATAATTGACTGCTCGGAACACATTCTGGTCAAGTGAAACCATATTGAATTCAGTTTTCCTTTATCTTGCATAGTTTTGTTCATGGTGTTTGAGACATGAATTTGTATTCAAATACAGAGTTTGTTTGGGCAAGCATCTTTTGACCCCAATGAAAAACAATATGGGAAGTGTTTTCTCTTAACTTTTAAAAATGAATAAGCCCATTTATTTTACTAGCCTGACTATGCATGATCACATGGGTAGTTGCATCTTATTGTTTGTTGTTATAAATAGAACAGACCTGCGACCCATTTTGAAGTCGAGAACCGCTGGTGTAGGACTTCTGAAGTTCCAGTGCTGTAAAAACACCAACTTAAAGATACATAATCATGTAGTGAAACTGCTGACTGTTTGATTTTCAGTCTGATGATTCATGCAGAATTTCCCAACAATCAGCACTTTCAAGAGAATTCATATAACATGAGACTCCATGAGGGATGTGGTTGTGTGTTTGGTGGCCTATCGTACAAATCCAAGTTACTTGCACAACTGATGCAAACTCAGTTCTTCAGTACTGTTTCTTCTGTGACTTCTGAAGCCACTTTAGTTTAGGCTGTCAGTCTTAACATCAGTATTTTGTAAGAATGCATCGTCCCAAATGTGTGTATGTTGTTACAGCACGCTAACGAGGATGTGGAGAGGATGCTGCTAGGCAACAAATGTGACATGGAGGACAAACGTATTGTACCAAAAGCCAAGGGGGAACAGGTAAAACACTGTGGATGGATTTTGAATTAGGACGAGTTGAAAATATCGATTTTAACGGATTCTTAATTTGATGAACCAATATGTATTTTTAAGTCCCTAGAATCGTTGTGTTCAGTTGATTCGTGAACAATTTAATGTAGCATTATTTTTTGCACAACTCCCATTTAATAAATTACAATAAGCTTTGCTACGAATGTGTCAGCTATGAAAATGTCAATTGTATTATGAATTCAAACAATAAATACCGTTTTGGTGCTCTTTAATGTTGCATGACAGATCACTGTCTAGACGCGGCATGTGAACTTATCATCTCTTCCTCTTTACTACCAGTTACTGCACCAAATATACATGAATAAAAATCAGAAGGTGTTGAAACAAACTATCAGTGTTGACATCCACTGTTTAAATGTGTAACAATTATATCACTCAATTTATTATAAAAACTGCCTTGTGCAGTTTAAATGTTTATTTACAGATCCCTTTAACATAGTAATGTACCAACTGACAGCGTTTTTAGTTTACAGCATTAGTTAAGACATTTTTCCTTGAAAAAAAAACAAAACAAAAACAATTTGACGTGTTGTCCCTGACTACATATACATCTAAATGAATCGAGATTGAAATTGAATTGAATCACAAGCTTGTGAATCAAAATTGAAACACATTGTGAAATTTGTCTCTCTACCCAGCCCTAATCAGGAAGGTCAATTTGTCCACTAGTTGAGACATTTAAGTTTTTTTTCTTTCTTTTTCTGTTCTAGGAGTCAGTTTATTTGTTGAATATTTGTCACTCTATTGAAGCACTCTGCTAAGTGTTCATATTTCTAAGAAACTTGTGTAATCATCCTCAAATGGGTCCATACATATTAGTTCAGGCCAGCAAACACAACGAATGTTCACTGTTCTTGTGCTGATCCTCAGATCGCGAGAGAACACGGGATTCGCTTCTACGAGACGAGTGCAAAAGCCAACATCAACATCGAGAAGGCGTTCCTCACGTTAGCAGAAGATATTCTCAGAAAGGTGAGTTCGGGAATGACTGACTGATGACACCATTGTGCTTAATGCTTTTAAGCAAAAACATTGCAGGGCAAAAGAGCAGGGAAAAACAAATGTCTTCTTTTTATTATGTAGAATTATTTATAGTGATACTCCAATCATGATTTTTAGACATTTGTTCAGGGCCTTAATTTCATTTTTGAGAATGAATTTCCCTCTTAGGTGACTCTTGTGTGAGGAGATTTTTTTGAGGGGTGGAGCCTCAAATAAAAAAATGCTCACCTAAATGTTTGATCATGCTGTTTTTACAATCGTGCAATAGCTTACACAGCACAAGCCTGATTTTGTGATCTGTATATGAGGTGGCCTTTTATGCCAGGTTCACACACAGACCTACTCCGTTTGCAGTGTGTATGCAGTCCATGTGCGGTACGTAAGCGGTGCAGAAGCAGCACTGACTGTGCGTTCACACAGGAGTCTGCAACTGGTCTGTGGCTGTTTACCACAAACACAACATTTATCCATTATTTTGATTTAAAATCCAAACATTGCCACTGAAAATGCTTTTTCAGCATTATGATTATTTTTTTACACAGTACAATAATACAGTCTATTTCAGTCTTATACAATAAATATAAGCAAAGCAACACATTATTCAATGCTTTTTACTTTTGCATTTACTTCTAGATTTATATATTAAGTTGCTCAAGTGGCAAAACATTTAAACTACTTTTCTTACGTTATCGGAAACTTACCATTGACAGAAACGGTCAGCTCTACTGCCTCTCCTTTTGCATTTAAATCTTTATTACAAGCAATCCTGCGGTTCATAAAGAACTTTGTTTTTCTACCTCCAAGAGTACCATTTATTATTGCCTTATCTAAAAGTGCTCTTTCCCTTTAAACCTAGCCAAAAAGTGTTTGCAAGAAGTAAAAAGAAATGCAGTTTAGAAACTATAGTGACGACTCGACCCTGCCTCAATTGTGCAAGTGACACTTCCTGTCAACTGTTCAGCGTGCAGCTCGCTTATAGTGCAGACGCGATTTGATTTGAAGCCGTTTGCGCATTTTGAGAGCGAAAGAGAGAGCGTGCGCTATGATTCACTCACGCTGTTTGTGAAATTACATCTCATATAAGGTTTTCAAATTATTTCATAAGTTATTTAATGAAGAAATATGAATTGTACCTCACCTTCAGCATTATAATTATTTCACCCACGCCCGGACAAAGACTGAGACGGTGCACTGCATGTCATGCCAAATCTCTCACAACAGGCGCGTCAGCTTGAGATCATTTTTTTTTTTTTTTAGATCGCCCTTTATAGAGACCGCTGATCAAACATCCCCAGGCGATTATCGGCCGATAGTGATCGGTACCCGATCAATCGGAGCACCCCTACTCTGTAGTCTTCTGAGGTCAGATTTGGTCCTTGCAGAGTACGGATTCAATGATGGCAGAGTAGAACTGTTTCAGCAGTTCCCGTGGCAGGTCCTGCTGGGCCTTTTTAACAATGGAGTCCATGTGAATGTCCCACTTCAGGTCCTGGGGGATGGTGGTGCCCAGGAACCTGAATGACTCCACTGTCGTTACATTGCTGTTCATGATGGTGAGTGGGGGGAGAGCAGGGGGGTTTCTCCTGAAGTCCACAATCATCTCCACTCTTTTGAGCGTGTTGAGGTCCAGGTTGTTAAGACTGCACCAGACAGCCAGCTCCTTAACCTCCTGTTTGTAAGCAGACTCGTCACTATCCTGAATGAGGCAAATAAGTGTGGTGCTGTCTGCAAACTTCAGGCGCTTGACAGAGGGGTCTTTAGAGGTGCATTCGTTGGTGTAGAGGGAGAAGAGCAGTGGGGAGAGAACACAGCCCTGAGGAGCTCCAGTGCTGATTGTACGGGTGCTGGATGTAAATTTTCCCAGCCTCACTACCTGCTGCCTGTCTGTCAGGAAGCTGGTGATCCACTGACAGACGGAGGTGGGGACGGAGAGCTGAGTTGGTTTGGGCAAGAGGAGGTTTGGAATGATAGTGTTAAAGGCCGAGCTGAAGTCCACTAACAGGATCCTCACATAAGTCCCTGGTCTGTCTGTTGCGGAACATAATGCAGTCCCATGTTGACTGCATCGCCCACAGACCTGTTTGCTCTGTAGGCAAACTGAAGAGGATCCAGGAAGGGTCCATGTCCTTCAGGTGGGCCAGTACCAGTTTTTCAAAAGACTTCATGACCACAGACATTAGAGCCACAGGCCTGTAGTCATTTAGTCCAGTAATTTTGGATTTCTTTGGGATGGGGATGATGGTGGAGTATTTGAAGCAGGAAGGGACTTCGCACAGTTCCAGTGATCTGTTGGAGATCTGTGTGAAGATGAGGGCCAGCTGGTCAGCACAGCATTTCAGACAGACTGGTGTAACACAATCTGGGCCTGGTGCTTTTTTCCTTTTCTGCTTCCGGAAGACCTGGCGCACCCCCCTCTCCCCCACAGGTGTGGGGGAGAGGGGGGTTGCTGGAGGCGTTAATAGTTGTGTGGAGAGGTGTTCAGGGCAGGTATGGGGTGTTTTTTCAAACCTGCAGTAGAATTTATTCAGATCATCTGCCAGTTGTTGATTTTCCACAGTTGTTGATTTTCTATAGAATACTCCATTTCTAATAGTGGCACAGAGCATAAATGAGTCTGTATGGGTTTTTTTCTGAATTCCAATGCAACAAAACAAGGCACAATCAACTCACTGAATTGCTTTGAAATAGCCCCAAAACCCCATTAATGTTTCCATTCCCATCTTAATATGTAGAGACAAGTATAAGTAAATCATTCTTAGGTGGATTCTCTTAGAAGTCCAGGGGTGTGTGATATTGACAGAAAATGTTATCTTGGGATATATATTATGAAATTATAATTTTTTTTTTCAATAACGAATATTTTCTGAGTGTGTTCTTATGTGGTGCTTTAGGCCTGCCATGGATAATTATGGCACTAAAACCGGCAGTAGGTGGCGGCAAGTCTCTTCATTCTTTCAAACGATTCGTTCAAAATGGCTGATTCATTTAGAAAGGAGTCAAGTGACTGTCTTTTATGAATGGATCATTGAATCATTGACTAATGATCACCCAAAAATGAAAATTCTGTCATTAATTACTCGCCCTCATGCCGCGGAAATGATCCAAAATGGTGCTACGGTGACACGGAGGAGACGAACTGTCGAATAAAGTCGTTATTTTTGTATTCTTTGCATACAAAATGTGTTCTCGTAGCTTCGTAAAATTCCGGTTGAACCCCTGCTGTCACATGGATTATTTTACTGATCTCCTTGCTACGTTTCTGGATGTTGATCATGGAAGGACCCTTGCTGTCTATGGAGGGTCTGAGAGCTCTCAGATTTCATCAAAAATATCTTAATTTGTGTTCTGAAGATGAACGGATGTCTTATGGGTTTGAAACGACATGAGGGTGAGTAATTAATGACCGAATTTAAATTTTTGGGTGAACTAACTCTTTAAAAGGCTTCATCATGCAGTGAATGCTTTTGGCCTTTCAAGATGTGTTTTATGCATACATACTCGATAATGTCAGATCACATATTGTTAAAACAACAATTACGATATTATCGCACACCCCTAATGAACACCGTGACACTATCAAAACACGGCTCTGTTTGTTTGAGCATCCTGATCAGCCGGACAGCAGCAGCGACTCAAGTGGTGCGAGTTTGGCACCAGAAAGTGATCAGAACAAACTCAAAATGGGATGTTTGCAAATCCAAAATGTTTGTTAATATCTATTTTGTGGTGTTTTTTTTTTTTTCTCGCAGACGCCCGTAAAAGAGCCCAACAGTGAAAATGTGGACATCAGCACTGGCGGTGGAGTCACAGGATGGAAGACCAAGTGCTGCAGTTGAACAGACACACACAGTTACTCACACACTTTACACAAACACACACACACACACACAATCTGTTCTTCTCTCTCTCTCTCTCTCATTCTCTCTCTCTCTCTCTCTCTCTCTCTCTCTCATCCCTCATTTCTCTCTAACACTCTTCCGTTCTGTCCTTCTCACGGGATTCTCCGTAAAACACATCTCTAACGTTTCTCACACTCACGATTGCTTGCTGACATTTTTATTTCTGGAAAAAAAAAAAGTCATGTTTCTTCTTATTTTAAAGTTTAAAGAAAGAAATGAATTTAAACAAAAAGCATATTCACCACTACATGGAGACCGTCAGTGGACCTGGAGACGCTGTCCGTCGGCACAGAGGAGCGGCGTAGCGTTTTAGACAAGACTTTGTCCAGTGTTTTTGGGGTTAGTGTTGTGTGTTAGTGTGAGAGATCTTCTCTAGCTGGGTTTTTTGTTATTTGATTTGATTTCTTTCGTCCGGTGCCTTAATGTAGAGCCATAGAGCTCACCCCCCCCCCCCCCCAAACACACACATTTAAACACCACTTTTCTGTAACAGTTACGCACACACACACACACACACACACACACAGGTCCTCTCCTCTCTGCTTGACCCGCTAATTCAACCCAACACGCCTGAGTGGAACCATCCGGATTCAACCTGTTTGCTCACAAGAGAATGGCATTTTATATATATATATTTGTTTAGTGTTTTTTTTTTATTTAGTTTGTTTATTTTTCAGAATGACTTGTTTCATGAATCTCCTCTGTATGTTTTTTGTTTTGTTTTGTTTTCCTTCACTCAGTTACTCATTCTCTCCTGCATGCTGGTTTCTTTGGGTTTTTTGGGGTCTTTTGTAAGTTTTGCCATGTTTGTAATTCACAGGAAGTATCTCTTCTAGTCCACACATGTGTCAGGGAGGGGAGCGTTCTCTTTGGAAATTCAAACGATTTTGCAGATCCATTAAAAATAAGCTTGTTTAAGTTACATTTTGGTCTTGGTTATTGAAGATAGACAGTTTGTAGTTGTGTTTGTGTGTGTTTTAAAAAGTCTTAATTCACTCTTCCACAAATTTAAGGCCTTAATGTTCAGATTCAAAATATCTAATCATCCTTAAATCAAGATACATTTCCTTGAAATGCAAAATAAAGTCTTGTTTTCTGAGAAACTGAACAAAATTAAGTGATTTTATGCTTAAAACAAGAACAAATATGTCAGTAGAGAATTAAAACTCGTTTTCCCTTTGAATAATTTTTTCTGAGCCCATTGGAAGATATTTGTTTTACTCACAAACTTGCTTCAGTTCCTCAGAAAACAAGACTTATTTTATGTAATTCTCAGATAAATGTATTTTGATTTATGAATCTTTAGACATTTGCACCAAAACAAGGCAGAAATACTGATGCAGAACACTTTTTTTTTTTTCTTTTCTATATTCCAGTGTTCGGGAGCAGAGCTATTCAAGCCTTAAGTTTGTGCGTGTGTGTAAAATGAATTAAAAATTAATCATCTGAAAGATTTTTTGGAAGTTGTATTTTCAAGTTGAAGTGTTGCTAATATAAAACATTTACATTTAGAGACCATACTTTGTTGCATTCAATTTACTTGTATTTTCTTTACTTACTCAAAATATAACACACTTTTTAAGTAGGCCTATTATAAATATTAGCTATTATTATTATTACGTTTTGTAAATAGGAGTAGCATTATGTCTCACTTGGGACGAAGATGACTAAGTTAAGTTAAATAGGAGTATTTAATAACTAAAATACATAGGGCCTGTAATAAAAGCAGCATATAATGCAATATTAGCCTATGCATAATATTAAGACGACTGGTAGTGTAATGATTTTTTTTCACAATATTTTATTATCTAGGACGTTCCCTTTGTCACTGCGTTCTCGATAAATTTAAAACAATTGCAGTTTGGACAATTAGGCTAAAAGTTTTCAAAAGATGCATGATTTATTTTTGTAATTTTTTTAAAATCAAACAGAAATTTGAACAGATAAACTGTTTAGGCTTTCTGTTTTACAGTGTGTATGCTGTATTTATTTACACTTTTTTTTGTAGCGCATTTTCCGGTTCCGGTCATGATAGCCTACATTAACTAACCTAAAAAATCATATATAAAGTCACGGTTATATATGATAAATTGTGAAAGTAGTATAATGCATATAAAAATATATATGAACTGCATAATTAGCCTATATGCGGAATATAAATGTGTTTTAGATTTCGAGGTTTGTCGTTTAGATGTTGATCATATAACACCACACGATGGCAGCACACAAAAGAAAATCGCCACGTTTGTCCATATTTTCAGAAGTGAAGTTATGAGTTTATATTAAGATGAAGCGAATACAGCTGACAGCAGCCTTCAGCATCGACTACAAATTCATTTTCATTGATTATTGATTAACACCCCTGGAATTATGACAGGTGAAAAATTATGAGTAAAGTCAACAATCATAAAACATTTTCATTAAATATTTGAAAAGAGAGACGGCAAGAATAAAACATTTGATGAAACCAGGAATAGAGATATAAAGACATAAGATTACCTTCCAAAACTGTTTGTGGCTTTAATAGATTATTACAGAATATGACATATGAAGATATTATAGAGGCCATAAAAACATTCGAAGCAACATTTTACTCCAGCATTTTTAATGAAATTACTGACAATTATGTTATTACAAAACAATTCAAGCATTATCTAAAATACGACTTTTCGTTTAACAATTTGATCTATTGTAACAAATGCTTCAGAACGTCATATTTGGAACCTTTATTGCAAAATTCAAACAGTAAAAGAATTATGACGAACAGAACCATTCAAACGTCAAACAAACATTCTAAAAATAGTTTTGGCCAACGGATATTCTAATCATTAAACTGTATAAAAATACTACAAGAGAATTCACGAGAAAACCAGCCCGATATAAAAGTGTCAGTTTTCCCCAACCTTACATTTATGAAAAATACTCTTGAGAATACATCTTCAATCTCTCAGTTAAAAGAATAGTTGTCTCTTAAAACATGTCAGGGTGGTTTTATTGTGCTCCCTTGTTCACCCACAGAAATATTAATACTACGAGTTTATTCGAGTTTTAGTCAGGAGGACAGAATTCATAAATATTATTCTACTGTAAATCAAACATGCAAAACCACTGCTAGAGAAAACTGTCAAAAACCACAAAAAGCTACTAAACTACATTTTAATTCTCACTGTTTATAACGAAACCATGAGGAGCTCTGAGAAATGAAATTATTGTATGCAACAACAACAACAGTCATAATAGTATGATTCTATTTAAATAATCAGTAGCTTTATTAACGATCAAATAATTCTATTGAGCTTCAAGAATTTAGCGCTATAAAACCTATCGTTCATAAACACATTGTCTATAAATAATCACCTTTTTAAAACAACTATGAATGTAAAACCCAAAATATTGCCTCAATTAAAACAAAAAAATAATATAAGAGAAAACTAATTGCCAAGAGAGCAAAACGAACAAAAAAAGTTTTTCTGTAATCTCGATTAGATTTCTGCCATTCAATGTTTATTTAATTTATTTTTAAAATACTTTTTCCATTTCTTTTGCCTACAACCTTCATATTTTTTGGCTTTTTATTTGATTTATTTTAGCAAAATTGTTTCATAAAAATGAATGAATCTTATGTCAATTACGTGATTGACACAAGCCATGCAGGATTATCGTGTTTCTCAACTCTCCACGACTCTGACAGACACTTCAAATTGCTGCACTGCCTGATTATAACCAGGAGATGGAGCAATACATTTTCCTGCAATGATGACTGCTGCTGATTAGCTACTGTGAAGGTCTGAGTTTTTATTTCCCTTGAAACACATTACATAAAAAAGTTACAAAATCACAAACATCTGCAACAAATATATGTGATGAACACAAGCCTATTAGATAGCTACATAAAATCAATTATACCGACCAAGAACGCTACTCTAGTAAGTCAAGCAATAAACACTATTTATTGAGTTTTTTGAAACAACCGTAAAGTTTCTTGTGGAATCTGCGCATGGCAACTAGAGACACTCACGCGCTCTCTATGGAGGATGCGACGAGCTGAGATGCTTCACGGAACCGAGAGAACTCCGCCGCTGCACAATTCCGCCTGCAGACATCAACACAGCTGCGGAATACACACACACACACACCCGTGCTCCTGACGCCCCGGTAATGGCGGATGAAAGGTAAGATTGCGCATGTCGGCATATGATGAAACTGCAAGAATGTAAAATCAATAGGTGACTCATCATGATGTCTTTACATTCAAATTTACAAACAATCAATTTAATTCTTATTATCTGAGTCTTGGATTTATAGTAGGGTGTCACTGAAACACTAAGAGATCGCATCAGGCCAGAAGAGAACCCCATGGAAGGCCCAATGGCCAATTTCAGAAAAAATTAATATAAACCAAAGCACTGCCACTACATTGGCAAGGTTTTAGTCATATCTTCCCATGTTAACTTCACATTTCTACAAACTTTTATTTTGAGCTGCCCACTTGACCAAGTCGTTTATGTACATTTTACAATGCAAAAATGATATAGGCCCTAATTCTGCCTTTGAAAACATCTCAATTATACTTCAGCATCACCTGTAGCTGAGGCTCATCCGCTCCCAAAACTGCTGCAGAATATGGCAAGCCGCTTTAGCTTAAAACACTCCCAGTGTTAACTCGTTGAAATTGCAGTTTTACTAGTTGCAATTCAATTAGAGAACTCTATAATTCAATTCTTACTGGCAACAATGCCAATTAGAGAGCACTCTAATTCTATTGTTACTAGTAAGAATTCCAATTGTATAGCTCTCCAATTAAATTCTTCCTAGCAACAATTCCAATTAGAGAGCTCTACACATAAATTTTTACTAATCATATGTCTCCATTGACTTCCATTAATTTTTAATTACAGAGCTCTACATCTGAATTTTTACTAGTAAGAATTAAAATTAGAGAGCTACAGTTTAATTTTTACAAGAATTCCAATTAGAGAGCTCTTTAAATAAACTTTTACTAGTAATAATTCCAATTTAGAGAGCTCTCCAATTAAATTATTACTAGTAAAAACCACATTAAAGATATGTTTAATTGCAGAGCTCTGTAAATGAATTCTAGAGCGCTCTAATTCAATTGTTACTAGTAATAATTCCAATTAGAGAGCTCTACAAATTAATTTTTACTAATCATATGTCTCCATTGACTTCCATTATTTTTTAATTACAGAGCTCTACATCTGAATTTTTACTATTAAGAATTCCAATTACAGAGCTCTCTAATTCAATTATTACTAGTAAAATACCAATTATAGAGCTCTCTAATTCAATTATTACTAGTAAAATACCAATTATAGAGCTCTCTAATTCAATTATTACTAGTAAAATACCAATTATAGAGCTCTCTAATTCAATTATTACTAGTAAAATACCAATTACAGAGCTCTCTAATTCAATTATTACTAGTAAAATACCAATTATAGAGCTCTCTAATTCAATTATTACTAGTAAAATACCAATTACAGAGCTCTCTAATTCAATTATTACTAGTAAAATACCAATTATAGAGCTCTCTAATTCAATTATTACTAGTAAAATACCAATTATAGAGCTCTCTAATTCAATTATTACTAGTAAAATACCAATTACAGAGCTCTCTAATTCAATTATTACTAGTAAAATACCAATTATAGAGCTCTCTAATTCAATTATTACTAGTAAAATACCAATTACAGAGCTCTCTAATTCAATTATTACTAGTAAAATACCAATTATAGAGCTCTCTAATTCAATTATTACTAGTAAAATACCAATTATAGAGCTCTCTAATTCAATTATTACTAGTAAAATACCAATTATAGAGCTCTACAAATTAATTTTTACTAATCATATGTCTCCATTGACTTCCATTATTTTTTAATTACAGAGCTCTACATCTGAATTTTTACTATTAAGAATACCAATTATAGAGCTCTCTAATTCAATTATTACTAGTAAAATACCAATTATAGAGCTCTCTAATTCAATTATTACTAGTAAAATACCAATTATAGAGCTCTCTAATTCAATTATTACTAGTAAAATACCAATTACAGAGCTCTCTAATTCAATTATTACTAGTAAAATACCAATTATAGAGCTCTCTAATTCAATTATTACTAGTAAAATACCAATTACAGAGCTCTCTAATTCAATTATTACTAGTAAAATACCAATTATAGAGCTCTCTAATTCAATTATTACTAGTAAAATTCCAATTATAGAGCTCTCTAATTCAATTATTACTAGTAAAATACCAATTATAGAGCTCTCTAATTCAATTATTACTAGTAAAATTCCAATTATAGAGCTCTCTAATTCAATTATTACTAGTAAAATACCAATTATAGAGCTCTCTAATTCAATTATTACTAGTAAAATTCAAATTATAGAGCTCTCTAATTCAATTATTACTAGTAAAATACCAATTACAGAGCTCTCTAATTCAATTATTACTAGTGAAATACCAATTACAGAGCTCTACAAATTAATTTTTACTAGTCATATGTCTCCATTGACTTCAATTCATTTTTAACTACAGAGCTCTACAACTGAATTTTTACTAGTAAGAATTAAAATTAGAGAGCTCTACAAATCAATTGTTACTAGTAAAATACCAATTATAGAGCTCTCTAATTCAATTATTACTAGTAAAATACCAATTATAGAGCTCTCTAATTCAATTATTACTAGTAAAATACCAATTATAGAGCTCTACAAATTAATTTTTACTAATCATATGTCTCCATTGACTTCCATTATTTTTTAATTACAGAGCTCTACATCTGAATTTTTACTATTAAGAATACCAATTATAGAGCTCTCTAATTCAATTATTACTAGTAAAATACCAATTATAGAGCTCTCTAATTCAATTATTACTAGTAAAATACCAATTATAGAGCTCTCTAATTCAATTATTACTAGTAAAATACCAATTACAGAGCTCTCTAATTCAATTATTACTAGTAAAATACCAATTATAGAGCTCTCTAATTCAATTATTACTAGTAAAATACCAATTACAGAGCTCTCTAATTCAATTATTACTAGTAAAATACCAATTATAGAGCTCTCTAATTCAATTATTACTAGTAAAATTCCAATTATAGAGCTCTCTAATTCAATTATTACTAGTAAAATACCAATTATAGAGCTCTCTAATTCAATTATTACTAGTAAAATTCCAATTATAGAGCTCTCTAATTCAATTATTACTAGTAAAATACCAATTACAGAGCTCTCTAATTCAATTATTACTAGTAAAATACCAATTATAGAGCTCTCTAATTCAATTATTACTAGTAAAATTCCAATTATAGAGCTCTCTAATTCAATTATTACTAGTAAAATACCAATTACAGAGCTCTCTAATTCAATTATTACTAGTAAAATACCAATTACAGAGCTCTCTAATTCAATTATTACTAGTAAAATACCAATTATAGAGCTCTCTAATTCAATTATTACTAGTAAAATACCAATTACAGAGCTCTCTAATTCAATTATTACTAGTAAAATACCAATTACAGAGCTCTCTAATTCAACTCTTACTAGCAACAATTCCAATTAGAGAGCTCTACAAATTAATTTTTACTAGTCATATGTCTCCATTGACTTCAATTCATTTTTAACTACAGAGCTCTACAACTGAATTTTTACTAGTAAGAATTAAAATTAGAGAGCTCTACAAATCAATTGTTACTAGTAAAAATGCAAATACGACGAGTAACGCTGAGAATATTTTACGATAAAACGGCTTGCCATAGCAGAAGCACTGATGTTATTGTGCTGATTGACAGCCAGAGGGCGCTGCTGGAAGTAAATCCTTCCTACTGTAACCTTGCAGCAGACTGAACCACATCAACCCCTGACAATATGATGTGTTTTTATTTGGCCTCACATGATGAAGACACGCAAGCTAGTCATTTTGATTTTATTACGCTTAAAATATAAATCCAGTGACCTTTAGTTAGTTTGATATTTTCCTTGTGTGGGTTTTGTCTTGAATTTAAGGAAGGTTCACACAAAATGGCTGCCAATCAGACTCCGTCATTCAATCATGTGTCTATCATCTTAAAGACATTTTTTACATCCTCACTGAAAAAGCATAAGAGAAATTGTTAATGGTGGTTGACGTTTTATTTGAATATGAATACAGTTCGGTTATTAGACTTGACAGTTTAAACAAATATTTATGAACACAAGAATAGCAGTATTAATGTCATAATTTCATTTGTTTATAAGCAACACTGAATGTTCTGCTGAGCTAGAAATTCAAAGTGGCTTTTCTATAAACGCAGACGTTTACAAAGAAGTCGGAATATTTTGAAATCGTGTATCAAAAGAGAAGGAATGACCAGACTGGGTTGTTTTTTTGTTCTACAGGTATTTGACGGGATATTCTGACGCGAATGGGCTTTACAAAGATTATCAGAAGTTTTCTCGTTTTATTATCCATCAATCTGGATTTGAAACTTACACATCACATCATATACAGGTATATAATTTCATCTTACTCTAGCTATGTTAGCTGTTGACTTTAACTTAAACGCATCACTATAAAACACCCGCTTAAAATAATAATTCTATTTAAATATAATAGTAGGCTAATTGGTGTGTCTGAAATCAAAGCGCGTGCTTCCCATATTTATTATTCGCGGTTTGGATTAAAGGAGCGATTTAAACTCCTCTTATATTTCACAAGCGCTATGAAATATTCATTTTTTACTAAAAAACTAAAACAAACGAGCCTCGGTCGGTGCATTAGCATAAAACCTACAACATAAGAACTTTAGTTGCGTCAGAAAAATAACCATTGCACTATTTTGGACTTCTTCACAGGGTCAGACACACAGCATGGCCGTGCACTCCATTTCAGGTGAGTTTATAAAGTGTGTCTTCTAGACTGTGAACATTGCAGATCAACAGTGCTACCTGTTTGAGAGCTGAACCTTTCACAATCATAACATGATCATATATTGTGATTAAACTATTTAAACGGGGGAAAGGTCCTTTTACAGGGAGCGTATGAAAGACAGAAGGAGAGGAAAAGAATCCTGAATGCTCCTTTCACACTTCCGTTCGACGTCATGATTTAATTGTGACGTAATAAAGGAGCGTTCCGCCGCCACGTTAGATCTTACTCTTTTACAGGGAATGTTGCTGCAAGCTGTTAAAATGTTTAATACAATATTTTAAAAGTATTCACTGTTATCTGTTGAGTATTAGCTATTTTGCAGTAAAGATAGCTAATAGATGAAGCCAGTTCATTTAGATTTTGTTGTTGTTGTAACGACTAACCCGGATAAAATCATAAAAAATACACATAAATGAATGAATACAAGCTTTCGGTTTTGTTTAACGGGTCATTTTTATGTAGCTACCGAAATCGAGAAGACAAAAATTGTAACATTTTTTTTTTGTAGTTAAAAATTGTGATAAGCACAGCCTCTACTAAAACATTATCTTTTGCGTTTTTAAACAGAAATAAACCTGAAATCGTATAATGTTTTAAAACGTTTTTGCAATTTAATCGAAACGAAAAATATAGCCTGGCAAAAGAAACAACTGATCATCTCTCTTTTTGTGTGACAAAAATGTGCCAAAATTACGATAAAGACTAATATTTTAAACTATGATCGAGCTCTGAAAATTAAGACACTGCATAGGAATTTAGTAGAAAATCCCTTTTTGAAGATCTCTCTTCAGTTTATCATATAGTGCACATAAAACTGTTTTAAAAATGAATGTATCTAATTATAATTCGAATATCGTGTGTGTTTTGAATAGAATAAGTCCTTACCTTATAATGAAACCTCAATTGTATTGATCTTTGTAAGAACATGTAGAAGCAGGCTTCACATGTAAAACTGAGAATGAAAAATATCCACCCCTCATTCTTGATATTTCATTTCAAATCGGTTTAAAAAACCGTCGGGTTTGTATTGGCTTCGGTGGATAATTTTGAAGAGATAGAGGAATTGAAAGAATGCAGCATTAAACCAAAAGAAAGGAGAAGAGCTGAATAAACTCTGCGAACTCTATTGACATCTATGCGTTTCCTCTGGGGTTCAGCTGGGTGGGGGTGGGTGAGGTGAAGGTATGCTCAATACATCCAAACAGACCCTCCAATCTGGTGGTTTGGTAAGCACAAATCAGCTGCAAACTCACTTTATAGATGGGTTGTCTCCTAGCAATGTTGACAAAATGAGTTCAATTGCATTATCTTAATTTAAGATTAAAGGAATATTTTCATATTCACTTTGGATGCAAAGTCTAAATAAATGGCTAATCTGAAGACCCAAGGGAGTGTTTTTAGGGTTAATCTTATTCAGTATGTGTTTGAAAGTTCTTGTAAGTGAAATTCAGTTTTGTTTTTCATATATGGAGTTTATGAATGAACTCAATTGGTGAACCATTTTGCATTTCAATAGCACCTATTTGCATAGTCCTGATTTAAAAGATCATTTCACATGGGAAACATTCTTCTGGTGTTTGATTATGAGTTTGGATTTGAAGAATCAGTGTCTAAACTTTGCTCTGATAGAGAGAAACATTTTGGTTTGTTTATTTCAAAAGAAAAAAAGAGATCCTTCAGATGTTAAACTTGAAAAGTTTAACT
The DNA here is from genome assembly GCF_936440315.1 of Barbus barbus. NCBI lineage: Eukaryota > Metazoa > Chordata > Actinopteri > Cypriniformes > Cyprinidae > Barbus > Barbus barbus. The sequence goes on from NC_136742.1 coordinate 28,530,253, forward strand.
CTTGCTAATGAACAATTTAGGACTGAAACAATTGAAATTGAAAGTAATATTTAGATTTAGTATGTGGACTATTACTGGTTGATCTCCTTTATGCACAATTTTACATGTAAATTGAATTACAAAAGTATTATGTCATGGATTTAATGATATAGCTTTAATTTAATCTTAAAGCATTCATGACTGTTAGTCTATAGCCTATATAATCGGTACATCTATTTAGGAAAGTTTTTAGAGTGTTGTTATTCAGTCCAGCATTAAACTCAAGTCAAAATCAATTAACATTTATATGTAGCCTAATATTCATCGGAATTAAAAATAACAAGTTTGAATGACCTGCTAATGAATTACGCCTAGTTTTTTTCCTGTTTTATTTTACACTCACACGCGTATTTTTATATTTCAGATCAATATTCCTCAGTGCTGTTGATTTAAATGACTTTCTAAAGTCATGCGGACCCGTTTTGCGTTTCAGTAGCTAGACATAAACCACCGAGGAACATCTTTTTTTAGGCTATCTGTCTGCCCTGGAATTTATTCGATGCTTGCGGACTTTAACGGGATCAAACGGGGACATTTAGGGTGTGTCCGTGACCTCGTGGGACGTGTTTCCCGGAGCTCGCGGGGCAGTTTTATGAATGGTGGATGGGAAACCCTCGTGCAGGAAATGAGAAACTCCATAACATCCGTGACCTGCGCCGTAATGGCACAACCACCATCCATCTCTTCCACACACCAGCACACACACACACACACACACACACACACATACACGCGTTGTTTTTTGTGGTTTATGGGGACTCTCCATAGGCGTAATGGTTTTTATACTGAACAAACTGTGTGTGCTATTGCCCTACACCAACCCTACACCTAAACTTAGCCCTCACAGGAGACTTTGTGCATTTTTAGATTTTCAAAAACACACCATTTAGTATGTTTTTTAAGCCTTTTGAATTACGGGGACATAGGCAGTGTCCTCATAAACCACCTTCATATTGTAATACCTCTGTCATACCCATGTCATTATACACATTTGTGTCCTCATAAACCACATAAACATGCACACACACACACAGCATCTCCGACAGCAGAACTGGTGCAGGGGGTGGGGGATTGGGGGCAGGGGTGAATTCCGGAGGGTGGTCGGCATGGATGGGTGGGTGAAATGGGCGGAGCGTAGAAGCGGTGGGGGTAGTTGTTGATTCACTTCTCCAACGTGTTTTTCCTCTGACTCAAAGACAGAGAAAAACATCCTCTGCCAAGGCATCAGGTTTGATCATGAGCTAGTCAGAATCGTTTACTGAACGAATGTCTTGTAGAAACATAAACATTACGTTTTTTTTAACAGGAGACAATTATTTCACTTGTCAATTTTCCTATTAAGCTTTGCATTTCAACTTGTTGGTTTAATGCACATTTGACTACAGTTTTTTGAGTACTGATCACTCAAGATACAATTCAAAACAACACAATAAGCACAGAAACAAAAAAAGTCTGTGAAAGTAAGATTGCATTTAATCCGTTCCATACTTAAATTTTTAGAACATTCAATTGGGCTATATTACATTTTGGGTTCATACTATGTTTACCGTGTTTTATCACTTTATATACCAGGAAAAAAGTGGGGTGATTTGCTAGTTGTTTAGCAAATCTAATTGGATCAATGCTCTGTTTTCATGAATCAACAGATCATGTAGTTTGGAGGCCAGACATATTTATAGCCTATACTGTTGCAATACACTCTATATACGTTTATTTTATGTCTTTATGTTTGTTCTTTCTACATTGATGTAGCTAGGTATCCTCATGTATATATTTTCAAGTGCGCAAAGCTGATGTAACCCAGAAAAAAATCCATGTGTGTGAGGACTTGGTCAATAAAGATCTTCTTATTCTAAATGAGTCTCATTGACGTTTGTACTGCAGCAAACAACAAATGCAAACTGCAGTGTGCTTCAACAAACAATAATTAGTGATGATCTCATTTCTCCCAAACTATAATACTGAATGTTTTGGAAACGTTTAAACAAAAGCAGAAAGACAGCAGCAGCAGAAGAACAAAAATATTTTTTGTACATTTGAAAGGAAATCCAATGTGTGCATAAGAAACGTTTCCTCTTTTTGGTTAATGACATAAAGGTATAGCTTAAAACAACTTTATGTAATAGGCTACGACGATTATTAGTCTAGCCTACAGTTTAATGGAATAGTAGGCTACACTTCTAGAAAAATCTACTACCCACTGTATAAAGAGATAAATTCTGGAAAACTTGTGTTGTTGCATTTCGCTACAACAAGCGAGAACATCAAAAATGAAGTGTTATACAACTATTTACTTTCAAAAGGCTATATAAAGTATTATGACTGTGGTTACCAGCGGTTGGAATTTGGTTACATAACGCATCATTAAAATTGTTACATATAAATAAAAAAACTAAAATGCTGGACTTTTTATGGTCTCTCGAATGACTTAAGGAACACGCACAAAACCGATTTTAGACGTCAAAACCTGATGAACCTGATGCTTTTAGGTGACGTAGCTGTAGAGCTGAAGTCCAGCCCGGTTCCGAGTCCGCTCCCTCTCCCGGGCTCCCGGAGGAGTCACGTGTGCAGCGCTGCGAGCGAGCGAATGAGAAACGGAGAGAGAGAGCGAATGTGAGAGGGAGGGAAAGAGAGAGGGGATAGGAGATGTTAAAAGAGACATGACAAAATATCCAAAAAGGAGACGCACGCCGTACCATGCGCGCTAAATTTGTGCCCGCTGGAAATCGGGATGTCGGATCGACGGTGACGCGCATCACCCCATTTCACGGAGGAAACGATTTCGCTGGAACTTTGGAACGAAGGGTCCGCGGGGAAACATGGCCGAAGGTTACGATGCTTTTTTTTTTTTTAAACATCTCTTTTCACGCGAACTCGTATTGTCCAACGCGCTTTGTTTACGTTGTTTGTACGCGTAATGAAGAGCCAGTGGTAGTGGGGGGGTGGGGGGTACCGTGTGCACACCTGCCCCACGCCAGGCGGTTCACATACGGTAGAGGTGCAAGAAGTTACATAGTGTAGCTACTAACTAGGCATATTGAGCAATACCAATGCACTGCGCCATCCCATCTGAAGTGTAGCTCTATACTTTTCATTGAGTTTCTCCAGTTTTCCAGAGGGTGGGTTGTAGACAAGGGTGTAAGAATATATATAAGGTTAAGGAACCAAAATGTAAAAGTTTAACAGGCTGGCAATGGAAACCCCCAAATATTTATTGATTATAAAGAAAAGGGGGCGTCTGTATAGGCTAGTGGTGGTTACGGCCCTGGTTGTAGACACATCGTTGCATTTGAACGCATGGTGTTGAGTAGTAGCTGGGGGATTTCCCTCAGAAACACTGGCCACGCAGACCCACGGTCATTGTGTACACACCAAGAACAAAGTATAGGCTACATCTCAAACACCAGCACACAACATCATGGGCTTTTCTCCCTTGACCGCACAGGAGGGCCGCGCAAAGGTGTCGGGTCGCCGCAGATTCTGGCTGGCTCGGGTTACTGCAAGTGGTTTAATGTCCGCATGGGGTTTGGATTTATATCGATGACCAGCAGCGAGGGGAAGCCAGTGGACCCTCCACTAGACGTGTTCGTTCACCAAGTAAGTCCAAAAATGCATGTTCTCCTCATGACTCTTTTTCACGTTATCTGTCGCATCTCATTGACATCAGCAGCAGATGTGCTCGAGGAAAGCAGAAGTAAACATGCGCTTGTGTTTTCATCCCCTGTTACTTTAAGAACGCCAAAAACGCATCTTCACTCTCCACTGATATTATCAGACGAACAGCTTATTAGTAGTAAACGGAGGTATTTACGATGCAGCTCTTAAAGGAACCTTTATTAGGACGAGAATAGAGAGAGTAGCCCTTGATATAAGGGGGCGTCTGTGTAGGCTAGTGGTGGTTACGGCCCTGGTTGTAGACACATCGTTGCATTGAACGCATGTTGAGTAGTATATGCTCACAGGAGCATGTCTCATAAACCTGCCACCATGTCGGAAAACGTGTCACACGGAGCACACGAAGATCCGACGGCGTTCACAAGCAGACTTTTGAAGAATGGCAAGCGATTTCGGTGTGAACTGTTGTACTGAACATCATGTGCTCTCGTGTTTACATGGGTGTAGTTCAGCCCCCCTTTCACAATATTTCCTCTTCTTCTCATGCAGTTTCAGAGCTAAATCAATACGGACACATGTACTAAACCGGAAATTATCTCCTTTCATCATTTTCCAGGCTTTCCACCTTAAAATAGCAGACTGCAGACACAAACTTAAAGAACAAAAGCAGAGGTTTCTTCTGAGTTTTATTAGCACTCAAGCTCACTGCACTGTTGTTTTGATGTCAGTTTTGCTGCTTTCTGTTACAATGTGTTCTTGTTATCTGTTGCTGATAATATTGTCAAGCAGTGTTATGTTGACTGCTGGATGTTAATGATTCCTGGGACTTAACATTTCCATTATTACGAAACACATCTGCATAATCCTTTAAATCTGAAATTCAATAACATAACAGCTAGTTTGCACAGGAAACAAGTGGCTATCTATCTATCTATCTATCTATCTATCTATCTATCTATCTATCTATCTATCTATCTATCTATCTATCTATCTATCTAGTATTTTTTAAATAATTTAAAACAGTGTAAATATCTCGATTGATTAAAATTACAGTTGTGCTATTCTTTTCTCAAATTCAACAATGTTTTAATAATCTTTTATTATAACCAAATTCCAATTGCTGAAAACCATTTTTAAGTAAAAGGGATTTTGCTTTACGTATTTATCTTGTGATTGGTGTTTTTATGGATATATTAGATGCATTGTTTTGTTTAAAAAATAAAATTGTTGAAATAGAGAATAAAATTTGAATTAGCACAGTTAAGGAAATTGATAGCAGACATTCTAAATATGTACAGAATTATTTGAAATGATTTAAAACAGGCAGTTTTACAATATCTTCAAGATTTTTTTTTAGGCAAATTTCATTAATTTTTTATTTAAATAAAAATTTTGTGTGGACATGAATTTTTGTGAATGAGCTTAAACATGAACCTCTTGTTCTAGTCGCCCCTAAATCTTAGTGCATTCTGGGAAATGCAGTTCTCAAAAAAGACTTAAAGACTCAAAAAAGGGGATAAAGTCTTGTACAAACAGGCCAAATACACACTGAAAAGGAGATCAGAGCGGCAAAGAAGATCTTCCAGTGATCCTTCTTCAGCTTGGAAAGGAATGAAGGACATCACCAGTTACAAGACACCATCCCCCAGCACTCTGGAGAATCAACACCTGGCAGACGACTTGAACGAGTTTTATTGTCGTTTTGAAAAATCACCCCACACCCGCCCTGAACACCTCTCCCCCACACCTACAATTCAGATCAGTGAAGAAGATGTGTGCCAGGTCTTCAGAAAGAACAAAAGAAGGAAAGCACCAGGCCCAGACGGTGTCACCAGCCTGTCTGAAAATCTGTGCTGACCAGCTGGCCCCCATCTTCAAACAGATCTTCAACAGATCACTGGAGCTGTGTGAAGTCCCCTCATGCTTCAAACGCTCCACCATCATCCCCGTCCCAAAGAAACCCAAAATTACTGGACTTAATGACTACAGACCTGTGGCCCTAACGTCTGTAGCCATGAAATCATTTGAAAGACTGGTTTTGGCTTATCTGAAGGACATCACTGGTCCCTTACTGGACCCCCTGCAGTTTGCCTACAGAGCAAACAGGTCTGTGGATGATGCAGTCAACATGGGACTGCACTTCATCCTGCAGCATCTGGACAGACCAGGGACTTATGTGAGGATCATGTTTGTGGACTTCAGCTTCGCTTTTAACACCATCATCACGGAAACCCTTCAGAATAAACTAACCCAGCTCTCCGTCCCCACCTCCGTCTGCCAGTGTATCAACAGCTTCCTGACAGACAGGCAGCAGTTAGTAAAGCTTGGTAAATTCACATCCAGCACTCGTACGATCAGCACTGGAGCTCCACAGGGCTGCGTACTCTCCCCAATGCTCTTCTCCCTCTACACCAACGACTGCACATCTAAAGACCCCTCTGTCAAGCTCCTGAAGTTTGCAGACGACACCACACTGATCGGCCTCATCCAGGATGGTGACGAGTCTGCTTACAGACAGGAGGTTAAGGAGCTGGCTGTCTGGTGCAGTCTTAACAACCTGGAGCTCAACACGCTCAAAACTGTGTAGATGATCGTGGACTTCAGGAGAAACCCCCCTGCTCTCCCCCCACTCACCATCATGAACAGCACAGTGACTGCAGTGGAGTCATTCAGATTCCTGGGCACCACCATCTCTCAGGACCTGAAGTGGGATATTCACATAGACTCCATTGTCAGAAAGGCCCAGCAGAGGTTATACTTTCTTCGCCAGCTGAGGAAGTTCAACCTGCCACAGGACTTACTGAAACAGTTCTACTCTGCCATCACTGAATCCATCCTCTGCACTGGTTCAGCTCAGCTACCAAATCTGACCTCAGAAGACTACAGAGGGTAGTCCGTACTGCTGAGCGAATCATTGGTACAACCCTCCCCACTCTCCAAGAGCTGTACTTATCCAGAGTGAGCAAAAGGGCTGGTAAAATCACTCTGGACCCCTCACATCCAGCACATTCCCTCCTTGAACTGCTGCCGTCTGGTCGACACTACAGAGCTCTGAGCACCAGAACGACCAGACACAGGAACAGTTTCTTCCCTCAGGCAATCCATCTCATGAACACTCAACAATAAACGTGGAACACACAACTATAATACATTATCCATTCACCACACTCACTAATTTTTATTTTCTCATTTCTAATTTGCACATACTTGACCTGTACATACATAGTTGTCTATATTATATATTGTGTTTTTTGCTGCTTTGTACATTGCCTATTTGTATATTATTCTTTATTATCTGTGTCCTGTTGCTGTCTTTCTGTTGCACTGTGGAGCTTCTGTCACTACAACAAATTCCTTGTATGTGTAAACATACCTGGCCAATAAAGCTCATTCTGATTCTGATTCTGATTCTGAAAGACAAACAGCAGCCAGATACACAGTCAGACTTTTATGCGTGCAGTTGAGTTTAATAACGTACTGATAGCTTATGTAATATATATATATATATATGTATATATATATATATATATATATATATATATATATATATATATAAAATAATTAAGGCAAATGGTTAGAAATGAGCTGGTTGAAATCAAATGAAATCTCCACATCTGTATTTGCAAATTCATCAGATTGTCTACTGAATTATCTGTTGGAATACACAATTAATACACTTGTTAGGCCTACTCTTTGTTGTAAAGCACAGGTTAAATCACGCTGTCTTGATGTTAAATGTGAAATTTGTGTACATAGGTTAAGCATGGAACATTTCCTACCTTGCATGCATTAGAGTAGTTATTATAAGAACATCTTGTACTATACTGTTCGCATGTAGTAAACAATTACACCGAATGCATTTGGAAAACGAAGCCTGCTTTTTCCTCATCGCATGGGAAAGTGTATTGATTAGAGTCATGTTTGTTATCTGGAAGAGCTGTTTGGTTTATTTTTGTGTGCAGTCAATGTGTTTCCTCTATATGAAAATCCTGAAACCAGCAAACACACAATGGCTTCCAGAGATCAGGGTGTATAATATAATGGCGATGTTTGCATAAAACTATTTAATGATAGCAAATGAGTTTTCACTGATGCCTTTACATTTTACTTTGGTGCATTATCTTGTCACAGCGGTGTTGCATGAGCAAAATCCATGAGCATTTTTACTCATCCAAGTAAGCAAATTATTATTTGATAATCTCAAAATGCTTAAATATATTAGTCTATTACAGGTTAGCTGCAGTATTCACTGATTGCAGCATTCATTTGCTTAATTATTTGTATGTTTTGAACCTTCTAGCTAATTTTAGCATCATGCAGACGCAGGTCATGATGCTGAGGCTGCTTGCGTGTGTTATACAGACTAATGGCAGAAAGAAGCTGTAATCCATAACGTCTCTGATAAAGATTTGCATTTCGCTGCTATGCGGAGGTTTATTTGTGTTCTTTGTGTCTGAATGCTGCATGTACATGTGCCTTCATGCTACATTGAAAATGAAAAAGCTTTTATGCTGCGCAGGGTGTGTGTTTGTGTGTTGTTTAGGATGTGCAGCTGTTATGCAGTGTGTGTTTGATAAGCAGAGAGTGTACAGCTGATTATTCCCTTAGTGTGTGTCTAAACCTGATATTATGTATAGAAACAGAATGTTTTGTTTGGCAGTTCGTCAAAAAAACCCCGTACATTTCTTACAAACAAGAATGAACTTTGTGGTTTAGCACAATACATGTATGCATTTGGCAGACGCTTTTATCCAGATTGTTATTGTTGTTTTTTTATCAGTTCATGCAGCTATGGGAATTGAACCCATGACCTTACCGTAGCTATGCATTGCTGTTTGCGTAATGTCTGCCTAAGAAAATGTATTGATGTCTTTCCCCTTTATGAGAAATTTTCAGCTAAAACTGTTTTTGAGATTTTTTTTTAATTCTTTGCATATTTTATAATATGTATATTGATATTGATAGTATATTATATTGTATATTGATCTGTAGGTGTTAAAAGAAGCCGATTACATTGAGTTCTGATAAATTATTAGAGCTATGAAATTTAAATATTTTCTTTGAAGATAATTATAACATATAATTTGACTTTTTCCATCAATGATAGCTAAAATAATTAGTATCATATCAAATAAGTGATGTGAATTATTTGAGATAAAGTAGGTTATTGCTGTTTTTCAACTGACAACAGTTCCAGCACTGACTATAATTACATTTTTAAAATTTGTTATATATTAAATTTGATGAAGCAGTCTTTCTCAGTGCATGTACATTAATTGTACTTTTACTTATGGTGCATGCATTTGTTTTTTGAACCAAAAGTTGGCTACTATTTACTTTGAAGTATGTATAATGCATTATAAAGTTATTCATAATGCACATTATAATGCATTATTTTTAAAGTTGAATGTTAAAATGCATATAATATTTGCATATTCCTTGTTACATGTGAAATTGGTTGTTTGTCATGTTCTAATCCATTACACTTTCTAAAGGTGTAACAATGAATAGATAAGTATAAGAATTGTGTTTACAGTTATCATATAATGCATCATAAATTGCTTTACAAGGCATAATTAATGCATTCAAATACTTTTATAATGCATTATATATAAAGGCTTTAAGGAAAGTGTTACCGTTGTTACATTAGCCTCCTTTAATGCGACCAGTACATCAATACAGTATCCTCATTGAAACACACCAGTGTTTGTCCTGTGTTTCAGATCAACTACAAATCCATGAGCACTTTGTGTCAATCCAGGACAGGAAAAAGTGTGAATCAGAAGAAAAGAGAACGCATGTGTGTGTGTGTTTTTTTGTTTGTATGTGTAAAGAGGATTTCAGTGCGTGAGTGTGTGTGTGTGGTGGGGGTTGGGGTCCTCTAACATTCTTTAAAAGAGGAATTTCGTTAAAGACAAAAAAGGGAAAGGAGGTGTGGCTTTGGCCGGCCCTCACACTCCGAATCAAGCACTGCAGTGTGTGTGTGTGTGTGTGTGTTTCATTAGGAGCTTTGTGTTTGATTTTTCCGAATGCTGCACCTCCTGCAGTGTTTGTGTGTGTGAGAGTCTAACTGCATGAATGCATGTTGTTGTTTATAAATGCGTCGCTCTGTATGACTCGATCATTTCATGTGTTTCTACACTATTAGAAAAAAAGGTTCTTTATTGGCTTTGATGGTTGCATGAAGAACCTTTAACATCAATGAAACCTTTCCATTGCACAAAAAGGTTCTTTAAAGTGGAAAAAGGTTTTTTAAATGTTAGGTAAAAATGGTTATTTTAAGAACCGTTTACTGAAAGGCTTGTTCTTCTGAAATGGTATGATCAATAAGTCATAGCAAGTTATATGAGATTCAAAAAAATGAGTTGAAGTAACTCGTTTGATGATACTTACAATTTTAAGGCAGAGGCAGAAGTTTAAAAAAATATTTTTTACAGTGCATTTTATCTTGTATATTAATCTCTTGGTTGTTGGTTAAAAGTAGTCGATTACACTGAGCTACGATACCAGATTGTATTATAGCTCAATTGTAAAAATAAATAGGCTTATAAAATAAAGCGTCCAATTGGAGTTTTGCACAGCAATGTCATAGATGAACCATTTTGGGTTTCAAAAAGAAGCTTTCAGTGAACAGTTCTTAAAAGAACCATTTTTTCTTAGTGTGAAGAACATTTTAAAATCCCAAAGAACAATTTTTTCACTTTAATTAAAGAACCTTTGGAGTAATGGAAAGGTTTCATGGATGTTAAAGGTTCTTCATGAAACCGTCGATGCCAATAAAGAACCTTAAATGAAATAAAATGAATGAACCGACAGGTTGAAGTTCTTAAATATGTAATCAGCATTTACACTTGTTTCTCACTTTGCTATCTTGAAGGCAAATTTATGTCCAGAAGTGTGCAAAATCTTGAAAAATGGTTTGCTGTTTTTAATTGTAGAAATGCTGTTCGTTTAGGGATGGGTTCTGTGGTATGTCCTTAAGTTAAAGTGTGTGTGTGTGTGTGTGTGTTGTGGTTTCTCTGGGCCCCTAGTGAGATTAAGCTCTCATCCAGGACCAGACTCCTCCTCTCACTGCTGCACAGATCTCACTCCTCCTCTAACATACACGCTGCTCTCCTCATCCTGTGCTCCATCCGTTTGTTTTTTAACTGCTGATGCCAAGACTGATATCTAGAGCGCAGGATGAAATATATGATAACAGATGAGATTCCTAAAACGCACTTATAGTAAATAATGAAAGTGGAAAATGTTTATTATGTCAAATCAATATTTTTAAAAGAGATTTAAGAAGAAACTAATAATTAAACTTCTTTAAATCAAGCAAGCTGACAAGTGTCTTATAGAGTGTATAAGATAATTCAGGTTCACAATCACAGGATTATAATGGATGCATACATTTATGCTCATTCCTGTTTGTGCTCTGTAACATGAAAACTGAATACGTTTGTGTTGTCATTTAAGGAAGTGTTTCTATAAAATATTAGCACTTTACACTATTAAATATAACTTGATTTACACAATAGAGCAACGGTTAAAGTTTGTTTGCATGAGTGTCAATTGAAGTTAATTTAATATATATATTTTTTATATTCTTTTAACATTTTTATAGTTCCATACTTTTGTTTTCATTAAAAAAGACTAAATGTTTTAGTGTGATGCAAACCAACTAATAGCAGTAAAATCCCTTCATAATCCTTTTTTTCATCTTGGCAGTTTTGTAAGTTTTTACAACAGGATAGAACGGGATATTGAGAACTCAGGAAAAGCAATAAATTAATTTAAAGTAAAGTAAATGAGAAGTTTAGTTTGAAATATTTCGAATAGAGAAACTAAAAATGCAGGAACAGTTGGTAATTGTTTTTATTTGTTTTAATGTTTTTAATAATAATAATAATAATGCACTGCAAAAATAATATCTGCTTAAACTAAGGTTTATTTAAAATTCAATGTACTCCCAATTTAATATTAGTAATAATACGGTATTTGTATGTATAGCAGTAAATGTAAATATATATTTTTTGTTTATTTTCTATTCCCTGTTGTGATGGTAGTTGTGACAAAACAGAAATGAACATGATTTTATCTTTAAAATGAGTTTAATATTTGATTTAGTATGTTAAGACCCATAATGAGGACATGCCAATACTGTATAACAGGAATGACCCGTTCATTATGTGCCTTAATTCTCTCTCATTTTATCCTTTGCTAATCTTACTTTTATAGTTTCTCTGTTTTCATCTAAACTTTAGTTCTGCTTTTACTTGCAGAGCTTTAATTTTCTATGTTTTCTCCATTATTGTCTTTAGTATTCTCTCACTCTCTACCTTTTTAGTTCACTGTCATTTCTTTTCTTTTCTTCCAGAGCTCGATCTCTTCTGCATCCTGCACTTTTATTCTCCATTTCTCCATTTGTTCAGTTCTTCATTTCTCCATCTCAACACAAGCTGCAGGTCACATGACTTCCTCCTTCAGCTCTGCCCATATAAGGAGTGAGTGTGTGGGCGGAGCCAGCTGCTGATCTGACACAAACAAATGCTCGCTTTCCAAGAGTTCAGTCACAGCTGTGTAGCACTGAAATCTGATTATAATTATTTTGTATATATATATTTTTTTTGTATTTTATGTATTTTTTATCAACTGTTTTTAAAATAATTTCATAATCTTAATAATGCTTGACTTGTTGATTAATGCTTAATGGATGAATTGGTTCTTGAATGAAAAAAAAGAAGAAAAAAAGCTCTGTTTATTATTTTGCTAGTTTAATTTTAGGACTTGATTTGTGGTCTCATAAGACACATCTATACCTGAGTAAATAACAAACTCATTAAATGAAGTGTCTTTTTTAAGAAAACATCTGCCAAGAGCACAAATGTAAAAGTGAGTTCTGTTTAGAAAGTCAAATGGTTTGGACAGATTAGAAAAAGGCAACATTAACCAGATACCAAAAGCTATGACTTCTTTTACTTTTTTAGACAACTGTTTATGTTTGCTTTTTAAGAAAATAAGCAAGCTGTCAGTAAAAGACAATAAGCTACATTGGTGTGTTTTATTATAACGAATAAACACAAAAAATAACAAATCATGACAAACATAAACTGCAGTTTGATTCTGTTTCTATTTGTTTTCTGTGCATATGTTTTATTTTCAAGCTTCATCATAATATAAACAGACACAAACATAAAATTGTTGTTATTCTGTACATTCACACTCATTTATAAACACTGTGATCATCCTCAAAGGTATTTTTAAAATGTAAAGGTAGTTCAATCAGACTTAAGTTGACCGTGTGCATTTTACACACACACACACACACACACACACACACACACACACACACACACACACACACACACAGAGAGAGCTCATATCCGGCTGCTATCAGGAGTGTGTGTGGAGTGATGTAGTGTGTGTCAGCAGATCAAATACTGCGTGTGCGTCTTGTAGTCAGAGCAGAAGTGTGTTGTTAATTTAACGCAGGGAAACGGGATGCCTGTGTGTGTGTTTGAAGGGGGTTGGGCAGAGGTCAGAGGTCACAATGAAGGATGAAAACATGTAGAGGAGGGGTGATGTGCGATACGTCCGGCCCTTTGGTGGTGCGCGCCGTATTTCTTCCCCCTGTTTTCTGTCTTCCGTCTCTTGTGTTTCTGCTTTTTTTCCTGCAGTGACACATCTTCTCCTGTGCTCATGGATTACATTTCTTAATTATGCTTTATTGGATGAGTTCAGACAGAAACATGTCTGCTGCTGCCTGATCTTCCTGCTCGCACTGCTTCTCTCTGAACTTTGACCTGGAAATAAAAGCACACATTTGATGTAGAAACCATTTTCACTCAGAAATTGCTAGAAAAGAGTTCATTACAAAGAATGAAGTAACGCATTGAATCACACGTGCAATTTTAAAGTAGAAAGGGGAAAAAATACTATTTTCTTGCAAAACAAGTAATTTTAATAAAACATTTTATTTACAATATTTAAGTGTTTACAGTTTATTTTCACACTACAGATCCAGACAGATAGATAGACAGAAATAGAAAGAGAAAAAAGAAAGAAAAAGAGAGAAAAAAGATAGACAGTATGAAAAAAACTGACAGAAAGAATGAAAAAAGAAAAAAGATAGACATAAGAAAGAAAATAGACACAGAAAAAAGAGAAAAAATAGAAAGGGAAAATTCTAGGAAAACACAGATGGATAGAAAGAGAGAAAGAAAGAAAAAAGATAAATAGGAAAAAAAAAAGAAAAAGAAAAAAGAGAGAAAGAAAAAAGCCAGATGAACACACTGGACTACATCCTGACACATTTTTATTCTATGATTTGATAGATAATGTTAATATATTTATATTTAATTGCAATGAATATATAATTATATTAATATATTAATATACAAAATATAATAATAATGACTGATTCGCAGGTTTTGCTTCATTATTACTAACAGATTGTATTTATTATAGCCTAAATTATATGTGTTTGTTTAATTTATTTGTGTGTGTGTGTGTGTGTGTACCAAGATCTAATCCTGTTAAGTGTGTTGTGCTGTTTAGATTGATATTTCAATAGAAAATATCTAATATATGAGCGTGGGAAGGGTTTTGCTCCTGGCTTTTCTCATAAATGCAGTTCTCTCTCATGCTATGGATTTTTAATTTCTCCCCGTCGCAAGTGTTAAATCAGAATGCTTTTTGGGCCCATTATGTCAATTAAGAGAAATTAAATGCATTAATTTCCCACACGGCTGAATTAAACGTGATGCCGTGACAAAAAGCAATCAGTGAGAGCTGTGACTGAAATAAACGAGGAGCTGAAGACACTGTTTACTGTGCATTTGATGTCATTCATCAGTCCAGATGTGGATTCAGTGCTGATATTTCCAAAAAGACCTATTAAACAGAGCTGTGAAGCTGAGCGTGTCATTTCTCTGATCTATTGACTTCTTTTCTCTAAGCGTGAATGTAAATGATGAGAATACATGTCAGCTGCGCTTTGCCTCTTGCATTTGATTCATGCATTACGTCACTGCTGTTTTAATTTCATGAATAATTGAAATGTAAATTGTATGATCATGTAGCACTGCCTCTGTGACGACCACAGACAGCTTTCTGTATTCATGTATTTGAATCACAATCATGACTTAAATCACCGTTACTGATGAAGTCGTTGATTATTTATTAAATCACAAACAAATGCCTAAACATAGATACATATTCAGTATTTGTAGTGTTTTTAGCATTATCATAAACTAGATCTTATTTCAACAATAAATTCATCAAATCAGTTCTAATGCCTGATGAAACAATTCATATCCAATAAAACGGCTAAATTGTTCAAATCGATGCTAAATTACAGATTTTGTGGTGATCTAATTACATTTGACTGAAATGAAGAGAATTCATAATTTCTGATCTTTTCTCAGGGTCTTTGACAGAAAACCTTATAAATTGAAGGATGGAGAAACACCTTTGTGTTGACTGTGAATAATACATGTGATAAGCTGCTTTTAATGTTCCTCATTTGGATAAAAACTGCTGAACGATTAAATACAAATGTACATCCGTGGGGTTTTTTCTTGCTTTGTGCTTTGTGTAGATGATTTTTGAATTCATTTTCACTCATTAAAAATTATGATTCACATTTGTTCAAATTTTATTTTAATGTAAAAGTTTACTTTAGTATTGTTACAAGTATTGCAACTATATTTGCTACCAATCATCTTGAATGATGGATACAGTTCTCCTGAATTGTGATATTAACCATGTAAATATATATATATATTTAGATTTTGTTGAATTGCCAACTTATCTACTTTTGTAGTATAACCTTTTACATGTAAGTACATCAAAATAAAAAGTTTAACTATTCTGTCATTTGGCAGTTAAAGACAATTACACTAATATTTGCTGTAAATTGTTCTCTAATATTTTTTTGATATTTTTTTATATTCTACAATATAAAAGTTTTACTGCAAATATTTAAATAGGAAAAGTTAGTTTTCAAAATTGTGCATTTAATGCAAGAAACAAGATCAAATGTGTTTTTAAACATTGCTTTTGTAATGCAGCTTAATGTGATATTGACAGATTGCAAGTTGTTATTTCTAGTCATTTCTTTTCTTGAACATCTATATATCCTTCTCTCCCTGACAGATGTGAAATGTTCAAGATTTGATGGATCTTTCTGTAGCGATGACCAGTCTGTTTGATATCTATATAAATATTTTAGAATTACATCATTTTTGGCTCCTAAAAGTTAAAGTAGGAGCCAAATGTATTAGATTCTGTCAGGCAGCAATTTGAAGACAATTACACTAATATTTGGTGTGATTAAACTAAATAAATGTACTTTAGTTGTTTTTTGCATATTCTTAAATTTTCTGATATTTGCATTGGTTTAGTGCCTTAATCACTGGGTTTATTACAAATATTTCAATAAGAATTTTTTTTATTTTAGAAATGAAGTTCAAAAAATTGTGCATTTAATGCAATAAAAGTGGTCAAATGTATTTTTTTAACATGTAATGCACATTAAGGTGATTTTGACAGATTCTCTTTTTTATATCTTTACCTCCCTGATTTTATTATATGCCATGAAATGTTTATTATTCTCTGTTGCTATGACTGGTCTGTTTTGTTTAAATAAATATATAGATTTTTCTAGATGATATAAGTGTGTTTGTAATTGTATTAAATCAAGTGTGTGTGTGTGTTCAGAGTAAACTGGTGATGGAGGGCTTCAGGAGCTTACGGGAGGGCGAGCAGGTTGAATTCACCTTCAAGAGGTCGAGTAAAGGTCTGGAGTCTCTCAGGGTCACGGGGCCCGGCGGGGGCCCATGCTCCGGCAGTGACCGACGCCCCAAAGGCAAGGCCCCGCCCCTCAAACGCAAACCAAAGGGAGACCGGTGAGTGCGCAGAGCATGATGGGATATGTAGTTTAATACGTTTTGTCTCGATTTCTCTGGACCAAACTGGATTATGTTCATTTATTCACAGTTCATATTGTGTTCTATTCATTCTGCATCAATTTAATAATAAATATGTGCTAAACTGAAGGTCAACTTTACAGTTTGTTCTTTAAATTTATAGTTTGCCTTTACCGGTCTTTATAAACCTTTAGGTGGTTCAGAATATGTCACAACAATAGTCTGCTTTTAATAATAATAATAATAATAGCAGTAGTACTAACCTACTAGTGTTGTTTAGTATAGCAGTGATTAATTTAAGGAATTGGAACTATTGGAATTTCTTAATTAGTAAAAACTGATTTAAAATCTTAATCAAAACCTAAAATACATGTCAGTAAAATTTTGTTAAGTAAAATTACTTGATGCTAATTAAATATATTTCTAATTGTTAATTGATGTTAGTGAATGCATTAACTAATGTTAACAAATGAGACCTTTATTGTAAAGTATTACCCAAAATAATGTTTTATTTTATTTTGTATTAAATGTTTCTAATTCAAAATTGCATAATAATAATATTAATAAATAATAATACATGAATATATAAAATAGAGCAGGGGAATTATATAATGACATACTGCATTTACTTTATTTAAAATATTCCTTAATATAAAATAATTGATTTGTTTATGATTAATTTGATATTTTACGATTGATATGCAGACAGGATTATTTATCTAAAAACTTTTATTTCTATCTTACACAAGCATTTTCATCAGACTCGCTGCTTTTGATTTGATGTAGACGTGTTTCAGGGTTCAAATTCTCTCCTTTTCTCTGTTCCAGTATTGATGATGGTCTGTGAAGCCACATGAATTACAGCTTGTACTTTTCAATGTAGACGGCTCATAGTTTTTCTGTTCAGGACTCATTCATTGGGAGTCTGTCTTCTACTTCCTGTTGCCGTAGTGATCAGAGCAAAGCAAAAAAAACAAGCTGAATAAGTCTTTTCAGTCTGTTGTGTTAAAGCTATTTATAAGCATATATACATGCGCCTGTGTGTGGGTGAGCCATTTATCACATAGTCCATCACTATAGACGCTTAACAAAATACTAGACATGAGGTGATGGAAGTTTTGTTGAAGACCACAGTGAAATGCCAGGTGACAGATTTCGTTAATCTGTTGGAAACTGAACAGGTGTATTAGGACAGCTCATAAAATTGGCTTAAAACATGACCTTGCTAAATGTGTAAAAAACTGTTTATTCCCTAAAGTCACTGAATAATTGAATTAAACATGCTAGCTAATCAATGACCGTGTCAATTTCACTAAAAACCATCAGACAGCTGATTTTATGTCAATAATTTTCAGTGTTTTTGGCAAATACTGAATATTTGTAGCTCAAATTTCAAGATCATGTAATTATCATCTTAAATACATGAGTTTAATAAATCTTTAGTTTTAGATTAAATTAAATAATGTAGAACAAATATGCTGTTATTTTATGGTGTAAATTTAACTGCACAACCTTTAGACAACCGATTTTATGTTAGTTCAAGATCATGTAATAATCGTCTTAAATACAATCATTAAATTAATAGAAATGTTTAGATTAAGTTACATAAGGGTAATTAATTGTTTAGTTTAACAGTTCTTTCTTTTGATGTACTCTGAATGTCAAAAATGAAAAAAACTGTCAGTTTTTCAGTTAAAATACAGAAATATTGCTTGTATCTTCAGTGAATACGTAGCTGAAATATGTAGCTGAAAGTATGTAATAATTGTTTTAAATATAATTATGAGGTTAATAGAAATCTTTATATCAGTGTTTATTTGTTTTGTTTTTGCATGTTGATGTGATAAGGAAAATGATACTGTCAAGATGTTTTTCCCACAGTTTTCATGTTTCAATGTTATGATATTGAAGGTAAAAAAAAATTATGCATATGGTCATTTTCCATTTTCCATGAGCACATAGTGTTTTTAGATGTGAATGTGAGAGGAGTCAAAATGATCCAAATGTCATTCATAAAAAATTTTTTTTTTCATTACTGATGTGAGTTTTGTAAAGTTTGTTATGCTGTAGTTGACCCACTCCGCCACCTACAGGCTGAAAACAGTCAGTGCACATACAGACAGACAGATAGCGTCAAAAGTCCAATTTAATCAAATATTTGTGTTTTTCAAGCAGTGCTTATTGTATGTTGGTTTCAAGCACCTAGTTTAAACCCTATTAAATTATAAGGTAATATTTTATTTTAAGACGTAGTTACACACGTTACACGTACTTACTATAGCAATAACAGTAAATTATGAATAATTGCAAGCAATTAACCCTAACCCTATAAGTTATGTAGTTAATTAATATAACTCCGTTCTTATTTGTCTAATTACACGGTAAAAACGTCACCTTAAAATACCTTGTAACATATTAAAATAATTCGATTCCTCGTAAATGCAGGTTGGGGCAAGTTGTCCCATGTTTTTTAAACAAACAAACAAACAAAACATTGTTTACATTTACATTTTTGATAAAATAATAGTTTTATCTGTAATAGATATTTATACACACATATTTTGATGCAGATATGTTGTGTAAGATCTTCATATAATCCTTCTTTTCCCCAAAATTAATATTCATTGAATATTAAAAGAGCACTTGTATGAGAGACGTGCAACAGTTTTGTAAGAAATATTTTGTCTTTGACAGCAGTCAGATGTAATTTGCCATTATTGTACAAAAATACTGTGACTGCAGAATGCTGTGATCGACCAATCAGAATCAAGTATTCCAGAGAGCAGTGTAATAATATATCCCTCTCTCTCTCTCACACACACACACACACACATTAGTGGCACTGAGAGATCTGATTCTCTATATTTAGATCTATAATGTAATTTCCTACTCTCTCGTTTCCATGCACTGGAATTTCCTTGGCAACCGAAGGCTCCATGGTAACATACAAGGTTCCTGTTAACTACTAGACAATTCCTCACAGTCACTTAGTTCCCTCATATCTAACAAAAGAACTGCAAACTGTATTCTTGAATCTTATTTGTATTGTTTGTGGCTGTGAATCATGTGTTTTTATTTGTAGTGTTACATTTTAATGTAGGAATTACTGGGCTGGGTTTATTTTTGACTCTTATATGATTAAAACAATATGTATTAAATATTGCAGTGCCTATTTTCCATGAAGAAGAAGAAGAGTATTTCTATGAGGGATGTTTGTTATTGGAGGAAGTCCTATCCTGTACTGCCCTCTAGTGACCAACACTGGGTTTGAGAAAGTCTCAGAAAAGTCCAGGTCACATTCCAAAAAAAAAAAAAAAAGGAAGAAAAATAATGTTTTGCATTAAAAAGCTTGTTTTTAGGAATAATATGTTTTTGTTTTCATAATTAAACTTTCCTCCATAATTTTCATTATCTTAACAACAAGCATTATTCTGGTCACAATCACCAAAAACAAACTCAATCCATGGTTATGTAAAAAATAAAAATGGGAATAATTAAGTTGTTTTATATATATATATATTTTTATTTTCTTTAAACAACTCTGGTTGAAAATAATAAATAAATAAGATATTTTTAAATGTCTTTGAGAGAAGTCTCTTATGCTATAAATTGAAAAGACATTTACAATGTTACAAAATATTTATGTTTCAAATACTAAATACTAAAATTTAGAAGTATCATTTCTATAATGTTTTAATATAATCACGCATTTTTCATCCCTCTGTAGGTGTTACAACTGTGGAGGTCTGGACCACCACGCTAAAGAGTGTGGCCTTCCGCCCCAGCCAAAGAAGTGTCACTACTGTCAGAGTGTCACACACATGGTGGCCCAGTGTCCCCACAAGAGGGCGCTGTCCCCCTCCACGTCTCAGGACCCCCAACGCCCCTCCACCTCCTCTCAGTCCCAGGAAGAGGGGAGCCGGTCGGGCTCGTCATCCTCTCCGGAGGAAGCATCTCAAAGGGGGAGTCACTCCCAGCGCTGGAGGAAAAGCCGGGACTGAAAGCAACCGAAAGGTTCCTCACCCAGATGAAGCCCGGACACAAAATCATCTACCTCACATGGCCGGGTCACTGAGGAGACCCTCCCTCCCTTCCCGTGCAGCTATGGTATCAGCCGATGGGGGTCATGCGTGTACATGCGTGTTCTCACTGAGCAATCACAACAAACTCGGCGACAGGCGTGTGTGTGTGTGTGTGTGTGTGCAAATGAGCGAGAGTGTGTTTGAAGTACTAAAAATCACAAGGCAAAATAGATTACACTTAGAAGAAAAACATGAGCCAGTGTTTTAAAAACTCAAGCATGAAGTCAACAGTTGTTGCAGTTTACAAGCCATTTTTCTTCCATAATAGTGAAATAGGCTATTGACTGAGTAAAAATATTTGCCATGTGCTGCATAAGTGACGTCAGTGAACTCATTAAAACACAAAACAAGTTATGGTGTTACCTTTGGGATAACATGCACCGATAAAATATTCACGTTAAAGGAAAAGTTCACCTAAAAATGAAAATTTGATGTAAATGTACTCACCATCAGGCCATCTAAGATGTAGATGAGTTTGTTTCTTCTTCAGAACAGATGTGGAGAAATGTAGCATTCCATTACTTGCTCACCAGCGGATCCTCTGCAGTGAATGGGTGCCGTCAGAATGAGAGTCTAAACAGCTGATAAAAACATCACAAATAATCCACACCACTCCAGGCCATGAATAAATGACTTGCCGAGCAAAAATCTGTGTTTGTAAGAAACAAACCCATCATTAAGACATTTTCAATGTCAAAACATTGCTCCCGGCTAAAATATGAGTCCTCTCTTATTCCTCAATTATATTGTTTCCTTCAGTGAAAAAGTAATCTAATCTGAATTAAGAGAGAAATAATGCACAGATCAAGCACTGTTTACAAGCTAAAACAATCCAAAATGTTTCTAAACAAATATGTGGGTGGATTTTTATGTGAGAGGACAAGAGTACTTTTATTATCGATTATGGACTCTTATTTTGGCGAAAGCGATGGATTTTCACTTCACAAGATGTTAATTGATGGACTGGAGTGGTGTGGATTATTGTGATGTTTTTATCAGTTTCTATTGACTCTCATTCTGACGGCACCCATTCACTGCAGAGGATCCGTTCTTGAGCAAATGATGTGATGCTACATTTCTCCAAATCTGTTCCAATAAAGAAACAAAGTCCTCCACGTTTTGGGTGGCCTGAGGGTGAGTAAATTTTCAGCATTTTTTCCCCCTTTATTTCTATTCATTTAAGACAAGGAACATGCATTATGAAAGTTAATATGATCAAGTTTGATTCCTTGTTGACTTTAGACCAGATTCAGACATAATGACAAAGAAAACTTTGGGTTCTCTAGCATTTTGATTTGCTCGCAATCAGTGCCCACAGATTTATTATGGCTGGGGGTGGTTATAGTCACGCTCACTACATCCTATCAATAACATTATTATGGGATACTGAGGAAATTTGAATCAGTTTTTGTTCATGTGTGGGTGGTTTTTACATAGGGCTCTCAGATCAGGTGCCGTCAGCCAGAGTTTGAGATTAGACCGTAACAGTTGAAGAGTAAGAGCTACATTAACGTCAGCCAGAGAGGACTTAACTAACTGATTTAAACATATGGCTATTGTTTAGCTGCAGACTGTTCCACAGCTCACAGTGATAATTTAAGGCATTAATATATGGTGAAATATTATAAATGTTAAAGTAATTTATATAGAGCACATAGATAGATTGTTGATTTTCGATGCCGTTTTGATTAGATCTTTCTCCTCCCTCATGCATCTCATGCAGCTTCACTGAAAGCGATCAGCCTGTGGAAGAAACAATGCTGCGTTCAATGCTGTCGGAATTACCGTAATGATGAAGCTTTTTTTCACCACAGAATAAAAAATACTAAAGGTATTTGCATTTTTATCTTAAAATTCTGGCTTTTATTCTTGGAAATGTCAGGGGAAAAGTCAGAATTGTATGGGAAACAGTTGCAATTACTTTTATTTAGTTATTCTGTGGCAGAAATAAGCTTTCATAATGAGATTCTGTCTTCAGAAAAGTCGTTCAAGAGTGTCATGTGCTGAATTTCATAAAAGCCTTACTTTCTATTGTTGTGACACCATGTAAAAAGACCAAAAATGACAGTGGCCTTAAAAGCGATTTCTTTGTCCTCTGAAATGTTTCAAGAGTGTATATTGGTGAATGACTGTAATGGTTGGACGGTCACTGAAGCATTTTGCTATCATCAACAACAACAGCAGCATATGAGCCATTGCGGCAACTGGTCATCAACGCAGCCATCTGTTGTTTTGTTCTTCAGTAATTTGTTGTTCTGTTTCTTCCGGAACAACTAATAGACCTTAGTCAGGTTAGTGCTATGTTTAATTTCAGACAGGAGGTGAAGGATTGAAGTACAGTGCGTTCAGTGGATTTTAGGCCTACTGTATTTTAACAAAATGCCAATTGTTCAGCTGACAAAACATCTTTCCATAGACACTTTCAGGAGACAAAAACGCCATTAAACAGTTTTGAAAGAAGTGCATTTTGAAATTGCCACGATCTGGTACCTTTATATCAGTATACTCACCAGACTGTAAAGACTGTCGTCTATTCAGCACAACCTCGTTTTAATCCGAGTTAAAAAATATAGCATCTAACCTGACTAAGGTATATTGATAGGGAAAAAAAAAGCGTGAACAGAGCGGTTAGAAAAGTCACGTACAGTATGCACGTAGTGTGCTGATGATGAAATTTACGTCCACACACTGTATGCATACTCTATCATACACGTAAAACAAAGTATTCTTTAGAAACAAAACATATTTTAAATCCCAAAATTGACTTAATTTTTATGCATACATTACAGTTCGCGTGCCAAATTTCATTAAAGTCCATGTAAAGCAGTATTAAATATGTGTTCTGAGTTTGTCACACCACAGAAAAATGTTATTAACCACCCAGCCAAATTCAAATGATAAAAACCGCTAAGTCTTTCCTTTTGAGCTCTGTGTGAAAATATATAAATATATATAAAGCGCTATATAAATGCATCATTCATTCATATATAAATTCAGTTGATTCCTTTACACAGTCATATATTCTCTTTCTGCTGCAGCAGAAGTGTTTATTCCTGCCATGTAAATGCATTTAAATGTATTTTTTAATAACAACATCTCAACACACTTTCAGGTGTGTTAATCACAAACTCTGGTTCAAACTCTAGTTGATCAAGAACGTTTATATACAGTGCTTTGTGAGCCGGCTGATCCTGATCTAAATCAGGCTGGATTGGTTTGGTTTTGTCAACTCTAAACCTACTCTGAAACTCTGAGTTTGTTCATCTCGCTTTGTGGTACAGGCCACAGTTGTTTCACAGTCAAAAAAAGAAATGGATAAGACAGAATAGAAAACTACTGGAGACAGTAACAACAGCGATTGTGTAAGTTTAAACGAATACAAAAAACATTTTTATCGCTCTTAAGGGCTACGCATTTTGTCTGTACACATGCGCTATACTCGGAGCTTGAACAGTTGAATCTCCCCATTACGGTAACTCTGACATAAGCATTATACCAACAACTCCACAGCAATTCAGCAGATGACTGATGTGTATTTTTCATCTTTTTAATTTTGCCTTGTTTTCCGTGATTAATATTTTGTTTGTCAAAGACTTGTAGAATATTGACTAAAATACCATTCAGTTTGGCCTTTTTAAAAATATTAGTCTATTCTTGTCTTTATTAAGCTGACCATTAAGCTTCATCAACTCAAAATCAGAGTCTTGTGTCCATGCTAATGTTCTCCTAAACAAGTTGTTATGCCCTTATGCAGTGCATATGTTGCATACTAACATTTTTTGTCACGGGGTCCAGTAAAAAAAATAAAATAATAAAAATTCACATAGCTCGCTTTTTCTCCCATTCAGCTAATGAATGTAGATGAACTGAAGCCTTAGATAGATCTGATCATTTAAAGCTGCTGGCAGAGATGTGAAAGTTAAAAGCAAATCTGCTACAATCATCCATTGAACAGTGAAAAACTGCACAAAAGTGCACTTGAACAAAGTAAGCATTGTTTACCCAGAATGCCATGCTGTGGAGGTTTGCTGTTTAATGTCTCAAAGTCATTGAAAGCTCCAGTGAAGTGACAGCCAGCAATAATTTCAGACCCTTTTCATTCTGTCGACATTAAATACTTTAGAAATCCAAGAGAAGATTTCCAGTAACACAAAAGGGTTTATAGAGCGCTACGGCAGCATTTCATCTCCTTGACGTCTCTCATTTTCTCCTGATCTGGAGGGAATGGGAGGGTGAATCTCATGAAACACGGCAGTCATATTTTACCTCAAAAGAAAGAAACGATGAATTGATAAATTTTTTTTTTATTACATTTAAAAAACTAAATAAAGCACATTTTTGCAATTTTAAGACATTATTTTCTTTGTAATTAAGCACTTCTCCTCACTTAAATGTAAAAAAATCTCATTCTCATTACTGTAATATGAGAAAAATGTAAATTATAAATAATACTTAATAAATAATATAAATATTTCTAAAGTGTTTATACTTCATGGTAGTGTTGCTGATTTAAATCAAATAAGTGTATTGCAGTATTTTGCAGTAAAACAATGAATTACAGTTATGTGAATACATGAAAATAATAATAATAATTTAATGACTATACTTATTTTTCATCACATAAAATCTTCATTTTTCTTTTGTCTCTGTAGGGTAAAATATGACATTTCTGTGAGATTCATCGGGGAGCCAATCAAAAATGACTTCAGTTTGAAGCTTTGAACAGTCTTAAGTTTCTGTATCTCATCACATTGAGCAGATGTGTGTGTGTGTGTGTGTGTGTGTGTTGAGGCAGAGATTTTCGAAAGGAGTGCTGCCTCAAATTATGACTTGAACTGGCGCTCATCCTCCACTTGAGGTCCTTAAAGACAAGACGACGCCTCTCTGACCATACTGAATGTGTGAAAGATTCAAAGCGAGCTTACATGACTGTTCCCGGCCATCAGCTCCAAGGACTTTCCTATCCTGTGTGTTGACAAATCAGACGGCGAGTCACGCACGTGCCCTGGTTCCATTGGAGGGTGTAAACTAACTGTGTGTTTTGGTATAGACCTTTATACCAAAGACTGGCTGTGTTTGAAGGCATTAGACGTGAATGTGTGTGTATGTGTGTGCGCATCGTATTTAATCAAGTGCACAGACGAAGAAAAACAATCTGAGAGAAAGAAACCGACCAAATGACAGACATCCATAGCACAGACTCAGATCCCAAACCTCATACAGATTTATACAGTGTATTTTTGTACATTTCTACCCACAATTCTTCTCAGGATGAACTTCTCTCAGGGAACGAACCAAATAAGTGTATCTGATGTTATTCTGTAGGGAAGCGTTGACCATTAACTGACTCTATCGACTGTTGCTTATCACTCTCGTTCTCGTACGTTAGAACTACCTCCTTCAGTTACACATAGTCATACTTTTCTGTTCGAGTCTGATGTTTTTAACAGAGCATTAAGTCTTTGTAGTTTGTTTTGTTAGTCTGAGAAAGTAATTTGCTTTGTGTTTACACAGAAGTCTACCTCATTTTCTCTCTCTTCATCTCCAGTTCAACTCACTCTGGTCCAGCTGCTGGCCTGGGGTCAGTTTGAGTTTTATCTTAACACTTCTGCTGAAAATAGGACACCTCATGTTATTTTTTTTTCTGTTGTTCAATAGAAATCACCTGCTCATTTCTCTCTCTCTTTTATTTTTAGAGTAACTAGTTTTTGAATGTGTAACGGTTCAGCGTAAATCTAACACAGACTCGCCCAGCATAAAACGCTCAAAAAGTTCTCCGTGACCGCTCAGTTGCAAAGATTGTTTAGCATTTTGTGCCTTTATTTTTTATTGCTATGGCTAGACTTATAATTGGGAGGAAGCATGTTATTATTTTGGGGCATTAGTTGCTATAATATCATTCCGGTTTGTTTGTTTGTAACATCAGTACTAGAGAAGAACTTTAATACATTGGCAGCAGTATTAAATATATGATGTTATAACTACTGATTTGATGCTGTTTGAAAGATTTGCAGTCATAAGATCGCTATGTTTCTGCCAGAATGTTTGACATCAGACTGAAGTGATTTCTGAGCAGATGTTTGAAATCAGATCAGTTTCGCCTCACTTTTAGCACTGAATGTATGAAACTGACCAAAGCCCGGGACTAATGAACATAACAACTGTTGCAAAGTCTTGATTGTTATTGTAATGCCTAATGAATCACTGCAGTCTTAATAATCAATCAAATCACGTTCTTATGACTCTGTTTGATTTTGACACATACCTCTGTTGCCATGCGGCTGCTGAACTTTTTTTTTTTTTTTTTTTTTTTTTTTTTTTTGTTGGCCTGTCAGTAACACACTTTGAAGAAGTTCGTCTCTCAGAGATGTAATATCTGTGAGTTGAAGAGCTGGTGTGTTTATGCCCTGTGTATTTAAACTTTGACATGCTGTGCGGCTCATGAAGTCCGTGATGTCATATATGAGGGGAGACGGTGGCGTGGCGGTTTATTAACTCTCATTTTAACAGTGTCCTACTTTAGTTCTCAGTTCTGCTGTCGAGATGTATTCAGAGCAGTGGTCATGTCTGATTCTAACTTCATTAAAGCACTGATTGCCTCTTATGATATTATTTGAAGAGCATATCATTCATTGTAACCACATTTATATGCATTTTGCCTTTTTTGTCTGTGAATTTAGGACTTTTGGTATGTTTAACTGTTTTACTTGATTGATATTAAACCTATTATATCAACATTAAATATGTTGCATAAAAGTTCTCAACTGACGTCGTCATTTCATGGGAAAATGGGGGGAAATTGTGGGGTTGGTTGGTATTTTTCAATTTTGTTGATGCCCAACCAAATTGGGCATCAACAAAATGAAAAAAAGTTTTCAACAAATTTTAACATTAAAAATGTTTTTACCAGGCTCATAGGGTTGAGTTAAATTCCATACGAGCTGACAAAATCCAAGATTTGTGTGATATTTAAAAAAAAAGCGCTATTTCTGGCAATAAACTTGATTGCTTCTGTCTGTCCCTGTCTGTCGTGCTGCTGAGAGGTTTGCGATTGTAGCTCCATATAGCTTCGCTTTTCTGTTGAATCTCTATCTTACTTTCACTCTCTGTTGTTTAAAGTGATAATATATAACTTAATACCCACCATATTTCTGGTATTATCTATCAAACTAATTTGATCGTTCGCTTTTTAAAACCGGAGTGCAGCACGTTAGCATTCGTTAGCCGGTTAGCTTGTCACTCGCAATGCTTTCCACATGTACAGTTTATCTCTCTCTGTCGGCGATGAGGGATTCACATGGGATAAATGCAGGGAAATAGTTAGGCTGACAGAAGATTTAAGAATTAGAGACACGCATCCAAACTTTAGTTGAGGACAGTAAGAATGTGAGGGCTGTAGATACTGCTTTGGATGAGGCTAGCTCAGGGAGTCCTGTACATTGTTCAGTTCCGGTATTAGAGCCCATGCAGCAGGGCAGCTGGGTGACTGTGAGGCGGCCTAGTCGCGGGTCAAAGCACCTCTCTTCCGGTCTGATCAAAACATCAAACAGGTTCTCCCCACTCAGTGACGCACCCACTGAGAAACCTGATGAAAGTGCTCTAGTTATTGGCGATTATATTGTACAGAACGTGAAAATAGAGACACCAGTCACCGTAGTCCAATGTTTACCGGGAGCCAGAGCGCCTGACATCTTGGCAAATTTAAAAGTGCTGGCTAATGCTAAACGTAAATTCAGTAAGATTGTTATTCATGATGTTCGACTTCTCCAGTCGGAGATCACTAAATATAATGTTAAAGAGGTGTGTGAACTTGCAAGTACGATGTCAGACACTGTAATATGCTCTGATCCGCTCCCTGCTTACCGTGGCGATGAGATTCATAGCAGACTGTCGTCACTCAATGGCTGGATGTCTTAAGTGGTGCCCGCAGAATAACATAGGTTTCATAGACAATTGGAAGAATTTTTTGGGCAGACCTGACCTGTTGAAAAGAGATGGTCTTCATCCCTCTTGGGGTGGTGCCGCTCTTCTCTCTAGAAATATGGCACATAGTCTTAGAGTTTGTACTTGACTAACTGGGGCCCAGGTCAGGAAGCAGACAGACTGGCTAAACCGACCGTCTGCTAGCCACCTTACGTCACAGAAGTCAGTTAATTCTCAGCACATAGAGACTCCTTCACCCAGCTATCACACTATAGAGACTATGTCTATTCCCTGAACTAGAAAATACAGAAAACATCCAAACCAAAGTAAGAGTAACAATTTAATTGATGTTCAACCAATAAAAAACATATAATACAGATAAACAAATGATAAATCTTGGCTTACTGAATATTAGATCCCTATTAGATTCTACAAAAGCACTTTTTGTAAATGATATGATCACTGACCATAAACTAGATGTGCTTTGTTTGACAGAAACCTGGCTAAAACCAGATGACTACATTACTTTAAACGAGTCTACCCCCCAAGATTACAGTTACAAACATGAACCGGGTCCAGAAGGTAAAGGGGGAGGTGTTGCCACAATTTACAGCAATATTTTCAGCATTTCTCAGAGGTCGGGTTTCAAGTATAATTCGTTCGAAGTAATGGTCCTTCATATAGCGTTATCCAAAGAAACAAGTGTTAATGATAAATCCCCTGTGATGTTTGTACTGGCTACTGTATACAGGCCACCAGGGCAGCACACAGACTTTATTAAAGAATTTGCTGATTTTCTATCTGAGGTAGTGCTGGCTGCAGATAAAGTCCTAATTGCTGGTGATTTTAATATCCATGTTGATAATGAAAGAGATTCTTGGGATCAGCATTTATAGACATTCTAAACTCCATTGGTGTTAAACAACATGTTTCAGGACCTACTCATTGTCGAAATCATACTCTAGATTTAATACTGTCATGGAATTGATGTCAGATCATTATCTAGTTTAGTGTATATTCCATATAGCTAAAGCTGTAAAGCCAACTCCTTGTTACAAATATGGTAGAGCCATCACTTATACCACAAAAGACTACTTTATAAATAGTCTTCCTGACTTATCTCAATTCCTCAGCATATCCAATAGCTCAGAACAACTTGATGATGTAACAGAAACTATTGACACTCACTTTTCTAGTACTTTAGATACGGTTGCTCCTTTACGCTTAAGGAAGATTAAGGAAAAGAGTCCAACACCGTGGTATAATGAGCACACTCGTGCCCTAAAGAGAGCAGCCCGGAAAATGGAGCGCAGCTGGAGAAAAACAAAATTAGAGGTATTTCGTATTGCTTGGCGGGAAAGTACCCTATCCATTAAAAACGGCTAGATCTGCTTACTTTACGTCTCTTTTAGAAGAAAACAAACACAACCTCAAGTATTTATTTAATAGAGTGGCTAAATTAACAGAACATATGACTTTATGAATTACATTACTTCCAAGATCGAAACTATTAGAGATAAATTTGTAACCATGCAGCTGTCAGCCACAGTATCGCATCATATAGTGCACTATAGATCCCCTGAGGAACAATTCCTCTCATTCTCTTCTATTGGAAATGAAAAATTTAAATGAAAACTTGTTAAATCATCTAAACCAACAACCTTTATTTAAGACCCTGTTCCATCTAAGCTCCTAAAAGAGGTGCTTCCAGAAGTAATAGATCCTCTTCTGAATATTATTAACTCATCATTGTCATTAGGATATGTCCCAAAAACCTTCAAACAGGCTGTTATTAAGCCTCTCATTAAAAAAACACAAATTGACCCAAAAGAATTAGCTAATTACAGACCGATCTCGAATCTCCCTTTTCTGTCAAAGATATTAGAAAAGGCAGTATCATCACAACTATGTTCCTTCTTAGAGAAACATGATATGTGAGGATTTCCAGTCAGGTTTTAGACCGTATCATAGTACTGAGACTGCTCTCATTAGAGTTACAAATGACCTGCTTCTATCATCTGATCGTGGTTAGTGATCAACCGATATTGATTTTTTTATAACCGATACCAATACCAATTATTTGCATGTTTTTGT
This sequence comes from Barbus barbus, assembly GCF_936440315.1. NCBI lineage: Eukaryota > Metazoa > Chordata > Actinopteri > Cypriniformes > Cyprinidae > Barbus > Barbus barbus. Next base: position 28,560,920 of record NC_136742.1, read on the forward strand.
GGCCACTATCCGATATGCAGAACCGATATTTATTTACTGTTATAAAGTAAATAAACAACTGAGTGAAGTAAGTCCATACTTCACTTAGGGTTTTCCTCCTTTCAGTCATCTTAACAACAACAAAAGGTTGAAAATTAACAGTCTTTCATGTTAAATTTAATTTTCATATTACAACAATAAAAACATTTTATTTATAAAAAGCATCATCAGCAACACTGATATTAACAATGAGCAAAAGAATGTCTAATGTTTTCAAATGGAGAAAATAAAGGATAGGAGTCATATCAACTTTTATAAGCTGTTTAATAGGCTAAAGAGTGAAGAATAATTCACTGGATAATGTTAATTCACTGAATAATATTCTCTGGAATATTGAAATAGGCTATAACAAACAAAACATCTATTTTATTGCATTTCTCAACTGGTGTTATATCAGAATTATTCAAATGTTTTTGTCATTACAGATTATGAAATTCTTGCTGACAGCTCGGTTTATCTATGAATTTAATGTTACACAGAATTATACTGTCACAAATCCTGGCCATGAACTTCCATTCATTCACCACCAGAGGTCACCCGCTCACCACATGGACTCTTGCACTACACTACACTACTGGCACTTCACCATTGGACTACAGTTCCCATCATCCATTGCACTGACAACACACAGCTGATTTCATTGATCACACAATCACACAGGCTTTATAAGCCTTGGACTTCCTCTCTGTCATCACTGTGTATTGTTTAGCGTATATCCTAGCGGTAGCTACTCTACGGAGCCCTCTCAGTAGTTATAGTCTTGCCTTGTTAGTTTTCTCGTGTTTGATACCTGCCCGTGTTACTTGGATAATCTCCCTTGCCTTGCCCCTGTTGGACATTGTTCGCTGATCAAAGACCCACGCTTGCCCTAGGACTACTCTTTGTCTTGCCATATATATTTCTAGATATACATCTAGAGTTTTTACTAGAACCAGGAAGTATGACCACATTAGCCCGGTTCTATCAACATTGCTCTGGCTCCCTATTAAACATTGTATACATTTTAAGATCTTCCTAATTACCTATAAAGCCCTGAATAGTTTGGCACCCCAGTATTTGAGTGACCTCTTATCGCATTATAGTCCTTCACGTCCGCTGCGATCTCAAAACTCTGGCCATTTGATAATACCTAGAATATCAAAATCAACTGCGGGCGGGAGATCGTTTTCCTATTTAGCGCCCAAACTCTGGAACAATCTACCTAACACTGTTCGGGAAGCAGACACACTCTGTTTAAATCTAGATTAAAGACCCATCTCTTTAACCTGGCTTACACATGACACACTATCGCATTTCTATAATTCAAATCCATTCAAGGATTGTTAGGCTGCATTATTTAGGTCAACCGGAACCGGGAACACTTCCCAAAACACCTGATGTACTTGTTACATTGTTTGAAGAATGGCATCTACGCTAATATTAGTCTGTTTTTTTCTTATTCCGAGGTCACCGTAGCCACCCGGATCCAGACTGTATCCAGATCAGATGGTGAATCAGCACCTAGAGATGACCTCTACAGCCAGGACACCTAGATGAGCCCCAGAGACTGATCCCCAGTGAAGACCCTGTCTCCAAGACGGCCATCGGGACAAGACCACAGGAGCCAGATGAGTCCTTTGCACAATCTAATTCTGCTTTAGCCTAGATTTAAACTGCTGATTTTTTCTGGCCAGAGGAGAATGACACTATTTCGCCGAACTATTTCCCCGTCTAAATACTATAAAGCTGATATAAAGCCACCCAGCTTTATATCAAGCCGATGTAAAGCTGCTTTGACACAATTTGCATTGTTAAAAGCGCTATACAAATAATATTGACTTGACTTGACGGAAAGTTAAAATGAAAAAATCAGAGAAATTATTAATATAAGATTAGTGAAATTATTTCACTTTTGTTCTTTATTGCCATAGCACAAATTACACAATTATATTGCTAAAGCATTTACAGCATAGTTGCTTTACAATGTTAAATTGTGCAAAATAAGTAATATAAAGTCAATACCATTCTGACAATTTAACCTAACCATTTCTATTTGAATATATTTTAAAATGTATTTTTTTCCTGTGATGCAAAGCATCCATTTCTCCAGTCGTCAGTCACATGATCCTCCAGAAAACCATGATACATTTATCTTTTCAAGATTCTTTGATGAATCGAAAGTTCAAAAGAACAGCATTTCTATGAAATAGAAATTTTGTAACATTATAAATGTCTTTACTGTCACTTTATCACTTTAATGCATCCATGCTAAATAAAAGTATTAATTTCTTTAAAAAAAATATCACTGACCCCAAACTTTTGAACAGTAGTGTGTTACTATTTTTTATTTATTTTAAATTAAACATTTGATTATTTTGTAAGTATAATATCACTTTAACTCGCAATATATGCTTCTTTTCATAGCAAAATATTCAGAAGGGGATATTAAATTAAGAGATTTTAAATATAATCCACTGTACTTACTTTACTCCGTCAGCAGAGGTCGCTTTACAATCAGCCCATCTGCAAACTCAGTGAATCTAGTCAACTTCTGCAGTGGGTTTGACTAGAGAGAAAGAAAGAAGGGATAAACTTAGTATATTAAGATCTTCTGTGACCTAGTGAAAAACCATAACAAACATACACAACATACAAGATCATTACATACACAAGGAACACACACCATTTGTATACAATGAATATCATTCATGTCTGCAGCTCATACACACAGCAACGCAACTTCTCATTTGACAACAATGATCTCACTTTAACCACACACACACACACACACAGACCAAATTAATGGGAACTGATAGGACAGCACAAGTTAAAAACGACCCCAAGTAAACAAACAACTGCAGCAGAAGAAACAGAATTATCCGGAGAAAGACAGAGAGAGAGAGATGGATGGCTAACTGAAGTGGCCAGCAGCAAACGCGCAAAAATGATTAATACGGGCAGAAATAATTGCATTTCATTAAGATTGATGAGACACCATTTAACCTCTTCTCTCTCTCTCTGTGTCTCTCTCTCCCTCCAGCGTTCATCCTCCACCACTCTGAGCTCCTCACTATAGCAACGACAGACAGTGATGGAGTGTCTGTTATCCTAACAGCCAATCAAAAGCTCTGTTACAGACACACACACTAACACACTACTGTATGGCTTGCCATACTACTGGGGTTATTTCTCTTGGCCAATCAGCTGTCAGAATTCAATCACCGCCGAATGACAGAGAGCGAGACAATTACAATAATCCATTTGTATTAACAATCATTCAGTACCATGTTATCACTGTTTATAATGTTACGATTACATGGAGGTGAATCAGGGATGTGCTTAAAGAGATTTGAATAGTTATTGAACGTGCACTGGAAGACAGACAGAACAACAGAATGATAGATAGATAGATAGATAGATAGATAGATAGATAGATAGATAGATAGATAGATAGATAGATAGATAGATAGATAGATAGATAGATAGTGAATAGAACCGATCGAACGAATGATAGACAGACAGACAGACAGTGGATAGAACGAGCTATAGATAGACTGAAAGAACGATAGATTATATTACAGTTTTAAAATGCTCATAATCAGATTGCAGTTACTTTTTTATGGATTACATATTATTCACAATCTGGCAGCAACTTATTCATAATTTATTTATTTTCCCTAACTCTTCTTGTTTTTCCCTTTTAAATGTTCATTTCTAAAAATCCTTCTGTGTGTCATACTAATTAGCTTTGAAAACATTGGATGTGTAATATCATTGCTGTTTTCATGTTTATTAATCTTTCTTAGTGTAATGCAGGGATTCCAAAACTGTTCTCAGCCAAACTCCTTTATCATATAGAATATTTAATTGAAATATCCCAGAAGAAGTTAATATTTCAATGATTTAACAAGACATTCACATGTTCACAGTTCTCTGATGTCCGTTAATGGTCACATGCTGGTAATCAAATATATCAATTTTTAGCACTTTATTTTTATCGACTGCAGTTCTTTCATTAAGCCCAGTTTGGGAAACCCTGGTGTAATGTAATGTTAAATTAATGAATGATGCATTTATATAGTGCTTTTATTGTGTATTGGCGTACACCCAAAGCACCAAAGGTGGCTCCTCAACCACCACCAGTGTGCAGCAACCACCTGGATGATGCGACGGCAGCCACAGCACAACGGCGCCAGTACACTCACCACACACCAGCTACAGGTGGAGAGGAGAGAGAGTCATAGAGCCAAACAAGTGTATGGGGATTATTAGGAGGCCATGATTGATAAGGGCCAGTAGAGGGAATTTGGTCTGGACACCGGGGTTACACCCATACTCTTTACGAGAAGTACCATGGGATTTTTAGTGACCACAGAGAGTCAGGACCTCGGTTTAAAGTCTCACCCGAAAGTATGTGCTTTTTACAGTATAATGTCCCCGTCACTATACGTTAGGACCCACACAGACCACAGGGTGAGCACCCCCTGCTGGCCTCACTAACACCTCTTCCAACAGCAACCTACAGGTACATCTCAAAAAATTTTAATATCAATATTTTTTGCCGCTCATTTCAGAAAGTGAAACTCATATATTATATAGATTCATTACACACAGAGTGAAATATTTCAAGCCTTTATTTCTTGAAATTTTCATGATTATGGCTTACAGATAATTAAAACCCAAAATTCATTGTCTCAGAAAATTAGAATATTACATAAGATCAATAAATAAAAGGATATTTTAAACAGAAATGTCAGGCTTCTGAAAAGTATGTTCATTTCTATGCACTCAATACTTGGTTGGGCCTCCTTCTGCATGAATTACTGCAACAATACTGCTGAGGTGTAATGGAAGCCCAGGTTGCTTTGATAGCAGCCTTCAGGTCATCTGCATTGTTGGGTCTGGTGTCTCTCATCTTCCTCTTGACAATACCCCATAGATTCTCCATGGGGTTCAGGTCAGGCGAGTTTGCTGGCCAGTCAAGCACAGTAACACCGTGGTCATTGAACCAGCTTTTGGTACCTTTGGCAGTGTGGGCAGGTGCCAAGTCCTGCTGGAGAATGAAATCAGCATCTCCATAAAGCTTGTCAGCAGAAGGAAGCATGAAGTGCTCTAAAATTTCCTGGTAGATGGCTGCGTTGACTGTGGACTTCAGAAAACACAGTGGACCAACACCAGCAGATGACATGGCAGCACAAATCATCACCGACTGTGGAAACTTCACACTGGACTTCAAGCAACATGGATTCTGTGCCTCTCCACTCTTCCTCCGGACTCTGGGACCTTGATTTCCAAATGAAATGCAAAATTGACTTTCATCTGAAAAGAGGACTTTGGACCACTGAGCAACAGTCCAGTTCTTTTTCTCCACAGCCCAGGTAAGATGCTTCTGACGTTGTCTCTGGTTCAGAAGTGGCTTGGTAGCCCTGTTCCTGAAGACGTCTGAGCGTGGAGACTCTTGATGCACTGACTCCAGCTTCAGTCCACTCCTTGTGAAGCTCTCACAAGTGTTTGAATCAGCTTTGCTTGACAGTATTCTCAGGCTTGCGGTCATCTCTGTTGCTTGTGCAGCTTTTCCTACACAATTTCTTCCTTCCAGTCAACTTTGCATTTAATATGCTTTGATAGAGCACTCTGTGAACAGCCACTCCTTTCAGTAATGACCCTCTGTGACTTACCCTCTTTGTGGAGGGTGTCAATATTCGTCTTCTGGATCATTGCCAAGTCAGCAGTCTTCTCCATTATTGTGGTTTCAAAGAACAAGAGATACCCGGAATTTATACTGTAGGGATGGTCATTAATATTCATTTTGAGATACTGTTTTTGACTTTCATGAGCTGTAAGCTCTAATCATCAAAATTAAAACAAAAAAACTTTTGAAATGTTTTACTTTACATGTAATGAATATGAAAATATATGAAAGTTTAACTTTTTGAAATAAGTAAAAAAAAAAAGAACTTTTTCACAATATTCAATTTTTTTAGATATACCTGTAGTTTTCCCAGGAGGTCTCCCATCCAGGTACTGACCAGGCTAAATGAGTAACATAGATTACGTTACTAACTACAATTTTCATCATGTAATCTGTAATCAGTAACAGACTATAATTTATAAGTAATCTACCCAGCACTGGTTACATGTGACTTTAAAACTTCTAGTTTAAATAAAAATAAATACATTTCATATGTTAAATACATTGTTTCAATAGTCCCTTACTTGGGTGAATAAGATTTTAGTTAATTATTTAAGAAATTAATACTTCATACAAGGATTCATTAAATTGATCAGAATGACAGATATATAATAAATAATTTTTGTTTCAATTAAAGGCTGTTCTTTTGAGCTGTATTCATCATGTGACTGAAGGCTGGAGTAATGATGCTGAAAATTCAATAACAATAATAAGTTACATTTGAAAACATATTCAAATAGAAAAATAATAATTTAAAATTTTAATAATATTTCACAATATTATTGTTTTTTTTCCTGTATTTTTGATTTAAAAAAAGCAGCCTTGGTAATCAGAAGAGACATTTCAACATTAAAAATCTTACTGACCCCAAACTATACAAGTATGTAAATATATATATGTGTGTGTGTGTGTGTGTGTGGAGGGACAGGGTTTGGGTTAGTCTGATAAATACAATTAGTTTTTATGTAAAAACAGCAGAAGTGTGTGTATGTGTTTTACAAAGACCCAGACAGACAGAAATCAGTGATATCTGAGTAAATTCGTTCACCTTCACTACTCTTGTGCAAATCAAACACACACACACACACACACACTCACACAGACTTTATAGCAGATTAGAAAGGAAGAGCGGTGTGGAAACGCAACGTGACCAAGGTTATTAAAAAAAGGATGTAGCAAAGCAAGATGGCGAGTGCATGGCCCGGGGCATTATGGGAGATAAATGGTTGACCCGGGCGGTGTCAGGCCTGGATTGATGCTACTATCAGCAGTGTGTTCTCCCAACGATTTCACTCTCGCTGATAGAGTGTGTTATCTAGTTACTAGCATGAGGGCTTCGGCCTGCGGGCAAACGCAAGGTCAATCTCCGAGGACAATCTTTGTTGGACTAAATGAGAAAAAGAGCAGAGACCAAAAAAAGAGAAAAGAGGAGAAGGAGGGAGAGGAATCAAAAGGCATCTGTGAGGTCTACGTGATAAGATAAGCCAAATTACTCTCTTTAGCAGGATGAGCCGCGGGCGGCGGAGGAACACAACTGCAGGGAAAGTTAAGCAGAGCACAGCTCACCTGAGAAACACTCTTCACCTGGAAACACACACACACACACACACACACAGACCATGAATATATGTGCTCCTGAAATGCACGTGAAAGACACCGTCTGCATGGAGAAAAATCATTCAAACTGATAAAGTCATCCAAATGTAATTTGGAAATTGTCCGAAAATATTTTTCTAAATGTTATTTTTCCCGCTAAGAAAGTATATATCCATATATGAACATATGGAAGTCTATTCTAACTTACTTTAATTATATGGAGAAGAGCAGCTTGGGCATTTTTCTAAACTCTTCTTTTTGTATTCCTCTGAAAAAAGGTCAGTCATACAGGTTTGGAATGACATGAGGGAGTAAATGATGACAGAATTGAATTTTTAGATAAACCATTCCTTAAGTACAAAAGTCTGAGACTGCAGGAAAATGCTTCTATTTTTCATTCATTCATCATTTATTTATAATTACATACATTATTTTATACACCGAGTTAAGTAACATTAAAATACTATTATTGTTTTTCTTTATATGTTGAATTAGAATAATTTTTTTTATATTTTTCTGTTTTTGACAAGTTTTAGTAATTTTGTTGTGCTTTTGTAATTTTTATTACATTTACATTCATTTTAAAATGCATCCATATAGTTTTTTAAAATGATTGTATATCAATTTCAACTAAATGAAAATGAAATAAAACTATTTGAATTCTTTTTTTATGGTAAGCATAACAATTTGATAAGCATAACAATTATTTGGTTTCTCTATTGCATTAATGACAGCAACCCTGGAGCTACATGAACAAAACCTGATGACCATGTTCTCCAGCACGATTTGAGACATTCCCAAGACCATTTCAACTTAAGCTTCAGTGTTTGTCACATGATCAATGACATTCATTTATTTATATTTGACCAGTCATCTAAAAATGTGCAGGATCTGAACGATATCTTTTTAATGTTTCAAATTTGTCAAAAGCTTAAAACATTCAGTTTATTTCCAGGCTTAAAGTAGATTGTGAGTCCGTGATTTCCCAGCCTTTTGGACTCTGCTCTCCTCCATCACTAGATGGCAGTGCTGACTATGGCGCAAACACAGAAACCAGTCCAGTCTGAATATGACTGCACCTCAGTTCTTCAGTTCTCGCTTGTAAATAAATAAATAAATAATGGTAATAAATAAAAATTAATCATCCCAAATAAAAATTGAATGCATCACAAATCAGTCCATTGCAAACAATATGCCACAAATGCCCGGATTATAAACATTTTTCAATGGATTTTCATTTGTGCTGTTTGGACTAATTGCCCAGAATCCCTTGAGATACAGAAGATGTGGTTTGAACCAAGTTATGATGCATTTTATGGTTTTATTGTGTTCATGTAGTTCACCTAGAGCTGTCACAGATGGTATTTATTTTCTGAATGCAAGTATAAAATGCATAGTTTGAGCAAACTGTAAGTCGCTTTAAAGATAAAAGTGCCAAATATCAACTGCATAAATGCAAGATAGTAAAAAGGTAAGATATCAAGATTAACTTAATGTTTCAGTTGCCTGCATCCCAATTTCATCATGCTGTCTTAATGCTCAAGTATGTACTTATTTATCATCTTCAGTGTTTATTTTCATCACCTTAAGTAGTAATATTAGATATATGTGAATTGAAATGCAGCATGTTTCATACAAACTCAATGGCTCAGTCGCATATTGAAATCTTGCCATCAGCACCATCCTGTTTGTCTTTCCTGTTTAATATTACAGTCCATTTGTCTTCCTGTGATCCCATGATCCATCGTGATCATCTGAAAAAATCCGCTTTAAAAAGCTCAACGAGGCCTCGATGAGAAAAAGTGACACAATTTCCTGTGCTTTTTGCCTTTAGAGATTTATGGCTTTTTTAGTATAAAATGTTCATTGTTCGAAATTTATTATCAATAAATGGTCAGACAAGCTAGGTTATTAAACTGCTGTACAGAAATAGTTTGAATGACACAACATTTATGGCTTTGCCTTTGACACTGACTTGAGATTTCATAAAGCAGGGATGTTTTTCCTCTTCCTGTCTGCGCTTGTAAATATTAGCCAGAGGAGATCCAGAGAGATTTTCAATTTCAACTCCGGCATGACTGGATTATTCACTGACTACTGATGGATTATTAATGTTAGAGTCATGTTATGATGGGTTATTAATTCTTGTTGTCAGTTATTGTTAGAAGAAATTATGTCAGAGCTGCGGCTTTGAGCATTAGCTAGTGTGTTTGTGTGTGTGTGTGTGTGTGTGTACTTAAGAGTTCTTTGGAACCAAAACTGTCCTCAAAAATGAGCTAAAAGTGATAAAAGCTTCCTTTGGGGATATTCTCAAAGATTAAACTGACACACACACACACACACACAGAGATAAATTTAATGTCATTTTAAATCTTTACCAATATTTGTCAATCATTTTTAATAATTTAACATTTTGTATGATAATTTATTATTTTATACATTTGAATCAATACAGGTCAGAATATGTTTGTTGCATTTTTACATAAATATATATATATATATATAAATATATCGGTTATGCTGAATGATGAGGGATATACAGTGCCCTTCATAAATATTGGAACAGTAAAGACAAAATTGCTCTGTTGGCTGTGGAGTCAAGACATTTGCAAATATGATTAAAAGATGAATATGAGACAAAACTACAGAATGTCACATTTTATTATTAGCCGTTTCAACAAATATTTTACCAAATAAAAAGAACAGCACTTTTAGAGTTCATCCCACTCATTGATGTGAGCATAAGTATTGGGACAGTTGAACATAAGGCAGATATAAAAGATTAAAAGCTATTATTTAGTTGCAGATCCCTTGCACACAATCACAGCAGTGAGTCTGTGACCCATAGACATCACCAGACTCTTGGTCTCATCCTTTGAAATGCTTTTCCCAGTCTTTAATGCAGCCAATTACAATTGTTGCTTGTTTTGGGGAGTTTCTGCCTTTACTCTCCTCTTCAGCTGCTGAAATTCATGTTCAATCAGATTTAAATCTGGAGATTGACTTGGGCAATCTAAGACTTTCCATATCTTTGCCCTTATAAATGCCTTGACTGAACTGGCAGGGTGTTTTGGGTCATTGTCCTGATGCAGTATGAAGCACTTCCCAGTTAATCTGGTGGCATTTTCTTGAATATTGGTAGGCAAGATGGTTTTGTACCCTTCCAAATTCATTCTGCTACTGTCATCATACATTAAGTCTTCAGTAAAGTTGAGAGGGCCTGTTCCAGAGACAGCCATGCATGCCCATGCCATGACACCACCTCCACCATGCTTTACAGATGAAGCTGTATGCTTGGGATCATTGCAGTTCCCTTTTTTCTCCACATTTTTGCTTTCCCATCACTTAGATAAAGGTTAATCTTTGTCTCATCGGTCCATAAACACAGTTCCAAAACTCTTCTGGCTCACCTTTGTGCTTTTTTGCAAACTCTAATCTTGCCTTTCTATTTTTAGTGCTGGTCAGAGGTTTGCATCTTGCTGTGTAGCATCTCTAATTCTGTGTCAAAGTCTCCTGAGGACAGTAGATTGTCAGAGCATCACCCCAGCTTTCTGGAAGTTGTTGCTGATTTTACAGGCACGTCTTTTAGGATTCATTTTCACAGCTTTTATGATTTGTCTGCCATCAACTACTGTTGTTTTCTCAGCCGATCAGGTCGTTGTTGGTTGCTGGTGTCGCTGGTGGTTTCCAAACTCTTGATTTCTCCATGCCCTTTGTTTTTGCTAGAACTGACTTCTTTTCTGTTAGCATCCAAATTGCTTGCTTTTCTCTCAAAGTCAGCTCCCTCATCTTCATCCTGGTTTGTGTGTGTCATCATCGAATGCAAGATTCAGAATACAGAAGTAATGGATATAACTGATACGACACATTCCCTGCTTTTAATATCTGAAGAATTAATGCAACAGGACACAGCTGATCACTTAGAAAGACCTGTGAGGCAACTGCTCCAATACTTATGCTCACATCAGATAGAGAGATGAAACTCTAAAAGTGCTGATCTTCTTAGCTGGTAAAACATGTATGTGTTGAAACGGCTAATAATAAAATGTGACATTCTGTAGTTTTGTCTCATGTTCATCTTTTAATCATATTTGTAAATGTCTTGACTCCACAGCCAACAGAGCAATTTTGTGTTTACTGTTCCAATACTTTTGGAGGGCACTGTATATATTAAAAAATTTGGGGTCGGTAAGTCTCTTCCGCTTTAATCAAAACTAATAAATGAATCAAAAATACAGTAAAATCAGTAAAATAGTTAAATATTATTACAATTTAAAATAACTGTTTTCCATTTGAATATACTTTAAAATGTAATTTATTTCTGTGATGCAAAGCTGTATTTTCAGCATCATTACTCCAGTCTTCAGTGTCACTTGATCCTTCAGAAATCATTCTAATATACTGATTTGCAGCTCAAGAATCATTTCTGATTATTATCAATGATGAAAACAGTTGTGCTGCTTCATAGTTTTGTGAAAACTGTAATACATTTAATTTTTTTCAGGACTTTTGCAATATAATACATGTCTGTACTGTCACTTTTGATCAATTTAGTTAATCTTTGCTGAATAACTTCTTTAAAATAAAATGTACTGACCTCAAATCTTTGAATGTTAATGTACATATACTTATTTTATAATGCAAAATGTTTTCTTTTTAGGGTAAAGTTGACATTTGCATTAGTGTTTGTATGTTTTTAAGAGCTATAAACTCTTAGCTGACTGACAAAAAGTTTTTTCTATGACTTTTATGTCATTCCGGACAGAGCTGACCTTTGACCTTTTTGACTGAGTGTGTGTTAGTGGAGCTACAGAGCAGTTTAAACTGACAACAACACACACACACACACACACACACACCGTCCGTCCTGTCAAAACTTCGGTAAAGTCTTGCTTTCTAATAAAGTCTCATTCCAGCATCCATCCATCTGGCGTGTGAGGGGTCAGACAGTGTGAACCCCTACGTGTGTGTGTGTGTGTGTCCCGCAGTCTGGACATTGATAAATTCCCTCTGCCGAACAATCGATAAACGTTTGTTATGGGCCTGTGATAGCCTGCAGCAAGCCTCATAATTATACTGTCACACAGCACTGACACACACACACACCCGCATGCTGACGTCTGATTGGCAGGTGGACAGCTGTAACCGAGGGCAACGAGCCCAGAACCGCCACCCGCACGGATATGCCGTCCCATGACCGTCAGACACTAAAATATACACGCGCAAAACAATCGGCGTAATTATAAACCCCACACTCTTCTGAAGTTCTGACCTCCTTGTTTTCACAGGCATTAAATGTGATGTTTGCGCAGCGATGAATAATTCTGAATCATAAACTTTGCGTCTGGGTGGTTGATTGCTGAAGCTCTTATCTGACATCTCTCTGCACAAACACCAGCTGATTGCGTGAGTGACACTGTATATCGTTCCCACTTGTAGTTGCCAAAGATATTTTCTGCTAAAGTGAGTGAGTTTGACGCGGATTTATTTATATTTAAAGGTGAAGTTCGATGTTAACATACTTTCTCATATTCCAGCCTTATCTGCAGTAGAAGTTTTGAAACATTTTAAAATATTTCTCCCTTTGTTTGTGCATTTCAACCAGCTTGACACACCAGAGTGGATCTGTTTGTTCGGGAAAGCTGTCTGGAAACGGTCATTACTTTTGCTGTTATGTTTGATGATGCTACTGGTGCAGAAATTGCACACTATTGCTTTTATATTGAGAAACTGATTCAAAGATTTGGTATTCTGATATTATGAGCACTAGAAAGTCATGGCCAGATTCTAAAAATTCAAGAGAACAGCATTTCAAGTCTCTGTGATATTCTGGTCTCCAGATATGGCACATTTGGCCTCTCCATCGTGTTACAAAACACTTTCTCTGAGGTCACAGCTGCCCACAAACACCTGCATTTGACCTGCTGACCACTATCTACAGACGACCTTTGCCCCAGGCTGACCTTTGACCTTCAGGGCTCACACTGACCAGAGGGGAAGTGATGTGTGCGCAGTGAGTGTGACTGAAACTATGTTTACAGCAGCACTGCTTTAGTTGCATTATTTAGTGTTGCTAAATAAAAGTGTGATGCTTCAGGACAGTGTTTTGTCCTCCACAGTAAGACTCAAGCTCTTCATCAACACCAGCCAGACTATTGTTTCTTTTGACATCTATTATAATGGATATAATTTAGCATCATCATTTTGTATTATTAAAATGTCTATTATAAGAATTACAAAATAAACTTTTGAACCAAAAATAATCAATATTGTGGGGGGCAATAAGATTTTCCAGAGAGCTCAAACTGAGACAGGTTGAGAAATATTTAATCTGTTATTTTACTTAAGTGTATTTGGTTTGGTTTGATGTGAAATGTGAATGATTTAATGGAAAGAAAAAAAAAATATATATTAGGTCTGTCAAAAGAATCTTTTTACAGCCTTAACAATATAAAGCTAAATATATTTCATATTAAGTATCATATTATTATTATAATATAATTTTCATATAATTTACCAGCTTTTAAGGGGAAAAAACTATTTGTGTAACTGTGTATAATGTTTTCTAAATTCATGTAAAAAAAAATCTGTCATTTTGAGGCACATTCTAAATATCCCTTTTGGAGTAAAACTATCTTAGCTTTCTAATGATATAATTATTATGTTCCACTCTAAAATGATCATTCAGATGTTGGCTAAAACTTTCCCTTTTTCTGTTGTGCATAAAAGTCCAAATTAAAGTGCCTCAAAATGTTATATATAAAAAGTTATATATATTTTGCTTTATGTCTCTACACAAATTGAGAAAACATAATACACAATAACACATAGTATTTTGTTTTATTTTCTTAAAAAGTAGCTTAAATTATATGAAATGTATATGATGTTAATGTGATATATTATATTAAATATATTAAACTATATATTGTTAGGGCAGTAAAAAATTTCTTTTGACAGCCCTAATATATATATATATATATATATATATATATATATATATATATATATTTTTTTTTTTTTTTTTATTGTATTATATTTTATTTTATAACATTTACGTTATTTTTATTAATTATTTCTTATAGTATTTATTTTATAGCATTACATTTATACTGTTTTATTTTTTATTTAATTCAAATTTAATTGAATTACATTTACTTTTTATTAATTTAATAACATTTAATTACATTTCTTTATACATTACATTAATTATACATTTGTTTTATTTTATTTTATTACATCACATTATTTTATTACTTTTAGATTTTGGTATACATGTTTTCCTGATTGGAAATCGCTGCTTAGGATGCCACACACATTCATATCTGACTATGAGAAAATGTGCAGCATTTATTTCTGATTATTGATTAGCTTTAACTTCATTTCACTTTTAGGTCCTGCAGCCAGGCACATACACACACACACACACACACACACACGCACATAAAGACTGACGGGCAGCTGGCTGGACACCCTGCAGGGTCTTTGCGAAGTGTGTGTCTGTGTGTTAGTGCAAGGGCAGAGACACGGGCAGCTGCCGCCACTCAGCTCTTTTGTGATGGAGACCACTTCCCAGCATGCACCACACAGCCGCCCCATTGTATTCTGGGAGCAGAAGATTTCACGCTCGGGCCTGTCCGAGTCCAGCTGCATCGGGACAGACGAGCGCAAGTCTACGTGAGAGTGTGTGCATATGTACATGAGAGTTTGTGTGTACTGTCATTATTAGCGTGTTGTGTCGGCGCTGGCAGGCAAAGAGCCATGCATGGACAAACATTAGTGTAATGCCTCACACTAACACACAGAGATAATAACGCTACTACCCCTAATTGAATAACGTCTTCAGACTCAAGCCTGCTGGGACACAAGCGCTTAGGAAAATGATCAGCGTCATCTGTCATTGACTGCCAACTCACTCAGACAGACCTAAAGATCTGATCCTCCATCCCGCTGTGCGTCTTTGGGCTGATTTAGCAGCGCTTTGATGATAAAATGGCTCCAGAAGTGAGTTAAATTTGACAAAACCTCATCAAAGGTAAAATGATTCCTAACTAAAGCAGATCATGTTTTACAAAGTAGTTATTTTAGTTTTCTTTTATTATAATTAGCTAATTATATTTCTAGCTAACTCTCTCCTGAATGGGGACGAATGCTTGATTCTGATTGGTCAGTTGTGGCATTCAGCAGCCCATTTTTCGGAATAATCGACACATGTCAGGTAATTCTGCGCGTCGGAGCATTATTTCTGGAAACCAATCTCATACATACTGCTGCTACTTTCATGTCTCTTGTATCATTTGTTTACATTCTATTGTTTATTAATGATAATATACCAATGAATACTGTAATTTTTTTTTACTGTAATATCAGCTTCGCTTCAGCACCAGGCACGAGTCAAACGAGCGTGGAAACGGTAAGGGGACGAGGAGCTTCAGTAGAACATCAGTGAACTGCGGTCAGATGAGACGTTGCAGGCCATATGTCAGTAAAAACTAATTTTCCTGTCCTGTCAGCCTTTATACTGTGCTCATAGCACACTCTCTTCAATTGCATGCACAAATACGGCGGTGCACACTGTGGCATCGTTTGGTGTTTGGTGATAAGTTTTCGGCTCAAGGTCTGCATTTAAAGTCACACCAGAGGTGTTCAGCTGGGATTAGGACTTTGCTTTATACAGACCAGTCAAGTTCTTCCACACTGACTGAATCAATCATTTCTTTTTGAATCTTGCCTTATACACAGAGCCACTGTCATGTTAGAATAGAAAAGGGCCCTGTCCAAACTGTTGCTATAAAATTAGAAGCACACAATTCCCTAGAATATCATTATATGATTTAACATTAAGATTTGTACTCATGGAAATTACTAAAGTAGTCAAACATGTTCATTAGAAGGGGGTGACCCAATACTTTTGGCAATATAGTGTATATTAGTATGTCACTATAACAAATTCCTCGTATGTGTAAACATACCTGGCCAATAAAGCTCATTCTGATTCTGTTATATATATATATATATAGTTTAAAGGGCACCTATTATGCCCCTTTTTACAAGATGTAATATTGGTCTTAGGTGTCCCCAGAATGTGTCTGTGAAATTTCAGCCCAAAATACCCAACAGATCATTTATTATAACAGCTGGAATATGTAATTTTTGGGGTGTGTCTAAAAAAAGAGCTGATTTGGAGTGTATCACTTTAAATGCAAATGAGCTGCATATTCCCGCCCAGTCTCCAGAGGAGGGCATCGCATACACCTCTCTCTGCATTGCATATCTAACTTACAGCAATAAACAGCTGGTAGAAGCAACATAATTGACAGTGAGAGAACCGGTGTTCAGCCGTACATATGAGAAGCCAAATGCACTGAAAGTGGAACGAAACAGTGCGATGTTACAGAGCTCGTGCTGCGCTGACCTGTCAACGCCGTGGATCAATGGACCGAACCATGCAACCGTGCTACTGAATGAATCTCGCGCTACAAACGGCGCAAATTAATCTCACAAGCATGATCAGTTAAAAATACTTAATGTTAGCACACAAATACAGTTAAAACGCTAAGCACTATAACGACATGACATCCACAAAGTAATCCACAGCGTCCTCAGCAGCTCAGATGTTGGGAGAAAATGAAGACTCTTATATTCAGTCTTACATCCAAACACAGAGCACTGGGTTGTGGCTAGAAGGGATACATCTCCGACCAGAAATGAACAATGAAATTAATTTTCAACCTATTAGATTGTGTTTTATTAACGTCTACACCTACCCCTTACAAGAATAAAAAAAAATTTAATTATTGTTGTACAGTGTGACAAAAATGACACTGTATTGATGTGCACATGCCCAGTAGCGCCAAACGTATCCCTTCTAGCCCTAACCAGAGCCCCGGGATTGCTTGCCAGACATTGTTGACGTTACAGCTGCTCGAGTGCGGAGAAAAAGGAGGACAGCTTACAACCGCTGAGGGCGGAAACTATAGCAATGCAGGGCTGTCAATCAACCCCCATGGCCCAGCCCTACGCAGTGTGACGTCACAAAGCATGAGAATCAAAACGGCAGGCCTAGTGAGACTGACTTGGTTTAAAGGGGACTAAAAAATTAGGAGTGGGTGGATTTTTATCATTGTAGGGTGGTTGTGTTCACACACTGCCAACACACATTTATGTCCAAACGACATGTAAAAGTGGATTTTGCATAATAGGTTCCCTTTAAGATATTCTACAAGTAAATGGAAACTTATCAGTTTTACTATTTTATTAATTAATTAATTCGATCCTTGTATAATAAGTTGAGAAAAATAATGTTTGGTTTTACATAAGTCTTCGGTCATAATAATTAGCGTTATATAAACAATAGATGTCTATGGTGCATCTTCATTTAGATAAGTGTGTGTTTGTGAAGGCGGAAAGTCTTGACCTTCAGTGGGAGAGAAGAACAAATCATCATCAGACAGAGAGACTGAGTCTGAGACTGCTGACCAATACTTGTTAGCTCACTGTTTCTCACACACACACACACACAGGCCTGGAGGTCATTAGCTCATTAGTGGTGGAGAAAAAGGAACAAACTGTTTCAACTTCACAGCCTTTAAGCATCTGAATAATTCAAACACACACACACACACACACAATTCTAAATTATTCACCAAAAGAAAAACAGAATTGTAACAGGAAGAATAACAGAACTATTGTGCTGTTAACATTAACAGGCGTACATTGTGTGTGTGTGTGTGTGTGTGTGTGTGCAGACGGACAGAAAAGTAGTTTCTGTCGTGTTCTGTATTTCACTTAAGCACTTGTACAGTCTTCAACAATTCACTGAAGAGAATCACAGCTCTGTGATGTTTAGAATAATGACTCTTTAAATAACTTTAACCTCTCTCTCTCACACACACACACACAGAACGGCCCACGGCGGTCGCCCTGAGGCGTGTGCTGGTTTGCCAGGGGCGATGGCTCTGATACTCTAACTGCACTCTGTCAGGAAACATTACAGTCCGTATGAGCTACTTAGAGTCCGATTATACACACACACACACACACACACACGAACGTCTCACACACACTGAGAAAGTTGCAGGAAAGAGGGACACTTATGAGTGTGGGTTCGGGAGGCCTGTCGCAGCGGGAGCTTGAAATAAATAGTTCTGTCCAATTTGATCCATTTACACAAGGCCTGAAACACAACATAAACAGAGAACTACCAGACCACTGGACTCCACGTTTCTACATGATTCATGAGCATTATCAAAGGTTTGGGATGCACTAATAACTCAGTTACGAATTTACCTGAGAGTGATCAGATCAGAGCTGCACTTAAAGCAATGTGGGTAAAATTCAGAAGAGAAAATCAAGTAATTTATTCATAAAATTTCGATTTTCAATTATATAATTTTAAAAGAAATATTTTTGTTTGTTTATTCATCCATCCATTCATTTTTTTAAGCATTTATTTGGTAAGCCACACAGTGTATAATAAGTGGGATAAGCTCAATTTTCAATTGAATAATTTGAAAAACATATCTATATATGATATAGATATATTTTTAGTATTGGAATTTATTTATTTATTCATTTATTATTAATTTATTTGGTAAGTAGTCATATATACTACATGGGATAAGTTGAACTTTCGACTGAATTTATTTATTGATTTATTTATTTGTTTAGTAAATAGCCAGATAACTTTCTGAATTTGTTTTTATTTTTATTTTTGTAGATATAAATAACAAGCAGGATACACTGAATTTGGATTTCATTAGAAATATTTGTTTATTTGTGTTTGCTTGTTTGGTAAGTAACCATATATAATAGAGATACGTTGAAAAAATCCAAACATTTCTTAATTTAAAGGTGCACTTAAGACATTTTTAAATGTCACTTCAAAAAGTTGAAAAAGCAACTATAAGCTCTTGGTGGTGCAAGAGAGTTTAAGGTAGAGACCCTACGTTTTACTGTGGTATAAGCTGAAACTGTCCTCTGGAAGTTTACAAAATATACAAAAACTCTAGTTATTTATCAAATGCAATGATAGATGTTTTTATGTGTCTCTTTTTTTTTAAACGAAGTGGGCATGGCAGCTACAATTGATATATTGTTAGTATAGTGGGACAATGTGTGTGTGTTTAATCGTACTGTAATAATCAGTCTTCCTCTACTAAACATCCCGCTCAGCAATGAGAAAATTCACATGTGCTCTCACTTCCTGTCTGCTTTATTTAGTCTCTTCTCTTCTCTCTCACTCACACAATCACATATATTTCCAGATGGAGACAGTGAGACTGACTGTTTTAATAAAAGATCATAGAGACTTTAGTGGCTTTTCCTACAATATTTGCTGCATCAAAGCAATAAAGCAAGAGACTTTTGCGGCAAACGGACGGAGAGTTTCATCCGCGCACACACACACACACACACACACACACGCAGAGCTGATATTAGGCTTTAATCAAAGCCACTCTCTGTATGTTTATTTTGCGTTGGGTTCAGGCCTGGCAGTAAGGAGTCGAGATGTCTAGATTCTCTCTTTATTACAGTCTTGTTCTTTTCATCTGCTTTATTTTTTTTTATTTGTTTCACTTTGCAGTCCTGCATTCACTGCATAGGCATTTATGCATGTGCGTGTGTGCGTGTTGGTTTTGTCTAAAATAAGGAATAGTAAAACCTAAAATGTACTGGTCTGTTATTGTGATACCCTTTGACAGGTAAACCAGTCCTCTGAATGTCATGTCCAAAGAATACAAACTGTGATTGGCCATGTTACATGTCAGACTGTGTTTTTGTGAGTATGTGGGTGGTTTTTGTTCAGAATAACAAGCAACAATGTGGACCAGACCTTGTGCTGCGAGTCAAACATCTAACATCCCAGTACTAACTGTTTCTCTTAAAATTATTCAATAGCAAATTCAATTTATTCCATTTATTATATACAGCTACTAACTAATAAATAACTAAAATATTTCTATTGAAATTATTCAACACAAAATTCAATGTATCCCACTTATTATATAAGGCTACTTAACTAACTAAATAGCTAGCTAATTAGCTAACTAAATATTTCTATTGAAATTATTCAATAGAAAATTCAGCTTATTCTGCTTATTATATATGACCACTAACTAACTAACTAACTAACTAACTAACTAACAGTTTCTATTGAAATTATTCAATAGAAATTACATTTATTCCACTTATTTTACATAGCAACTAACTGACTAAATGTTTCTATTAATTTATTCAATAGCAAATTAATCTTATCCCAGTTATTACATACAGCGACTAACTAGTAACTAAATAAATAAATAATCTTTCTATTAAATTATTCAATACTAAATTCATCTTATCCCACTTATTAAACCAACAAACTAACTAACTAGTAACTAACTAAAGAAATAATCTTTCTATAGAAATTATTCAAACGAAAATTCCATTAATCCCGCTTATTATATACGGCTACTAACTAACTAACCTTTTCTATAACTAAATATCCCAAAATCTCCCTTTGGGGGCATTCGTGGACTTGCTCAAATGGAAAAGAGTTTCATAAATAATATAATTAATGTTGTTTTTGTTTTCTAAAAATGCTAAACGTAATCTGATGGGTTCTGGTTAAGGGTCTGAGTTTGACTGTGGTAGTTATAATAAGGTTTATTTAAAAACAATCTTCAAATGTCTAATTTAGACAGCAAATAAATGTGTGAGTTTTGGCATTTACACACACACACACACTCGTGAGCGCACATGTGCACGTTTGCATGGCTATCTTAAGGAGGACACTGCATCGCCTTCCATTGATTTTAAATATCAGGTTGATTATATTTTCTTTCAGCAAACCCAACCTCTACCTTGTAACTGCATCACACAAACACCTGATTTAAATCAAAAACAACTTTTGGCTGATTTCTAAGCCTTTTTAACCAGTCGAAAGTACGGTATTTTACAATTTAAGTGAGAACATTTGGTCCCCACAAGTAGTCAAAACAAGTACACACACACACTATCAGTGTTGATATGGTGTTTACTGTCACATCATTTATTTGTGATGTTGTCACCAGATTGCCCTGGGTATAGAAGTGTGTGAGTGTGTGTGTGTGTGTGTGTGTGTGTGTGTGTGTGTGTGTGTGTGCCGCACGGGGTCAGCAGTGGTCTGTGTGAAAGGAACTCAAACAGGAAATGGGCACATATGGCTTTGATTTATTGTTTAGGCCTCTTCCCATTCTAATTTCATTACTAAAACACACGCACGCACGCACGCACACACACACACAATCTCTCTTTCCTCTGTTTTTTTTTTCAGTTCTGTCTCTCCAATGTACACACACACACACACACACACACAATTGGATTTCATTCCTCTTAGACTGTGTGTGTGTGTGTGTGTGTTGTTCTGGTTGAATTTCTGTTTCTGTTTATAAGTCAAAGTGAATCGACCCTACCAATGCAAAAGTCTGAGATAGATAGACAGACAGACATATATATATATATATTTCTACGCTTGTTTAGTAAATAGATATAAAATAGGCAGAAGTAGTTGAAGAGTGTTCTCGACTACATGATTAAAACATTTTAAGTGCAATTTTGAGCTCTTGCTGGCATTAGAAGGTTTAAGGTAGAGGCCCCAAATGTATAGTAGTATTGAGACCCTCTTCTAGAAGTTTGCCAAATTTCACAACTTTTTACCACAAGTGAGCTGAAATAATGCACTCTTGGTGGGGGACAAAAATCAAACAATATGATGCTTGACCTGAATTTTCTTATCTAAAGCAATGACAGATATTTTTAAGTGATGCTTAGGTCTATTTTAAGAAAATCATGATGTTTTATGAAATAAATATTATACCAAATATATTATGGATTTGATGGGACAGTGACTGTGATAGACGGATGATTGACAGATGAGTAGGCGGTCCTTCACTGTTTTGCATTAGCCCATTAGTGTTTACATTACAATTGCAAAGTGATAGAGTTTCTAACTACTCAGGAATATGATATGATCAAAATGCAAAACATTTGAGTACTTTTGCACCTGCATTTTTTGCACTGACCACAATTAAAGAGAAGGTGCATAAGCAGTGCTGAATATGAATACGAGTGTTGCTTATTTCTCAAAACACGGTACTTTCTCCACACCTGTACTTTCCTCACACACTTGAAAACATCTGTGTGTGTGAACGCACGTACGTGTGTGTGTGTAATTGGGTAGCTGGCCTGTGGCCGTGTTTAGTGTTAATGACTATCATCATAAATGAAGTTTCATTAAGTCATTAAAGGCACATTTCCATCCACTCATCAGTGCTAACCGCTAAACGCTAACCTGTGGGGTGTGACAGAGACGTCGCGAATGTTCCCGGGGGACGGTGGAGGAGGGGGGTGTCTCTTCCTCTCTCCGCTGCGGTGTGTCCCGGTCATCCCTCGTTACACCAACTAGTTTGAACAATCGCTCTTACTGTTATCAAACACTGGGGAGTCATGGAAGTTGGGGAGAGTTAGCGTAGCATTAGCGCAGCGCCTCATTGCCAGGCTAATATTCTCGCCTAAGCCCTTGGATGCTAACGCTAGGAGGGAGGACAAAACGCTATTTAATGTGCCTGGGTGTTCATTATGGTTATTTTCAGTCAAACGGACTGTTAAATGATCACTTTCCTTAATCGCCTCAGTTATGACTGTCAGAAGCGTCACGCCCATTCACGCGCCCCCCAAGATTTCTAAACCGACTGGATTATGAATGTAACTTCCAAAACAAAAAAATTATTTCTATCTTCGATCATTAAGTTGCACAATTATTGTAAGGAAAAAAAGTATCTGGCAAAAACAAAAATCAACCATTCATATGCCTAAATTTGGGCCGCCCAAGTTACACCGGCCACATAGGCATACATTTTTATATACGTTAATTATAAAATAAAAGTAATAAAATATTTCATTTTAATTTCATAGATTGGTTATTAAAACTAGTTATTAGAAGTATAAGATATTATAACTAATCAGTTATATATCTTATAATATATATATATATATATATATATGTGTGTGTGTGTGTAATGTGATAATTATCTAAAAGTATTTAAAAGTATATAAAATTATACAAAAATGTGTTCATATATACATTTTAATATATAAGTCAAAAACATTTTTTTAATAGAATGTTTATGTTTTACATATTATATTATATAATAATTAAATAAATAAATATCAAGTATTTTACATTTTAATTCCATAGATTACTTTTTACAATTAGGTATTAGGACTATTAACTGTTATGAAATTTATATAAAAGTATATACATTTTTTTTATAAAAATGTTTATATATACATTTTAATATATATCAAAAAAATTTTTTAATATAATTTCTATGTTTTTATATATTATGAAATAAATCAATAAATAATAAAACATTTAAACTAATTTATTAAATTTTAATTCCATAGATAACTTATTAAAATTAGTTATTAGGACTATTAACGATTTGACCTTCAATTAAAAAAAAGTCAAGGAAAACTAAAAAGTAGTCCTTTGTAACTATATATATATATATATATATTATACAATATACACATAAATATACACTATGTATATTTTAATTTGAACATATTTCATATAATTATAAAATAATATTAAATAATAAAAATATGTAATATATAGGCTACCGTAATGTTTAAAAAAATAAATCATATAGATATACATACAAACATTTATTTGATATAAATACACTTTGTGTTTCTCTCAAAGCTTATGCTATTGTTTGTTGTGGATCTAGAGAGTTCTCTTCAAAACTAATGTTAAAAAAACATCCCATTGAGAGTTTGATGCTGACTGATCAACCATAGGACACTCAGAGCCCTGAGGGAGGTTAAAACTGCGGGCGTTTGCCAGAGAACTGCATAAAGCGACTGGAATATAATTATTTCAATAGTGATCAATGGGGCAGCGCACACAGCAGGCGATCCACACGCAACAATTGCAGTCGCTGTGCTAAACATCACTTGTGTGCTATTTCTGTGAGCTGATGGAAATGATGTCACGGCCTCTGATGTTGATGAATGCCCATCATTAAAGCGCCGCATTTAACGGGTCACATTTAGTGTTTAACTCATCTTATCGACTCAACTCTGCTTTCTGCAATGATTTAATATTGTTCTAGAGCAGAAATTAAAATGTAAATAGGATGAAAAATGACTGACCAGCTCAAATGAAAAATAAAAATCATCAGGTGGTAACATCTACGACATGTTCCTCTCCTAATTCGTCTGCTAGGTTTCTTTATTGTGTGTGTGTTTAATATTAAAAGCACAAATTCAATGTTTTTTGTTATGAAAATGATTAAATACGTAAAATAATTGTTCAATTCATGAAAATACTCCATGATTGTCCCATGATAATTGTTCCATATTTATGAAAAGTGAATATATACTATATTTTGATTTTATTTTGATATTACTTTTTGATTACTGCGTTAATTTGATAAATTGTGTCTATTTAATGTTGATGTTTATTTAATGTTTCTTACAAGAAAATAACAGATAATAATAAAAAATCAGACCCTTATATCCTGTTCATGCTAATGTCTTTGCTGCCAAATCCACAGACATTAAACATTGAAAATATATCACAAATTTATCTTTGAATTTAAAGCTACACTGTACTTTCAGTCATAAAACTGGACAGGAAATTCCATATTTATTTTTATAGCCATTTCCTCATAGTCTCCTGGGGTTGAAATCTGCATTATGAAGCCTTTCTATATCACATATACATATCCAATATCACATTTCTCAATAATGAATTACAATTAAGGAGGAAATGTCATATGTGTGTGTTTATCTTTGCGTGAAAGTGTGTGTGTTTGCCTAAGGCCAGAGCCGCATTAGAGTCTGTAGTAAATGGAATAATGGGACACGATGAGAAATCCCAGTGTTGAGCAATAAGGTGCTGATGGGATTGTTTAATATCCCAAAGCCGGTAACCAGGTTTACACACACACACACACACACTGCAGTGTGTGTGATTTAATGGCTGTGTTTAATATCTCCTGTAACCAGGTTTGTGCATTTTGGACATCACCATTGGGGCTTCGTAAGTGTGTGTGTGTGTGTATGTGTGTGTCTTATTGGCCATGTTTAATATCCTCCGTAACCAGGTTTGTACATCACCACTGGGGCTGCCCATATCGCTCCGCGCGGACGGCCCGTCGGAGGAATCTAATATGGCAGCCGTGCCCTCCATCCCTCTCTCTTTATTTCTCTCTCTTCCCCTCTGTCTTTCACACAGAAGCCCAACGCCAATCAATTATCATCTTGCCAATTCCACTACACTGTGATCTATCGCTACAGCAACCGGCCGAGGCACCTGCACAACATCCCATAATTCAACAGCAATGATCTCCTGTTCCATGCCGGCGTTTGATTGGTTGAGCCAATGAAGAGAGATGAAACCGCATAGACAGGAGCCACACTTCATGAACCAAACTCTCTAACTAGAACCAGATTACCTTTTGGGACGTTCACCTGTAACTACAATAGATAGGAAATAAGCATGTTTCTATAGGACTATTAAGATTATTATCATTGTTTTATTAAATTCTTTTGCCATTGTGACATTATTTTTGTTACAATTGAGCTTGTTTCTCAATAAATTCTCATGTATTGTGTCAAAAACCATTTATGTGTATAATGCGCAGAGTGGATTTTTCATGAAGTAGTCACCAATCAAATCTGTTGCATTAATCCTTTGAAAGGTTGCTAGATTCTTTAAAAAAAAAAAATACTTTTATTTGGCAAGGATGCATTAAATTGGTCAAAAGTGACAGTAACAACACTACTTACAAACATTTAAGTTACTTACAAAACTATTAAAATTAATTAAAAAAATAATTAGAAAATATAAATGTACACTACCATTAAGAAGTATATGGTAAGAAAAAAATAATACTTTTATTTAGAAAAGACACATTAAATTGATCAAAAGTGACAGTAAAGACATGTTACAAAACTTTTGTTTCAAATAAATGTTGTTCTTTTGAACTTTCTATTCTTCAGACAATAATGAAAAAAAGTATTATGATTTACAAAAAATATTAAGAAACAATTTTTTACATTTATATATTATATGTGACCCTGGACCATAAAACCAGTCATAAGTGTCAATTTTTTTGAAACTGAGATTTATGCATCATCTGAAAGCTGAATAAATAAGCTTTCCATTGATGTATGGTTGCTAGGATCAGACTATATTTGGCTGAGATACAACTATTTGAAAATCTGGAATCTGAGGGTTCTAAAATCTAAATACTGCGAAAATTGCCTTTAAATTTGTTCAAATGAAGTTCTTAGCAATGCATATTACTAATCAAAAATTAAGTTTGAATGTATTTACGGTAGGAAATTTACAAAATATATTCATGGAACATGATCTTTACTTAATATCCTAATGATTTTTGACATTAAAACGATAATTTTGACCCATACAATGTATTTTTGGCTATTGGTTTTGTGGTCCACGGTCACATATTATATAATATTATATTATTATTTTATTTATTTAATTTTTTGGGGAGCAGCAAATAAGCATATTACAATGATTTCTGAAAGATCAAGTGACACTGAAAATTCAGCTTTGCATCACATAAATAAATTACATTTTAAAATATATTAGAATAGAAAACAGTTATTTAAATTTTAATATTTCACAATTTTACTAATTTTACTGTATTTTTGATCAAATAAATGCAGCCTTAGTGAGAGACTAAATGCAAAAACATTAAAAAAAAATAGATTTAAAAATAAAACAATCAGAGACTCATAATTTTTGGAGGCTGTTAAAAGCATAAAAGCTCCAGAACTATTCGTTACATGGCATTTGTGGCTCATGCGATTGTCTCCGAAACAGTTGTGAACGGAGCGCCTGTGAGCGAATATGGCAGATTAAAAGTCTGGCTACTGTACGGGTGTAGCAGTGAGACGGATCACGAGGGTCTGGAGCCGACCCAGAGTCTGAGAGTCACTGTAAACCCATCATAAAGGACTCATGGTGAAACAGACCGGCTGAATGAAATACAAAAGAATCACAGACCCAGCGTTTCATCTGAACACCAGCACTACTTTTATGACTCAACAGAGAGATCAGTGCTGCTGCCGTTGCGTTAGAATGACAGAGTTGGAGACGTAAGGTAACCTCATTTATGCCTCTCGGCCTCTCGATGGAAAGGGGACCGATATAGTGGGGACTCAACTTCTGGCAGGGCAGGCGGAGATGCAGATCCCGGGTGGAGAGCCATACCTTATCTCCAGGACGATAGATGGGGGTGGCAGACTGACGGGGATCTGCATAGGTCTTGTGTCTCCACACTGCCTGCTGGAGTTGGACATGAGCTGAGTTCCAAACTCTCTCGCTCGCTCAGAACCAGTGGTCAACAGCTGGAACGTCGGAGGGCTCTTCTGTCCAGGGAAACAGAGGGGGTTGGTAGGCGAGTATGCACTGGAAAGGGCTGAGGCCGGTGGTGGTTTGCTTGAGGGAATTTTGTGCATATTCGGCCCACGGGAGGAAGCGGTTCCAGCTGTGCTGGTTGTCATGACAGTAGGCCAGGAGATGTCGCCCAATCTCCTGAATCTTCCGCTCAGTCTGGCCGTTAGTCTGGGGCTGATACCCTGAGGAGAGACTGACGGTGACATCGATGAGTTTGAAGAATGCCTTCCATACACGGGAGACAAACTGTGGCCCATGGTCGGAGATGACATCTTCCGGGATGGCGAAGGTGTGGAAGAGATTATGGAAGAGGGCCTCTACTGTTTCGAGGGCTGTGGGTAAACCCTGGAGGGAAATTAACTTGCAGGCTTTGGAGAATCTGTTAACTGCAACGAGTATGCAGGTATAACCTTCTGACTTGGGGAGTCTTGGAACTCTTGGAACACCTTGTTCATAAACCCCTGGAAGACGGACGGAGAGTTGGAAAGGCCATACGGCATGACCCAATATTCATAGTGGTCTGAGGGGGTAATGAACGCCGTCTTCCACTCGGCTCCACCGAGTTCTTTGAGGGCGGCCGGGACCAGGGGAAGAGGATAAGGGAGCTTGACAGTGTGATCATTGAGGGTCCGGTAGTCAATGCAGGGCCGCAAGCCTCCGTCCTTCTTGCTCACGAAGAAGAAGCTTGAATGCCGCCGGGGAGGTGGAAGGGCGAATTAACTGTTGTTGGAGAGCCTCATTGATGTAATCCTCCATCCCCTTGCGCTCCGGGATGGACAGGGGGTATACTCGACCCTTGGGGAGTATAGCTCCAGGCATCAGGTTGATGGCACAATTGCATGGCCGGTGCGGTGGTCACTTAGTGGCTCCAATTGGAGGGTACTCACCGCTGGGCGTGGGGGGCGAGAGGGGCACACCCAAATGAAGTGCCCCAGAACTCTGCAGTAAAGGCACAGCCCCGTGGTGAGATGTTGAGCACGCTCAGTGCGTGAGAGCCGATTAGTATCCATTTGCATAAGAGAACTGGAGCGGTGAAGAACAGGGATAGGAACACTGGAGAAACTGGTAAGTAGACAAAAGGTAAGTGGGTCAGGTTAGTCAACACGGAAAGTTTGAGACCAGACAGTGAGTGAACGGGAGGAGTACAGGGATAATGTGCTGCTGATTAGTGCTGACAGGTGGCGGTGATCAGAAATCAGGAGATTGGGATCTGGTGAGTGTCGCTGGTGGAGACTGCGGTGACTCTCTGACAAAGGGCATATTGGTTTTTTTATTGTGTGTGATACTGTCTAATTCGTTTTTATTTTATTTTATTGTTTGTGACTGATGGTGATTCTTCATTTAAGGTAATTTTTAAAGAAAAATAATAATACGAAAAATATTATTATTATTATTATTATTGATGATAATAATAATAATAAATTTAAATTGTAGTTTTTATTATATATTTTTTATATTTTTTATTATTTTTATACATCATTGTATATTCTATTCTATTACATTTTATATTATATTTAATATTTATATATTATTTTACACTTTAGACCGTATATATATTATAATAAAATCATGCTTTGGATAAAATCATCTACTAAATGCATACATATATAAGCATGCATGCATATATAAATAAAAGATTTTAAGCAGCCAAACAAAGCTTTTTTTCCCCAATAAATCTATTTGAATCTTGAATCTTAAAATTTACATTGTGGTTTTTTATGCAATCCTTTCTTTTCTATCAAACAGTCATTCTGCATTCAGTCTGATGCAGCAGCGGTGTGTGTGTGTGTGTGTGTGTGACTGGTATGAAGACGGTAGGGAACGTGATGCATATAAGACTCACTCACTGATACAATCAAATGACACGATCTACATGAGTGAACCTGTAATGTTTAATTCTCTCTCTCTCTCTCTCTCTCTCTCTCTCTCTCTCTCTCTCTCTCTCTCTCTCTCAACAAGCTGTTTCATGAGTTAGATTTGATTTGTTGTGTGTGTGTATTAGATTTTATTAAACCTTCTCCCAGTTCCTACATTCATATCACTGTCACTCACATTCCTCAGGCTAAAGAAAGTTATTACTCATCCATCCATCTGTCTCTCGCTCTCTCTCTCTCTCTCTCTCTTCCTCTCTCTCTGTAACAGCTGGTGAAAGAACAAACATTAATTTAAAGGAAGTGATCGTTATCACATTATTCTAATTTTATATTTGCTACAGCATGCATATGAAAATTGTCTGTAATGGTGGGGAATTTTATAACAATCTACTGATATGTAATGAAATTGTTTTTTTAGAACTTAATATATTTAAACATTTATTCCCAAAATTGTATTATGTTTAAATGTATAGTGGCCTCAAAATATATTTTGATACTTAATTCACACGTACTGTATGTATATATCTGTGTCTTGAATGCTGCAGGGTCTTTTCTCTAAACTAACTTTCATGATGATTTTTGCTCAGTGTCTTCCGATCAGCTGGTTTTGGTGAGTTCTATTGGCTGTATGAAGTCAGTTCTCCTCAGGATCACTCATTATTATAT
Source organism: Barbus barbus (assembly GCF_936440315.1). Lineage (NCBI taxonomy): Eukaryota > Metazoa > Chordata > Actinopteri > Cypriniformes > Cyprinidae > Barbus > Barbus barbus. The sequence continues at coordinate 28,591,224 of NC_136742.1, forward strand.
AATGTAATGACAACCAGACTTTTTTTTTTTAATGTGGCAGAAAATTGATCATTTACTCACCCTCATGTCGTTCCAAACCTGTATGGCTTTCTTTCTTCTGTCAAACATATAAGATGATATTTTGAGAAATATATCAGTGTGGGGTTTTTTCGTCAATGGTATGTCAAAAGCTCAAATATGCATAACTGTTTGTCAAAATTATGCTTCATTAACATTTCAAATGAGCTGCCAGATATCATGAATTGAAAAAAAAAAGAATTTTTCATGCACAATAAAGATATATTATAATTTTATGATAATTTAATTTATATAAACATTATATTTAAAATTACATTTATTTTTTATTGTTTATTTTTTAATACTTAATTTTGTGTATAATTTCTTCTGTTAATAAAACAATGAATGATATCTTAAATTACAAATTTAATCACATTTTTAAGAATTAAATCCCACTGCAGCTTGAAATAGATTTTCCTCCTTTAAGGACACAGCATGATTCATAATTGATCAATGATCCATAATTTTATAGATGATTGAATGTTTTTTTTTACTGAAGCTGCAGTGCTAATTAGTTTAATGACCCTCTTGAAGCTACAAAGCCACAAAGTACTTTCACAAGTTTGTTTGTCTTATGTTGCAGAGGCGCAATTATGAGTAAAAACTTTGATAAAACAGGTTAAAACTGCAGGTCCGCAAGACGTGGGTAGTGTTCAGGAAACCTGTTTGAGAATAGTCTCTATTCTTTCACAGCTGGCAAACGCAACCAAGGCTTTAATGAAATCATAGAAAAGAGATAGTTCAACCAAAAATAAAAATGATGTCATCCCATGAATTTCCAAACCTGTATGACTTTCTTTCTTCTCGTTGTTTGGTTCCCAATGTTCTTCAAAACATCTTGTGTGTTCTGCAAAAAAACAGAAGGTCATAAGTTTTTAAACTAGTGAATAAATAATGACAGACTTCACATTTTTGGTTGAACTCTCCCTTTAACAAAGCGACATTTCATTACTACACTGATACACTTTTCTAGAATGCAGTTTCATTGTGAGACTGTGTAGTTGCATCATGGTTAAAGTGTTTCTCAAGTAGGATGTGATAGCAATTTATAATCATTAATTAGTGGATTAAAAAGTGCAGATTTCATCCATTTACATGAATGTTACACATTATTGCTATATAATATTACTGGTCAAATGTTTGGAATAATTAAGATTATTTTATGTTTTAAAAGAAGTCTCTTATGCTCACTAATCTGCAATACTGTTAAATATTATTAAAATTTAAAATAACTGTTTTTATTGTAATATAATTTGAAATGTGATTTATTTCTGTGATGCGCAGCTGAATTTTCAGCATCATTACTCCAGTCTTCAGTGTCACATGATCCTTCAGAAATCATTCTAATATACTGATTTGCTGCTCAAGAAACATTTATTATTATTATCAATGATGAAAACTGTGATACATTTTATTTTTCTGGATTATTTGATGAATAGAAAGTTCAAAAGAACAGCATTTATTTGAAATATGATCTTTTGTAACATTATAAATGTTTTAAACTTTTGAGAATCTAAATATAAATATTTGGTCTTTTTAAAGTCTTTTTAAATTGTAATAATATTTCACTGATTTTACTGTATTTTTCATCAAATAAATGGAGCCTTGCATAAGAGACTTCTTTCAAAAATATATATAAAAAAATCTTATTGAAATCTTGCGGAATGAAAGTTTTTCGGTCTTTTCTCGTTTGCTGTGCACAGATTCTTCCACCAAAAACAGGAAGAGATCAGCCTGAGGGCGTTTTGAGTCTGAACAACACAATGAAACTTTCACTACTCCAGTGCTGAGCCTCTGCTGAGTACACTTTACATCTAAAAATATATGAGAAAGGACCCCAGCACTCAGTACAAATCTGTGTTTGTGAAGAAAACAAGCGCTGCGTTTTGTGTTTACTGACGAGGAATCTTGAGCACAAATGCATCATGGGAAATGTCCGTTCAGTCAGTGGCAGTTAATCAAATTACCCAGCATCTGTCTTCTATCAGATTCCCTCCATGCTGTTCTTTGGTTTGAAAAAAAGGAGATTTAGAGGAAGTCGGACACTCTGAACTGGATGTTCAGTCTTTACAAACTTCCCAGAATCTCAGTATGAGTAGATCTGACTGATGATGGACGTGTGTGTGTGTGTGTGTGTGTGTGTGTGCATGTTTATGTGGTTTATGAGGACACAAATTTGTATAATGACATGGGTATGACAGAGGTATTACAATATGAAGGTGGTTTATGAGGACACTGCCTATGTCCCCGTAATTGAAAAGGCTTAAAAAAAAACATACTAAATGGTGTTTTTTTGAAAATCTAAAAATGCACAAAGTCTCCTGTGAGGGCTAAGTTTAGGTGTAGGGTTGGTGTAGGGCAATAGCACACACAGTTTGTTCAGTATAAAAACCATTACGCCTATGGAGAGTCCCCATAAACCACAAAAACCAACATGTGTGTGTGTGTGTTACTCAGTAATCGTATTTCTCTAAGTAGCCTTGGGCACAGAGGTTCAGATAGCAGCCTGTAAATCAGCAGTGTAACTCGCACACACACACACACACACACACACACATGCACGCACGCACGCACACACACACACACACACACACACACACACAGAATTCAGACAACAGAAGAGAATGACATGCCTATTAGGAGCTTTATGTAGCCCTGAGGCTCACCCACGGCCATGAGCGAGAGAACAGATCACAGAAGAAAGAGAAAAGTGTGTGCTGTCGAGCGTGTGCATCTATATGTTAGACTTCTGATCAATAATCCCTCCATTTCAGAGGAATGAAGCGTTTAGTGTCATCAAATACTGACCAGCCCCATTTATTTATGCACACACATGGAGTTTTATTTAAAGCTAATATGAGTGGTCTGACTTTATAAGTATACAATAGGGAAAAAAAGGATATATAAACAATTTTCATTCAGAAATTGATGGTATTTTTCACAATTAATTACAAAGAAATGGCAAGTAACACGTTGAATTAAACGTTACATTTTGAAGTAGAAAGGCTGAAATAGTTTTTTTTTTGTAAAACATACTCCAATAATTATTTTATTTCTTCGATTTTTATTTATTTATTTTTTATTTTTTTAAATAGTTCCCATCCCAAGCTCACATTCAGAAAAGCTATTAGCTTATCTACTCTCTTGTGTAAAATGATTCATTTTAGTGAACTAGTTTGTTTGAATGGTGTGTGTAAATGAATTGGAACAAATGGATTCATTTGAGTCTCTCTGTGCAGAAATCACTAGAAGGAATATTATAGTGCTTGATCATGGGATTCTCAGTGACAGATTCTTGAAGATAATTTTACTTCTTTACATCTTCATAATTGTTTTTGTAGGGTAATGCTGATGTTTTAAAGTGTGAGTGCTTTTCTGCTTTTATTAGTTGATTTAATACTTAATAAGCAAGATTCATTTTGTTTCAAGCACTGTTCTTCAATAAAAACTACATATAAATATTTTTTTAATGAGAGTAGCTTAAGTTTTAACTTTTGTGTCTTGATAAACTAACAATTCTAAATTGTTTATTTATATGCTCTCAGATAAAATTTACAAAAACTGTCACTGGAGCAGCATATTTTTAAAAAGTGCTAATATTTACCATTTAGGTACTAATATGTACTTTTGAAGTACCAATTAAAGTACTAATAAGTTACAAAGATGTACCTTTTAGCTTTTGTGCCTAAGGGGAGTCAATTTTTTTTCTGACAATAGAGCTGCTTTGAATGCTTTCTGATTCCAGACAGATTTTATTTTGGAAAAGCTGAGCTGTGAGATATATGGTATTCATAAACCATTTTACTTCCATGATGTAGGACTTTGTGACATCAACTGAAAAGCAAAATCCTTTCAGCAGCAGAGCAAGTTTTTGGCTGCATTTTGATCAGATTACAAACATTTTTAGACCAGGGAATAATGAAGCAAGAAAATAAAGGTTGCTAATAGCTTGTGCTTTTCTCTAGTTCTGTGACTTACTGACTTTTTAAAGGCTGTACACAACGGCAAGGAGACATTTCTGGATGTCTGGATTGAATCAGAATCACATTATTCCATTAATTATAAAAGTATGTATTTTGAGTTTTATTGTGTTTTGGCAAAGTACTAACTTTAATCTTTTTTCAAAGAGCTGCTTTGAGCTCTTTCTGATTTATGACAGATTTTTATTTCAGAAAAGCTGAGATAATGTGGTCTGCACCACTGATTTTACTTCTGTAAAGTTGGATTTGGTTTTCAGCTACATTTTGATCACAGATCACTCTCAGAAAAGAAGGTACAAAAGTTGTCACTGTACTGTAAAGTACTAAATTGCGCCATTTAGGAACTAATATGCACCTATAGGGACAAATGTGACCCTGGACCACAAAACCAGTCGCTGGGGTATATTTGTAGCAATAGCCAAAAATCAGTTGTAAGGGTGAAAATTATTGATTTTTCTTTTATGCCAAAAATCATTAGGATATTAAGTAAAGATAATGTTCCATGAAAATATTTTGTAAATTTCCTACTGTAAATATATCAAAACTTAATTTTTGATTAGTAATATGCATTGCTAAGAACTGCATTTGGACAACTTTAAAAGCGATTTTCTCAATATTTAGATTTTTTTGCACCCTCAGATTCCAGATTTTCAAATAGTTGTATCTCGGCCAAATATTGTCCTATCCTAACAAGCCATATCAATCAATGGAAAGATTATTTATTCAGCTTTCACATGATGTATAAATCTCAATTTTGAAAAATTGACACTTATGACTGGTTTTGTGGTCCAGGGTCACAAATAAGGTACAAAGGTGTACCTTTTGAAAAGGTACCATCCTAGTGACAGCTTTTGGACATTTTTTTCTGAGTGTAGGAACATTTTCAGACCACAGAGTAAAAGTGTATGAAGCAAGAAAATAAAGGTTGCTCATGTTTTTTTACACTTGTTTTGCATTTAGTGCTGCTTAATTTTGTTAAGATAAAATCTGTGTGTGCATGTGTCTTTTGGGTTTTTGAAATTTGTGTTTGTAAAAAAAAATGTGTGTGTGTGTGTGTTGGCTGCAGGGCAGTGGCTTTAGTTTGAGAGAGTTAATTGGAGGAATGTTGATACTCACTGACAATGTGTGTGTGTGATAATCAAACACACACACACACACACACACATTTATTCAGTATTTATTTTGATTACTATATAGTGTATCTACAGTGACTTCAGTAGAATTCTAATGACACAGATAAAACAGGAATGGAACGAGTCGACGTGTTTACGTGTGCTTGAGCACAAAGAGATGATGCTGGGATGGTGTGTGTGTGTGTGTGATGGATTGTGCGCGGTGTATTGATAAATATGAGAAGGTTGAGTAATCGCCTAAGGAAAGGGGAAATTAACAAACGGATATCATCAACTCGTCTCATTTCTCATCTCTCTCTCTCTTACACACAGCAGTGCTGCAGTGACAGTATATAATTTAATATTTGGTTTATGGCCTGTTCTGTTTAGCCCTGTGAAATAAACACATAAATGATCAAAGCAAAAATTAACAGTGCCAGCTATTTCTCTCCATAATGCAATATTTTCTTTTGCTCAAGAGAAACAAACACATATTATTATTATTATCCTATCTCTGTGTGTGTGTGCACCTGCATGTCTCTAGATAAACACAATCTGCAGTTTGCTTTTCAAAATGTATTGTATGCAACCTAAATATATATTCATAAAAAATAGACAGAATTAGAGTTAGATGGATAAAATCTCTTTGGATTGTGTTTATTAGTGGGTTTTATACGTGCACATAACGCTGATCTCAATGAGACCGGCATTAGAGGGAGAAAAAAACACAATGAAAATATTAAATCGTAATTATTATCCAGTAGAACCCCTTACGCTCATATATGGAAATTAATTAAATATTTCCTTTAGAAAAATATCTCTCCACTCGGCTCAAATTAATATCTTTGGAAATGAGAAAGAAACGCCCGGGGAGCTCTTTCAGTTTAAAGCCTTTTTAAATTGTAATTATTAGACCTGCATCATGTGTCTAAGCCTGTTTTAAAGCCCATGTGACTGACAGAGCACTTTACATTCAGAGGAACTCTTTACCTGTCTGATTAAAATCAGGGATTCTCTATATATACTTGTCTCAGATAGATGTAAATTATTAGTGTGATAATTTCACTTACTGTACCACAGTTGCTTTATTAGACTTGCCATTGATTTCTAATAGAAACATAATTATATCAAATTGATATCAATTCATGAAGTGATACATGTGATACATCAATCCTAATGACTTGTAATACACCTTTAATCAGCTGTGTGTTCTTGTATATAATTGTAACCATAATTATATGATCATATGTATACCTTTAAATAGTATAATGCATTAACAGCTGGTTAAATTATACAATATTTTGTGTTATATTGTGTTTTAATGTATTATAGATGTAATCATAAGCCATTATTATGATGCAATTTAACTGTGCTTACAAATATAAAACTTATAAAAAAATGTATAAATATAAATGTTAATTATTATAAAATTATAGCATTTATCATAACGAGTAGGGAGAGAAGTTATGCTGATATTTAAACATTTTCTGCATTGCACTATAACAAATTAACAGATCTTCAATTCTTTCATATTTGATAAATATTCTGTTCAAAAGCAACACATTTGTGTTTATCTTATTTGTTATCATTAAATTGTATTATATATGTATATAATATTGCTCTCTAGATATTTGTGTCAGCATTAGTCAATAAAAACCCATATTGGTCGACTATTAGCCTGTATTATAATATCATCTCTTTAGTATTTGTATATAAAGTATAAATAGTTTTATCACGCATGCATTTTTGTGCATTTGGACAGAAACTGAAATCATATTTCTGCACAAGATCACTCTGATTATAAGGCATTATGAATACTTATAATGGATAAAGATTTAAACACGCTTTCCTCAACAGGACTAATTTAGGACTAAAATTGAGGAGTAAATACATTCCGGCCTGACTGGAGCTCAGGACTGTTTTGAATCTTGGAGTGTCATTTAGGCAAAAGCTCGTTTGGTGAACTGGACAGATGAGAGTGGCGTGAGCCCTATTAGCACGGCTAATTTCACTCAGAGCATGGAGCGATTGAGTCCAAGCTCCTCTCATCTCTCCTCTCCTCAAAAGCCTTTTCTCCGTGGATATTTAAAACTCCCTCCATTTAACCCGTTTCAAACGGCACTGCTGTCTCACGCTGACCTGAAAGCTAACAATCGATTCCATTTTTCTTTCTCCTTATCTTCTTTTCTCTCTGTTTTTTTTTCTTCCTCAGTACCTGAGGCAAAGTCTTATGTAAAAACACATTTATTTTTAATGGATTTTTTAATGAATTTTTTAGCTGGCCTATTAATACAGGCATTAATTATGTTACGGCGGGCAGTGAGAGGAGAGAGCGGTTTAATCCCGTCCTGGAGACATACGCTGCCAGCTCATCTAATGCTGGCCAACACACACACACACACACACACACACACACACACACACAAACCAGCACATGCACACATTAGAGAATCATTAGTTGTATATAATCACACTTGGTTTTGCACATAGAAATTTGCGTGGAAAATAAAAAAAGAATGTATATATTGTACAATTAGACACACACACACACACACACACACACACACACACACACACACACACACACACACGTCATTTAGGTTCAAAAAGTCATTACAACATATGTTTTTCCATTACTTTAACTCATCAAAATTTAACCAATTTCAAATACATTTTGAAGTTACACAAGATTAAACTCTTTTTTTTCAAGTCAGTTGAATAAAATTTAAATAAACTGAAAAAAAGGTTGACATGAGTTGTAAGGCCAATTTGATTGCTTAAAAAAAGTTTAAGTGGTTAACATTTTTTTACAGTGTATTTATTGATGTGAATTATTAGTCATTTAATGCACTACAGTTGGCCTATTAGATTTGCCATTGATTTCTAAAAAAATTAATAAATGTTAAGCATAAAGCATACATCAGAAAAATATTCTCAATGCCTTATATTACACCTTTAATCATTTGTATGTTCTGTACAATACATTGTGATACTTACATAATCATATTTATACCTCTAAATAGTATAAAGTGTTAACAGCTGATTAAATTACACCACATTTCATGTGTTATATTGTTTTAATGTATTATACCCTATATAGATGTATCATAGGCCAGTTTTAGAATGCAATTTAAAATGAATGCATGCACACACCTGTGATTTAACCTGTTTTTCATACATAGATTCATAAATACACACACACACACACACACAGAGAGAGAGAGAGAGAGAGCCCTGGGCTGGACACTTAAAAGCCACATGAATAGTGGAAGTTGTGGGATAATCCTGCCAGAGAAGAGAAGCACTCTCAGGGGAAAGCTCCCCTGCAGGCGACACACGCACACACACACCACGCAGGTCTGGCCTTGGCCATCTAATGCATCAGGGTGCTGGTGCACAGTGGCTTTGGTGTTTGTGTGTGTCTGTGTGCATGTATTTTACTGCCTAATGTGCCATTACATATATCACAAGAGACCTACAAACTCTTTGTAAGATGGACACGTAACACACACACATGCATGCTCATACGTCATACTGAGCTTGGAGTTGTGCGTGGTAAAGGTGTTAATTACTGCTAGTTTAGAATGCTAATTAAATGTTTCAATTAATTATTGTGTTTGTTGCCAAACCCTGCTGTTAATTGGAGGTGGGTGGAAACAGAGAAAGAGCTGTTTGACAGGCTTTCCCAGCGGATGTGTGTGTGTGTGTGTGTGTGTGTGTGTGTGTGTGTGTGTGTGTGTGTGTGTGTGTGTGTGTGTGTGTGTGAAATCAGCAGCATGAAGCAACCATGGAAAGACCTAGAGAAAGAAGTGTGTGTATGTGTGAGAGAGAGAGAGAGTGCCAAAAACATGAAAGACAACAAACACAAAAGATACATAAACAAAAATAATAAAAGCTGCTTATGCAATGTGTTTATTTCTGAAACTAATTAAAATATAGATTTGTCACGAAATATGAACTGTGTAAGAAAAAGCATAAAAGTGCATTATGTGTAGATTCTCTTGAATATATAAACACAAATATGTCAAATAAACAATAAGAAAAAAGACTGATTATACAAAAATCACTAACAGAAATGTAATTTAATATTAAAATGTAATAGAAATTATATATATCTATATATACACATACTCACAGTATATACAGTATATATATATATATATATATATATATTACTGTGTGTGTATATATATATATATATATATATATTAATGCTGTCAAAATTAGCGCATTAACGCAGGCGATTAATTTTTTCAGTTTAACGTGTTAAAATTATTTAACGCCATTAACGCAGGGGCGGGGCCTAGGGTTGGCCACCCCACTCATAACTGCTAATTCTGTCTCTTTTTTCTTGACAAGAAGTGCATTTATTCAGTCGCAGAACGTCTTTACGAGCACATCAAACAGGAGACATTTCAGACACACGCTTCAACTTCACTTCAGGCACGAGTCAAACGAGCGCTGGAAACAATCCTGTGCTCACAGTGCGTGCTCTTCAATACACGGACAAAGGTGCCGGCGCACGCATAGCCTGTATTCATTTCATATCAAATCGCGAAAGAAACTAATGTCGTGATCAGTTGTCATGAAGTTACCAAAAAGGTGATTAAAGCTGCCTTAAAAGTGTGCATGCATGTAATATGTTATATATGAGTTACATTAAGAACATGTCTCTGAAATGGTTTCATAACTGGAGCATCCCAGCACTGTCTCCCTCATCTAACACACTCGATTCAACTTGTCAGCTCATTAGAAGACACTGAAATGGGTCAGAAAAGGTAGAGTTGAGAGAAAATATGATGCGTGTCAGATTCACGTCATGTTCAGCAGCGGCAGCTCTTAAAGAAATAGCAGCCAAAAACAACCTAATAATCAGATGCTGTTAGGTGATGTTAGATGTTAGGTGGGATTAATCACGATTCATTTCAGAAAAATTAATTGACAGCACTAATATATATATATATATATATATATATATATATATATATATATATATATATATATTTGAGTACATCTCACAAGAAAACTGTATTCAGTGTGTTACTTGCTGTTTCTTCTGTTTCTCTCTGTGAAATTTACTAGCAATTGAGTGAAAATTGTTTCCCAATTTTTTTTTTTTCAATTTTATATACTGTTTTTTATATACTTATATATATACTATAATAATTTATGTAATATAGTTTGTAGGGTAAATAGTTCTGATCCTTTTATTTGTGCTTTGAAATCATTTATAGCACATCTTTTTGTCCTACCGCTCAGGCTCTAGTTCATTCGTTCATTACTCACTCGTTTACCTCATTTATCTCCATTTATGACACAAAGGCCACTGCGATGAGAGCGGGCTCATCTGTCATTTACACCAGTTATTTGTTCTTAAACATTTTAAATAGACGGTGATGCATGTGTGTGTTTGAGAAAGATAGACAGACAGAAAGAGACCTGGAGAGTAAATCTGTCATGGTGATGGACACATCGACTATCTGAATATGTAAATGAGGTGCTGCCGGAGCTCTGTTAATCCCGCCCCCTGGGCTATTTCCTGCCTGGATCAGGAAGTAGGGAAAAAAATGAAACTCATGATCAGCAGTTCTTCTACTGCCACACACACACACACACACACACACTTCATAAATATGCATTTACTTTGGGATCACGCTTTGGCCAAAAAAAGTGTACTGCGCTTGTGTTGAAAAAAGGAGGCCGTGTTATTTTGACACTCAAGTGAAGATTAAATTCGGTCTTTCTGTCTGTCATTCCCCGTCTGCTCCTCTCTCGCGCTCTTATTTATACACACACCGTGAAATCTGCTCAGATCAATGCATCTCTTGTCATCTCTCTGCCTTTGACGGCTAAAAATAGTGCAGAGTATACACTGAATGATATGCCTATACTGTTTTTAAAAATAGTATATGAAACCATATCTATTATGCATTGATAAACAGTATGCTCTCTGTTGTCACATGATCTCAGCTCACAGAGGTCTACTATAGCTTTTTAAAGCTCTCTGTTCGCATTCCCATTCCTCTCAATGGCAGTTCTCTGGCATATAAAGTAATATAGTATGCTATTTTGACTATCCTGACTATCCATTTCATGTTAAAAACAGCACTCCAGAAAAAGAGAATCAGCCATTTATAAACCATCTAATATAACAAAATTAAATACTAGTAATTTATAGTTTTAAATGGCCATGAATGTAAAATAGAGGTTTTTGCAAAACTATTTTTGATCCACTTTTGAGCTAAAACATTAGCTTTTGTCAGTCTGAGCAACCAATAAGTCCATAAAGAGATGTTAAAACTTTTGTCTGATATTATGCCTGATTTATTTATGACGAGATCAAGTTGAGATGTTGCATAGGATACATTTTTAAATGCACCTTACTACACAGCTTTGCATGCGCAGCTGGATATTTCTTGCATGAATATACTGCAAAAACAGTATGAAACCTAAAAACGAGATAGAGCTTGACATTTGTGCTAATAATGGAAATTTATACTTCATTTCTCATACTTTATGCACGTGACTTGTGTCATGATCATTTTATCTTATTAAAATAATATAAATGTAATAATAATAAATTACAAATATTTTATTTCATTTTATTTTCTTCATCACCAAAAATAATGACTGTTGTCAAACAGGTTTCCCAAACACTTCCGGCAGGTCGGGATGCTCAAAGCAGTGTTATTTTAGTGTCATTGATATAATATTATAGTTTAAGTTAATGTTTTGAATTTGAAATGATCATTTTTTTTATCTGTTTTCATTTTAATTTTAGTTAAAGTTTGAGTAGTTTTGTTGAGTGTTTTTTTATTTTCTATACAGCATGATTTTTTTATAGTTATTTTAGTACTTCAACTTAAACTAAATGTAAATGAGAAACTTTGCCTTGGCAACTAGCTGAAATAAAATAAGTTTAAGGTTTTTTATTTCATTTCAGTTCATGTTTAATGTTTTTATGGCTTTAGTTCTGGTAAAAAAAAAAAAAAAAGGTTTAAAGCTACTCCACATTAGTTTCCATGTGCAGATTGAATTTAACATCTTAAATCTCTGTCATACAAACTGAAAATAAGAATTGTTCATAATGGAGGCTTTATGTATTTATTTGCGACTAGTAAAAGGATGTTTCTTTTTCATTTTTTCAGTTGTACTGCTCCAGGATAACCTACAGCAGGTCCCTCACGTTACAGTAGTCATAGTAATGATAACAATATGCCGCGGGTGCCGTTCAAATAAAAGAAATAAACACAGATGAGATGACAGGTGAGAATCTGAAGTGACTGGCAAATGACTGAGAAGCGGAATGTGAGTTTTCCTAAGATCCGCTGTGTGTGTTTGATCTTTAATCACATTAATCATTTTCATTAATGTGCTGAAATCAGTCTGTCATGATCTTCACTGACTGTCATTCACATGCTAACTCACACACACACACACACACACACACACACAACTTCGGCCAGGTTCCTCTGCGTCTCATCATACTGTTGAGGATCAAAACAGCACACCTGCGGCAATTATCTCTACTACTGTACGTGTGTGTGTGTGTGTGTGTGTGTAGGTTTGACTGTCTTTGTTCTTTCAAATCCTGACATGACGTTCACCCTAAGGGGGGAGATCCAAGTCTGAGAAATTCCTAAGCCAAGCACTTCACGCGCACACACACACACACACACACACACAGGCAACAACATTCACAACTAGTCAAGGTAAAAAAGAAATCTCAACGTAAGCACTTCCATAATACAGGAGCTCATACTTTACACAATCCATTTTGCCCTCGAAAAACAAAAGCAAAAGAAAACTATAATTGGCAAAGAAACGTAGAGGTAACGGATGCTTTGAAGTCATTCTATAACAAAAAAGAGGAGAATGGAGGTGCGTCTTTATTAATGAAGCGATTCAGTGACTGCAGCCCCATTCTCTGCAAACTCATCCTCAAAATCAGACACTCTGACAAAACAACATCACTTTGTGGTCGCCTGAAAACCTTTTGACCTTTAAGTAAAAATACAATGCAAATGCTTGTCCAATGTCATAGAGGAGACTAATTTCAGCAAAAACCCTAATTAAAAATCATCATTATTGATTCAATTATTTTAAGTAGATTTTACATATAATATATTGTGTATTACTTTATTGTTAAGTACTTTACTGTTACTATAGAGCTGAGCTAGCATGACCTAACAATGAACAGTTAACTAAGATGAATAAATACTGCAACAAATGTATAAGTTAATGTTAGTTACAGCTTACACACAAAATCTTTACTTGTCACACAATTTCTGAAACCTGACACTCAAACACCAGAACCACACACCAAACCTTCAAAGCCATACACTAATTCTCGGCCTTGTGTTTTGTGATATTCTGAATGCAGTGCTTCATTTTGCAAGAGAAGTGAGGCATTTTGCATTTTGTGTGTGTAAAGTTTTGAAAAAAAGAGGCAAAGTTTTGAAAATGTGTGTAAGCTGTTGAAAAAACTGTAATGCATTACAATGTTGTAACATATTGTAAAGTGTTACCAAATATTTGGTCAAATGTTTATATTTATTTATTTACTTTACTGGATTACATTCATATTTGTCTCTCACTTTAAAACATTGGCGAGTTTTGCAGAGGTCTGATTAAAAAGTTTCATTTGATTGATTAAACAAGGGCGACTGGTTGAATGCACACTAGTAATCTTTGACTGTTATACTTCAGTATATTTTATGAATGTCAGTCATCTGTAAAGAGCTGCCAGCAATGATCTTTGGCAGGCTCTTTAAAACATGTGGATAGCAATCACACAAATTAATCATTACTCACTTGAATCATTATGATTAATTAAAGCTGTCACTTTCTTCTTCTGTATGCCTGGAGAAAGATCTCTGAACAATCTGAACTTGTGTAAACCTGGAGAAAGGAAGAGCACATGAGCTATTTCACATATTTGTAACTTAAAATCACACTAATTTCAATCATTAAAGCAGGCCCCAATCCACACCCAAACTATCCCGGACCAATGATGGTTCAATGCAAATGTATTTCAGATGGGAAATTACATGTGAATCATTGCACATTTTTTAAAGAAAACAAATATATACACTCCTAAATGTGCTGTCCATAAATCTGATTACAAATTCATGATGCACGTTAGTTCTTATTGTGGTTCTTGCTTCTCTCATCTGCGTTCTTGTGTCAGGATGTTTGCATGAATCTCTATTAAAATCAAATGTTTTCCGCAACAAATGTTTAAATTCAACAACCAAACATGTTCTGCATTTGATAAAGTCATGCATTAGTTCATAGTACTGTGTTAGATTTTCCCCCAAGGAGTGATTGCATTGCTCTGGACACATAATGACTTTAGACTTTTGCTTCCCTCATGTAAAATTTTAAAAAGGTTTTCTTTGTTGGTAATCTACTCTACTTTTAATAATTCCAATCACATTCATTATTGGGAATCATAACTAGTACTAAATGCATCCCATCTCTGGTGTCCTTCCCATTGCATTTGATGCATTAAAGGGATTTGTTTGTTTTGATCTCATTAACATATTTAGCATGCAACTCTATTTGTCTTCAGAGACTTGCATGAAGCTGCACTTTCAGTTGCTTCAACTATTATGTCTTGTTCAGATGCTAAGCCAGTTTAAAAAGTAAAGTGGACAGACGGGTTGAAGTGCAAAATGGTAATTTCCAGGACAGACAACTTCTATGCCATTGCAAAAACAGTTATAGTTTACCTGTGAGTGTGGATGTAAGTTGGCAGTCTGTATTGAATGCGATGCAGTAAAAAGGCAACATTATGGCAAAAAAGCCATTGTAAGTAGGATCGTAGATACAGTTTATTTGGGAAATGCAACCCTAAACCTGGCATGCAAAAACAAACGCACAGCATAACCAGATAAGTCTAATTCAAAAGGAAATGACTCTTATGGTCTTGGTCTTCTTTTTAGTGAATCAAAAAACTCAAGAGTGCAAATAGTGTTATTTAATTCCTGAACAAATGACTCTTATGAACCGTTCTTTTAGTGAATCAAAAAACATAATGCGTGACTATAGTGGAGTCTTATTGCCAAACAAATAACTCTTTTGAGCACATGTAATCGGTGTAATCTGATGAACAAAAAATGACTCCTATGAGTCAGTTCTTTTCAGTGAATCAAAAAACATACAGCGTGACTGTAGTCTGATTTCTAAACAAAATGACTTTTATGAGCAGGTTCTTTTTAGTGAATCCCAAACAAACAGCTCAACCAGTGTAGTCTGATTCAAAAACAAGTGACTCTTGAGAGCCAGTTATTTCAGTGAGGCAAAAAAACATACAGTGTGGCCAATGTAGTCTGATTCCTAAATGGATGACTCTTACAAGAGGGTTCTTTTAAATGAATAAAAAATATATATACTTCGCGACTACCATATACGGAAGTTCTAAGCGGCCATGCATTATTATAATTTGATCACGACTTAATTTTCTCGTGATCTCGACATAACGAAAGTTGTTTTGTCGTTATCACAACTTAATTTTCTCTGTGTATTCGGCATGAGAAAATGCTATAGAAGCAGCATTATCGCAGCATCATGGATGATCGTATTCGCTTTTACTTTGACAGGGACTTACTCAAACTGAAATAGCTCTGTGTCTGTCAGTGATTGACGACTTACACATAAGTGGCTGTCGGGTCTGCAACTTTATCGTCGAAGACAATATAGCGACCCTGATTTTCTCACGATAGCTACAATTACGTCATGAGAAAACGGTTTTTACGTTGAGATCAACAACTTTCGTTATGTCGAGATGACAAAACATTTGTTATGTCGAGATCACGAGAAAATTAAGTCGTGATAACGACAAAACAACTTTCGTTATGTCGAGATCACGAGAAAATGAAGTCGTGATAACGACAAAACAACTTTCGTTATGTCGTGATCACAAGAAAATTAAGTCGTGATAACGACAAAATAACTTGTTATGTCATGATCACGAGAAAATTAAGTCGTGATAACGACAAAACAACTCGTTATGTCGTGATCACGAGAAAACAAGACAGAAAAATTATAATAATGCATGGCCGCTTAGAACTTCCGTAACCATACCCTGATTGAGGAACAAATTAATCTTACAAACCAGTTCTTTTTATTGAATCAAAAATCAAAGATGGTACCGTCCATAAAACTGAAAGTCTTATCACTTTCTGACACAACAAGAGTCCAATCTAGTGGAAAGTAGCTAAAGCCAGTTTGAAAAGTCGCTAAATGTTACCAGATAACGTCATACGCTAATTAGCGTATTCATGACGTCATCGCGTTGTATTTCATTTTACAATTACATTTAGTCATTCAGCAGACGCTTTTATCCAAAGTGACTTAAAAAAGAGAACATTAGAAGCAATCAAAACCAACAAAAGAGCAACAACTTGCAAGTGCTATGGCAAGTCTTGGTTAGCCTAACGCAGTACACACAGAAAGGTTTTTTTTTTTAAAGAAAACGACTAGATAGAATATAGAAAAAAGAAACCTAGTGTTTTATATATATATATATATATATATATATATATATATATATATATATATAAACAAGTAGATAAAATAGAAAAAAGAAAGCTAGTGTTAGTTTTACAAGAAAAGCTAGCAGTTGGAGAATAAATATGCAAATGATAGAGGGTCAAATGTGTGTGTGTGTTTTTTTTTTAATAAAAAGAAAACAGATAGATAAAATAAAATTAGAATAGAAAGTCATACATTAAAGTAATATATAGCCTTTTACATTTGTTTGTCTCTCTGTGCTCATACTGTATTTTAATGCAGCCAAATTCTCAATAAAACTGTTTTCCTTTATATATTTTACTGTTTCTGTTATCAATCAATGGGATAAATATGAAATAGTGACTGAAACGCAGCCCTTTAAGAATACATAACCAGCTCTCCCTTCCAAGAAGTTAGTCTGCACACAAATCCTAATTTATAATTGAGCCGTCGTCTGATGAAATCAAATAATACACACAAGATATGACTAGACAAAGACAATTCCTGTGCTGTGATTTCGGCTATATTTGCATGGAAAATTAGAGAAGCAACATAATATCTATTTTAAGATATCATAATATCTTCACACAGATCACTGGAGCTGTGTGAAGTCCCCTCATGCTTCAAACACTCCACCATCATCCCCGTCCCAAAGAAACCCAAAATTACTGGACTAAATGACTACAGACTTGTGGCTCTAACGTCTGTGGTCATGAAGTCATTTGAAAAACTGGTACTGGCCCACCTGAAGGACCTTACTGAATCCTCTTCAGTTTGCCTACAGAGCAAACAGGTCTGTGGGCGATGCAGTCAACATGGGACTGCATTATGTTCCGCAACAGACAGACCAGGGACTTATGTGAGGATCCTGCTTGTGGACTTCAGCTCGGCCTTTAACACCATCATTCCAAACCTCCTCTTGTCCAAACTAACTCAGCTCTCCGTGCCCACCTCCGTCTGTCAGTGGATCAACAGCTTCCTGACAGACAGGCAGCAGCTAGTGAGGCTTGGAAAATTCGCATCCAGCACCCGTACAATCAGCACTGGAGCTCCTCAGGCCTGCGTTCTCTCCCCACTGCTCTTCTCCCTCTACACCAACGACTGCACATCTAAAGACCCCTCTGTCATGCTCCTAAAGTTTGCAGATGACCCCACTGTCATCGGCCTCATTCAGGACGGTGACGAGTCTGCTTATAGACAGGAGGTTAAGGAGATGGCTGTCTGGTGCAGTCTTAACAAGCTGGAGCTAAACACGCTCAAAATAGTGGAGATGATCGTGGACTTCAGGAGAAACTGACTTCAGGAGAAACACTCCCCCCCACTCACCATCATGGACAGCACTGTAACAACAGTGAAGTCATTCAGATTCCTGGGCACCACCATCTCCCAGGACCTGAAGTGGGAAATTCACATAGACTCCATTGTTAAAAAGGCCCAGCAGAGGTTGTACTTCCTTCGCCAGCTGAAGAAGTTCAACCTGCCACAGGAGCTGCTGAAACAGTTCTACTCTGCCATCATTGAATCCGTCCTCTGCACCTCAATATCTGTCTGGTTCAGCTCAGCTACCAAATCTGACCTCAGAAGACTACAGAGGGTAGTCCGGACTGCTGAGCGAAACATTGGAACAACCCTCCCCACTCTCCAAGAACTAGCAAAAGGGCTGGCAAAATCACTCTGGTTCCCTCACATCCAGCACACTCCCTCTTTGAACTGTTGCCGTCTGGTCGACGTTACAGACCTCTGAGCACCAGAACAACCAGGCACAGAAACAGTTTCTTCCCTCAGGCAATCCATCTCATGAACACTTGACAATAATTGTGGAACACACAACACTATTATACACTTATACACTTACTTATCTAACACACATACTTAGTTTACTTTTATTTTTTTTTACAGATTTAACTGAATGGGCTGCTCCTCTCAGATGATCGCTGAACAGAGCAGATGCAGAGAAAGAGCTGACCTCGCGCCGTTGCTGCAGTACCAGCAATCACAGAAACTCGCTAAGGTTTGTCCAAGAAGTCGCTAGATTTGTCCACAGTCGCTTTTTTTGGAAAAAAATCGCTGGGGGGGGGGGGGGGAGAATTGCAACTTGTCATAAAACTCAAAATAATTTAAAAAATTGTCTCATGTGTCAACATATAGTTTTTGTAATAAATAAAACAATATTACAGAAGTCCTACGGTTTACTTTTCAGATACTTTTTAAGTTCCCCAACTAAATATTGATTTGGACATTAAGTAACATGTTTTTTTAAGATATTAGCTGTTTTTAAACATTTAGTGTTTTTATTGTAAATACATTTTCCATTCATTTACACTTATTGACAAATCTAAACTGTTTTCTGGTACTCAACAGAACGCCACAGATTCTGTCCATATAAACAAACCAGATTATTCCTTATATTATAACAGTATAACTCATTATATACTCATTTTAGCAGTAAATCTGTTACTGCAAGTTGATCAAACCAGACAATTGATCATGAGGTCTGATGGCTGTGTGTGTGTTTGTGTGTGTGTGTTTCTCTCATGAATGAGGAATTTTTGTGGGGGAAGACAGTTCATATCTAAATCCCCTGAGTTTAGACAGGACCCCAGATCAGACAAACTAACCCACTCACACACACACACACACACACACACACACTCCCTCAGGACACACAGCATTCAAACCACCTGTGGTCACTGCTCCTTTCACCCTGCAGCCACCTTTTAATGAAGCCCCGCTGAGGTGCATTCTGGGAGAATTCAGAAGACACATACTCTGTGCCAGCCTACCACGAGCATACCAAAGCCAACGCTGTGATCTGATTGGATATAAATATGTAATCATGTGAATGAATGGATGACTGTATGTATGTGTCTCTTTCTAAAAACAGAAAGAGTGTGGGTTTGTGTATTATTATTATTATTACTATTATTAATGTGAAATTCATTTTACTCTTACTCTCTTAATATTGATAAGATTGTTAAATACTGATGTTCACTAAGTTCATGCATTATTGGCACTAATGCATTTTTGTAAAATGGTGTGACAATATGATATGTAACCCTGAACCACAAAACCAGTCTTAAAGGGGTTGTTCACCCAAAAATTAAAATTTAATGTTTATCTGCTTACCCCCAGGCCATCCAAGATGTAGGTGACTTTGTTTCTTCAGTAGAACACAAATGAAGATTTTTAACTTAAACCGCAGCAGTCTATCAGTCATATAATGGCAGTCAATGGGACCCACAGCTTTGAGAGTAAAAAAAACATACACAGACAAAACCAAATTAAATATGATGATACGCTGAGGTCTGAAGACACGAAACAATCGGTCTGTGCAAGAAAGTGAACAGTATTTATATAATTTTTTACCTTTGATCCACCGCAATGTCCAACTGTCCTGAGCGCGTTCACAACAGCCAGCGTGTGACGCGTCAACGATCTCTGGCATAGCAGACTGCCATCGGGAGCACCGGGAGAATTCCCGGTGGTCTGGCAACCAATTTGGCCTGCTGCCCTACATATTTTTGTTGTTGTTGTTTTTGTTGCCTGCCGAATGTACTAAAGT
Source organism: Barbus barbus (assembly GCF_936440315.1). Classification (NCBI taxonomy): domain Eukaryota; kingdom Metazoa; phylum Chordata; class Actinopteri; order Cypriniformes; family Cyprinidae; genus Barbus; species Barbus barbus. The sequence continues at coordinate 28,611,452 of NC_136742.1, forward strand.
GATTATTTTCGAATTCGCCATTCAATAATGTTAATAAAAAAAAAGAATTAAAATAATAAATCATGAATCGGTTGAGAGAATGGAGTGGAAGCAGGTGGAGCAGAGAGGCAAAACTGTCCCGTTCAAGTGCTGACACTTTTTATTTATTTATTTACTTTTTTATGTGATGATGATGATGATGGTCATACAAAAAATATTGTTGTCCGTGGTTTCAAATTTTGTTGTGGGTTTATAGGATGGCCTGGATGAGTGTGAGATTTCCCGGCCTGAAATTTTATCCCAGTCCGCCCCTGATAGTAGACGCTTCTGAACGCGCTCAGGACAGTTGGACATTGCGGTGGATCAGAGGTAAAAAAAATGTAGAACTACTGTTCAGTTTCTAGCACAGACCGATTGTTTCATGTCTTTAGACCTCAATGTATCGTCATGAGCCGCAGGGTTTAATTTGGTTTTGTCTGTGTATTTTTTTTTTTCTCTCAAAGCCGTGGCCCATTGACTGCCATTATATGACAGACTGGAATGGTTTGAGTTAAAATCCTGCGATTGTGTTCTACTGAAACAAAGTTATCGATTTTTCTATTATGCCAAAAATCAGATCATGTAAAGTAAAGATCATGTTCCATGAAGATATTTTGTAAAATACAAATATATTAAAATGTATTTTTGATTAGTAATATGCATTGTTAAGGACTTCATTTGGACAGCTTTTAATGCAATTTTCTCAATATTTAGATTTTTTTTGCACCCTCAGATTCCAGATTTTCAAATACTTGTATTTCGACCAAATATTGTCCTATCATAACAAACCATACATCAATGGAAAGCTTTTTTATTAAACTTTCAGATGTTGTATAAATCTCAATTTCGAAAAACTGACTGGTTTTGTGGTCCAGGGTCACATATTATAGTTAACTGATACTAAACTAAAACTATTTTTTTTAATTAAAACCATTAACCATATTTAAAATATATCTTTATATAAGTATTTATAATTATCTAATTCTTTTATAATTAGTGTATATGCAGTGAAATTTGTGAAGAAAAAAACAAAAACAAAAAAACACTTAAATGGACATTATTTTGTAGGAGAAGGTTAAAACTGTAGAAACTGGCTTTTGTGGGCTAATCGGTACAAAAGGTGCCATCAGAGATTTCAGTCCTAAGAAACATCTGCATGAGTAATTCTGTTGAATTCATGAGCTATACACAGCTAGACTTCAATGACAGAAGCGTGCAAGAGAACGAAGAGGAGAGGGAATACAGCGAGAGGGTCCCAGTTCTCATTCTGGGGTGGCAAAACGGCAGGAACGCTGACCGCCATTCTTGTTACACACATCGACAAACTAGTGTTGACATCTATCGCTTTAAGAAAACAGGAAGAGAAATAAAAAAAGACTTGAGCAGCAAAAACTAATAATTGCAAAGCAGCCAATTAAATGGAGAGAAGGAGATGAAACCGTCTTATTTCCCCTGGTGAAACGCACTTCTGCGAGCACATGAAAAGAAAAGAGGAAAATATAATTCCAGAAGCTGACAGAACTCATTGTTCGTGGAATTTTAAATTCAGAAAAGTTAATAAAGCAGCGGAGGAAGATGAAGAGAATTTGCATTTCTCAGATTAACAGCCTGTACAGCAGCAAAGGAGATCCACGTCGCCCCGGGTCATCATTTAAGAAACCTTTGCATATTTTATTTAAAAGTGGGCTTGGGTTGGCGGGGTAATAAGACAGACAGATAATGATTGGAAGGTCGGCCCTGCAGGGCACGTGAGAACACACACACACACACACACACACACACAGAGGCGAGGAAAGCGCAAATAGTTCTCCATAAGGAGGCCGCATCATAGATTACACTAATTACACACTGATCATTTATGAAACGTTTTCCAAAGGTTTTATTATTGTTATTGTTGTTTGTTACTGTTATTGCATTCGTTATTGCATGTGTGTGTGTGTGTGTGTGTGTGGTGTTAATGTGTAGCTTGGAGGTTTCTCCATTGCTCATATCGCGTGTTGCTCGTCTTGTAATGAGAAGAAAAATAATCTCGCACTTGTAATCAGATTTTCGTTGTTTACGTGTTTGTTTGGAATGACCACAAATGTGTAATTAGAACAGCATTAATTTGTTTGTGCTGCAAATTATTAAAGCTGGAAGTTTTTGAAGCAATAAGTGCTTTAAAAAAAAGCGTTTACTGTGTGTTGCGTTAAAATTACAAAAAAAACTTGGACGGATGAGAGGAAAAAGTGACAGAAAGAAATATGGAACTGCTGATCTTAAACCAGTTGGTTTAAACTGGTCCTGATCAGTTGAAAAGTGCACAAAACTCCACTAAAACCCTCAGAACTGAAGCCACTAAACTATCTTTTGCTGATTTAAGCGGGCTTTATCAGGTTATTTGTCCTTGGTTAATCAATAAATGTTGTGTGTGTGTCTGTGTGTTATATTTTGACAAATCATCCATTAACAGGAAATCAAGCACAACATTCTCATTACACCCATAGATCGAGCTGGAAATACTATCGTTATTTACATAAATACTTTAACACACAGCTGTATTTTAATTATTTCAATTTAGAGTAAATAATGTATAAATTAAACTACATTTTATAAAGAAATTGTGAGCGATTCTTTCCTACCCATAAAAATGTTATTGTTTGTTTTGTGTGTTTTTCAGCTCATTGCTAAACAGTTGTTAGGGTGTTGTTGGTGGTTGCTAGGGAGTTGCTTTGTTGTTACTAAGGGATTCCATGTGGTTGCTAGGGAATTGCTTTTATATTTGCTAAGGTGTTCTGTGTGTTTCAGAACATTGCTATGCAGTTGCTAGGGAGTTGCTTTGTTGTTGCTAAAGTGTTCTATGTGGTTTTAGCTCGCTTTTATGCAGTTGTTAGGGTGTTGTTGCAGTTACTAAGCAGTTGCTTGGGTGTTCTGAGTGTTTTTAGCTCATTACTATGTAGTTGCCAGGGTGTTGGTTTGTAGCTGTCAAGGTGTTTTGATATGTGTTTTGATTTATGCAAAACTCCATTTCCATGATGATAGGGAGTTATTGGTGGTTGATAAGTTATGGCGTTAAAGTTGCTAAGGTGGTCTTTGTGGTTTTTGCTCATTGCTATGAAGTTACTCGATTGTTGGTGGTGGTTGCTAGGGAGTTTCTATATAGTTGCTAAGGTGTTCTGTGTGGTTTTTAGCGTGGTAGCTTTGTAGTTGCTGAGGTCTTCTAGCCATGTCTCCATTGCCCTTCAAATATTTAGCAAAAAGGAAACATTTTTTTTTTGCATTTACAGGTCACCTGGCATACGTAAAA